>NC_067137.1:22441433-22741433 GCF_903995435.1 Acomys russatus
TCCTGTGCCCTAGCTGTCCAGCTAGGCTAGCTAGCCAGAGGGAGGGCTGCTCCCACGAAGCCTGGTGGCCATGAAGGCTGTGTTTCATGCTAGCTGATTGAGGAGTGCCTGCCCTATTACCAACCCAGAGCTGCTCACAGTCCAGCACAAGTCCAGGACAGCTGAGGACACACATGGGGGATACAGTGCCTTGCCTGAGCATGAAGCACCTCCCACCCGCCCCACCCCCACCGCAGCTGCTCCCTGAACTGGAAGCAGGGAGGAAGGACAGCAAGCCAGGTGCCTGATTCTGGAGCACAGGCCTATGTGTGAGTGACATGTATGTGACTGAACTTGGACAGCTGGACAGCGAGCCAAAAGGAAGTGAACTGAGGTTACAGTATAAAGCTTACGTATAAAGATTCAGCCCCTCACCCCCACCCCTCCCACACAAGAAATCTCTGTTTTGGAAAGCTAAGATGTCTTGTAGAACAAAGCAAGCAGGTCAGAAAGGAAAATGACCTCAGAAGTCCGGGTTAGCTGGCTGTGCTTTCTGGCACTGATGTCACCACAGCTTGAAATCTGAACTGAAAGCCAGACTTGGGGGGGTCTTAGGAGTGTCCAACAGGGGACACCAAGTCACAGGCTTGTGACCTGGGTTAGGAGCCATGCTATACACAGAAAAGGGCTCTGGGAAATAAAAGAACAGGAAGCAGCTCCATTTCAGAAGTACCTATAGGCACGAGCAAGAGCGCACTGGCTTAACTTGAGATGTAAGCTTCCCAACGGAGATTACCCAGGGTATTTACCCAACTCCTCTACTCCTGTCTCCTGCCTCTAGGAGGACTCTGAGGCCAGGAATTCACCTGTTCAGTCTCCTCAGGCGCCCCCAGAGGCTCTGGGAGACCAGAATGGCAGCAGCGTTGGCACCAAGGCATAGGAGAAAGCTTATCCAAAGGGTCCGTTCTCCTTTTATCTCCCTTTCTACCTAGCTAACCCAGCTCCTTTCGGCTGGGCTGTGTGGTTCTTCCCTTGTGGCTCCCATGTCCTGTGTGTTCTGTCTGCATGTAAGTGGGCTATGGACATCATGGCCAGCACATAATGGACTTGGGGCTGAGAAGGGCTTAGGCGTATGACGTTATCCTTTGTCTCTCAAAAGCCAGGTCTTCACCATTGGGCTTGACTCAGATAACGTGGGTTTAGATGGGAGGACAAGGATCTAGGGCAGAAGTATTAGATACCAGTTCTGACCAGATCCCACTTCCCATACTACTTGTGTCAACACGTAGTGGGGAGAAAGGGATGGGAGGTGGGGGTGCGGGCAGGATTGTGCCCTTGCTGGAGGCCAGGACATCCATGAGAAGGATGGTACTTCTGGAGTGCAAAGGAACACATACGAGCCTTGATAGGAATAGCATCGATACCCCAAGCCCTAGCAAGACTGGCTGAGACAATGACTCTAGCTGGGTCAGTAGGTCACTCTGGAGTGGTCCAGGGGAGTATGAAAGGAAAATCACTCGATTCATCAGTGGCAGAGACCACTGAGAGCAGGGGGAGGGGCTTCTTGCACCTCACTGACAGGAGAATAGCCAGGGGAGACTAGGCACCTGGGGCTGCCACCGCCAAAACCATCCCTTACCTCGGCTCCCTGTCCCCCCTCCATTCCAACACTCACTAGATATCCATGCGTTGTGTCACCTTGAGAGTTGGGGACTGGCAGGGCCCAGCAGGGCCTTGGAAGGATGTGTGGATCCTAGGAAGGGGTTGCCTCCCAGGTCTGGAGAGAAGGGTCCAGGGGCAGAATGGTGAGGCAGTAATTACGAGAGACGCCCAGCTCGAGACACCAGGTGAAGGGAAGCTCACCAGACAGCCATGTGTCTTCACTGGCACCAATCCCAGCTTGGTAATTAGGCATTTGGCAAACCCAACCTGTGCCCTGGTTGTCGCACTCACACCCTATCTTCTGGCCAAGCTGATCCTGAAAGAGATGGGCATCTCCGAGACTGAGGGGGGGAGCGGTCCTTGGCGCATCCCAGTGATGGCAGCATCGCCTGCAGAACTCAGGGAGCCCATGTGGTCTGTCAGAGCAGTGCACTGGGGTGGGTAGGGAGGGGAAGGTTCAATAATATTGCACTTTGACTGCCCCTTCAGGACACGTGTGCCCCAGTGGAAGGGTAATCTGCCTCCCCCAGCTCCAGAAATAAAAGCGTTTTAATATCTGGACCACCCAGATGAAATGTCATGGCAAATCTCATATAACTAACCCAGAGGGAGTGAAACTGATACTGAGGGAAGGAAGGGAAACCAAAAGGCAGTGCGCATGCTTGGCGGGCCAGGAAAGGACACCATCACTCCGGAGACAGCAACAAAAGACAGGAGCCATCCAGGCCGGCTCCAGGTGCCTCAGAAGCGGGAGAGATGTCTCAGTCACCAAACCAAGTTCTCTGCGGCTTCTTAAGAAAGAGGATTTGCTTGCAAAATGAATGAGGGAGGAGGGTGTCCCGGGGCTTCTAAGAGATCAACCAGTGCCTCACCGCTAAGTCCCATTGGGTCCCCAGAGCCAGGGCGCCCTTTTTGGCTCTCATGGCCCTGGAGTGCTTTAAAGGTGCTGGTCCCCCGGGAAGGGTGTGGCACTGACAAGGACTCCTCCAGACTTGGCCAGAGGAGCATGGGGTTACAGGGCCAGCAGTGTCGGGGAGTTCAAGGAGTCTGAAGACTGGTCCCCACTGCTACTGCTTCTGCGGTGAGCCTTGGAGCAGGACTCTGAGGGTGACGCAGGCGACTCCTGCTCCAGGACGCTGGGGTAGGTGAAGACAAGGTTTGAAGTGCCTGGAGTGATGGCAGGTGTGGAGGTCACCACGATGGGGGTGTGCAGAGGCTCCTCCCCATAGAAGCCACCCCCGGCGATGCTGATGGGCTTTATGACAGAGCGCTGGGTCTTGTCCATCCCCGCTGAGGAAGAGGGGCTGTCCTCTTCAAGAGGCTCCTGCTTCACCACCACAGGGCCCACGGCACTGCCTGTACCACGTAAGGACTGCAGCCCGGAGGTCGGGGGTGATCGGCGCTCCTCGGGGCTGATTTTGCACACAGGGCCATGGGCCACCAACATAAACTCGAGTTTTTCCTTCTCCTTCTGTAGCTCAGCAATCTCTTTCTGCAGACCAGACTTCTCCTCCTCCAGCTCCTCTGTCTCCTAAGGGGAAAGAAGAGTGTGAGGGACAAAAGCCTACAGGCTGGCCAGAGGGACGGTCCCTATCCAAGCATGAAAGGGAGATCTGCAGTGTCCTCAGGAGACCTACCATAAGCGTCTCGCACACCTGGCCAGAGAGTAAACTGGGTGTGAGTCACATGGTGCCTTTCAGTTCTTTATTTCTGAGGGAGGAGCTTGTAGGGCAGGTGAATTAACATCTGGAGGCTGTAATTGAGCACTTACTCCACGCCTGTCGCGACGTTATGTATTTCACAGATTAGCTCACTCAAACCACCACCACCCCCCCCCCCAGAAGTTTCTAAAGCAGACGTTATCATCAACCCATCTTGAAGGTGAGGAAGCCAAGGTTCAGAGAGGTTTGGTCATTGGCTCAAAGTCATAGAGCTAGCAGAGGGTTATCCAGACTCAAATCCCAATGCATCTGACTCCAGAGCCTACATGCCGCTACATTCTACCCTCATGGCGCCAGTACGGCCTTTGAGTCTCCCAACAGGTTGGAGCAGGATCTTCACAGAGAAGAGGACACTACTCAACTCCTCGTCCACCATTTCAGCCCACCTGTGGACAGGTCCTGAGCTAGAGGCTGCATGAGAGAAGACCCTCATGGACAGTCCCTCTATCCCCAGCACTGGAATGGACAGTGCTTGGCTTGTAATAGCCACCAGCCAATCCTTGCTGGATCATCTTCTGTCTTTTACTTTAGTTTCTGAAGCCATGTCCCTAAAGCAGAGACCCTGCCCTCCCCCCGCCCCACCCCCGCAAGGAACACATTTAGTTCCACCGTGTGCCCAATAGAGGGACACCTGACTGCCTGTGAGAGCCTGTGGGGGATGCGAAGGTTGCCAGAGGAAACCTCAACCCCCCTCCTTCACACAAAGCCAGAGCAGCACCAGTGCCTGTGGCCTGGAATGGCTGGGGGGAGAGAAGGTGTGCGTCACCAGCCTCCCCCCCCCCCCCCCGACGATTTCTCTAACACAGATTCCCATTCACAAACGCAGAGATACAGGCAAGAACTTCATTAAGCACACGGTACGGTATATTCCGGAGTGAGAAAAAAAAAGTTTCCATCTGTCTCAAGGGTCTGATGAACGTCAGAGGCTTCCTGTGGAGGATGTGGCTCAGGGGCCTGGGTAGCTGGGTCAGGGTGTGGGGGAGGTGGAGAAGGAGGTGTGAGGCTTCTGGGAAAAGAGGAGGAAAGTAGGGAGGACTCAGAGGAAGAACTGTTCTGGGCTGGTGGCGAGGGATGAACTCCGGGAACAGGGGAAGGTACAGCTCCTTGAAATGTGGTAAGGGAACGGTTAGCAGTTGAGGTTCTGCTGAGGGAGCTGATTCCTCCCTGACCTGCCTCAACTGGGACGGAAGAACTTCAACCCTGACCCCCCCCCCCACGCTGACGGCCCCACAGACCACAGGGATCATGGGCTGCACTAAGTACATACTCTAGTGAACACGACCAGAAGTTGGGGCTGAGGCCAGAAAGAGAGCTTAAGCAGCTAAAACTGTACCTGGAAGGATTAAATAAAGTCTAAATCTCTCTACTAGCCAGATGACACCCTCTTGGCTCACGTCCCTCTGAGCCTGCTGTATCCCAGGAGTCAGCACTGGCTTGGGACCGCCTCTCCCAGAGGCTCATCCGTCCCTTTAGGGCCAGACACACAGAAGAAGGGAATTGCGTGACATTGGTCAGGTCAAGCTGAGCAGAGGGAGGGGCAGGAGCATGGGAGAGTGACTCACAAAGACAAAGCAAAGCTCTAGGCTCACCCACCTGCCAATGAGGAGAGGGCTCTCCAAGCTCCAAGAAAATATAACTCAACTGACATGTGACCCATGCGCAAGAGGATGCTTGCTCCCACCCCACTCAAACTAGGGTGCTTCAGCCAGGCTGGGCCACCTTGGGGACAACTGGAAGCCTGAGAAGGGCTGTAGAGAGGCAAATGTTGATGAGTGTGCTGCCCCTAGCTCACCGAAGTGTCAACCCTTATACAGAAGCCACAGTGGGTCTGAGGGCAGAGCTCGCTCAGGTACTGACTGACTGAGGAAACATACTGACCTGGAAAGGTGGTCTACTCCTTTCCAGACTCACACCGATGGCAAAGGTCAATTCTCATCTGTTCGCTATCCAGTCTCCCCCGCCCACACCCTCTCATCTAGCATACTGTGGACCATGAGCTTGAAAGAATGTTTTATCTCCCAGCCCACCCAGAGCGACCACACACACACACACACACACACACACACACACACACACACACACACACACACAGGCTCCTCACCGCCTGCAGCTTCTCCGTCAGCTCACGGCGACGGTTCCGACACTTGGCAGCAGCCAGCTTGTTTCTCTCCCTCCGGATCCGCGCTTCTCCTCCTCTTCAGGAGACAGCTATAGAGGCCAAGGTCAAGCATCATGATCAGAAATGGGGGGTGAGGGTAGGGGGTGGGGTTGGGGGGAGGGGGGGATGGTTTGCAGCATTTTTAGAAAGCTGTGCTTTACTGAATGCAACCCGCCCATTTAGAACTTCAGAGGGGAGGGGAGAGGAGTTTAGTGAGGTTCAGAGGTCCTGGAGCATGAGGTCACTACTGTGTGGCTGCCTGGAGGGGGCCCTGAATCTGCCGAGGGAGGCCATGTTGTATGTTTAAAGGGATAGCCTACCACAAATGGGTGGGGGATTCAGTGGCCCCAAACCAGGGCAGGATTTGTCTGCCTGTCAACTCTGATTCCGAAGCAGAGCCAGAGAAGAGTCCCCTCTAGCCAGGCAGGCCTGGCCTCATCCTGTTGTAGCAGCTTCCTCTAAAGCTAGCTAAGGACCACTCCCACCCCTTGCCTTTTCTACAAAGTCTCATCACCCACCCACCCGTGGAGGGGGGCATGACCTGATGTCCTGTGACCAGTGGGAGGATCTAGCTCTAGTCCCAACTCCCTCTGTCAACCCGAGTGCCAGTTTCTTACGGGTGTCCCTGAGGACTCCTTGGGAGCCTGCCACAGTGCTAGGCTGGGCAAGAGAAAAGCAGCAGCCCAGGTACGAAGGTGTCACTGGGAGCTGGGCGTGGTGGCGCATGCCTGTAATCCCAGCACTCGGAAAGCAGAGGCAGGTGGATCGCTTGTGAGTTCGAGGCCAGCCTGGTCTACAAGCAAGTCCAGGACAACCAAGGCTACACAGAGAAACCCTGTCTCAAAAAAAAAAAAAAAAAAAAAAAAAAGTCACCCTTTCTGCTCATTTGACAGTGACCTTCTATGTGACAAATGACTCAAGAAGTTGGGGCTGATCCGTGAACCACAGGCAGAGCCCCTGCTGAGAGACCAGAAACTGGCTCCTGCCTGTAAACTGGTCAGAGACACACTACCAAGGAGAGGGTCAGGGTCAAAGCACAGCACAGGATAAGGGAGGACCTTCACAGTCAGCAAGACCTTCCTGTCAGCTACCAGACACTGATACACACCTACTGTGTGCCCATGCTCTGCTAGGACCTTCAAGGGACACCTGGGGGCAAAAAAAAACCTGACGCTATCCCATAGAGGAATGCTATCTAACTACAGAGAAACAAGCTATGTGTGCTGGTTGGGCCCAGAGCAGTTTCCCCAGCATGCTCTTCTTCCCTGGCAGTCTGTGGCTGTGATGTCATAAGCAGCAAAGAAAAGCATCAAAGAGGACAAGGCCATCTCATCCACACAGAGATGACCTCACAGGAGGCCAGTCGGCTAAGACCTGAACACTTGTTGTCCCCAAATCTGTCTTGGTCCAAGCCTTGCAAGGTAGTTAACCAAGAAAGCCTGTTGCAGTCCTGGGTTAAGGTCTGTTCACAGCCCCTGGACTCCACTGAAGGCCAGCGTCTCCCCACCCCCTTCCATCCCCTGCCACAGCCTTTACAGCCAAAGGAGAGAAAAAAAATTAAATTAAAAATGCTAAGCTTGGTCCACAACAGGCCTTCCTCCCACCTCAGTCACATTTAACCTTAGCCGTCTCTGCCTGTCTGTCTGGGGAGGTGTGGGGCAACTCTGGGTACTGCCGACATAGGAAATGCTCTGGGGTGGTGAGATCAACGTGGTTACAGCTTGAGTGTTGTTAACATCACCAGGGACCCACCCACAAGCCACACACGCCCTCCCCTCCCTTCTCCTCAGTCCCCACCCTGGGCTCACTGGAGCCTCCAGGGCAGGCTCTGGAGGCCATGAGGCACCAACTTGACTCTTGGGACAAGCCTTAGGGTGAAAATGGGAGGTGGGGGGTGGGGAACGACACACATGACAAACCGCAGATAAGACCTTAGGGCCACGAACCCAAGAGTCAAGGTTCTAGAATGTGGCTGCCACAAGAAATAGTGTGGTATGGCCCTGTGACTGGCTCTCTCCTTCCCTACCACAAAAGGAAGGATGTCTCCAGACAGCTAGCTGGTCTTGAAGCACACCTAGTCACGTGGCACCAAAAGTATCCAACTAAAGGTCAGAGTGGTGGGTCCCACTCCCTGCTTCTACCTCGGTCCCACTCCGGACAAGGCCTCTTCTTTCTAGGCCTCAGTTTCTTTATTTATGAGCTGGGTTCAGGAGGGGAAGTTAGAAACACAGTCCTCATAGCCCATTCTAGATGTAAACTTCTGAATGCAGTGAGAGGTAGATACAGCAGAGAGAGGACGAGGGAGACACCACGCTGCCGTGTCCTGCCAGCCCACAGGAGCACAGCTGTTCCTCAGCATCATCTATATCTGGGGACAATCTGCCTGTCACTGCCTATGATGCTGTGACCCAGTGACTATGGGTTCAGCACAGAAAACACAATTGCCAAGGACAGTGCAGTCACTGCCACAATACCTGTAGCTGTGACTGTAGGAAGCTCCCAGAAGGGGCCCGCAGCTTCTCATGCCCATGCAACTGAACTGCAGTGTCTACTACACATAGCTCCCGAGGGCCCTGCACTGGGGCCCAGTGTTGACACGTAGGGCCTACTGGACCTATCATTACCAGCAGCGGCCATGTTTAAAGTTACATGGCGGACCCTGGGGACCCTGGAGTAGAAACAGACAGTGAAGGCTTCCACGGTTAACAGGAAGGCATCACCAGATTCCCATTTTAAAAGGAGAGGGCACTGCTAAAAGGTTCCCCTTCCCTGGGTCCACAGTGGCATGGCCTTGTGGGAAGAGCACTGTGCGTGGAGTCCAGGCAAGCAGCCCGCGTCTTGGGTGTGTTGTCTGTGATGGGAGACAGATGAGGCCCTTTGAAGGCCTGCATCCCTTCCTTTCAGTCAGTTCTTTCTCAAAGCTGAACCTCGTGGGGAGGGGAAACAAGCAAAACCTGATGTGTGACCTCTATCTTCCCCCATAACTGAACAGACTCCTTGGGGTGGGGGGTGGGGGTGGGGCGCCCAGGTCACTATATACTCCTGGAATGTACATTCCAGGAACCGGAAAAGGGCTGCAGCTTTGATCTAAAGGCCTGAGACACTAAGGAAGAGCGCAAAGCCACGTGAGTACTCACCCGGTGGCTCCCCACTAAGGCCCAGGCAGGGTACTATGATAGGAGGTCATGACAATTTCTATTCTTTGATACTTTACACCAACAAGGCATTTCCCCCATTTAAGATCTCCCTCAAGCAGCCGTACAAGTTTGTGTTCCCGAACCCCTCCTTCCCCCCAGCCACCCACCCACGTAGCTCTTCTCCGCTAGCTAGAGCATACCTGCTCATCTCTCCTCCTGCGCCCCACGGTGGTACCAATGGTCTTGATCACGCCGGGTCTGGGGAGAGCCATGTGCCCAGGGACCGAAGCCAGGCCTGGCAGGGGGCTGTAGGGATGTGAGCGCGGATAAGGGGTAGACATGGAGGTAATCACTGTGGGCTGAACCATCCACTGCAGGTCCTGGCTGGTGGTGATGGCGTTGATGGTGGGGATGAAGGCGCTGCCCGAGCCAGGCATATCTAGCCGGAACTTCTGGAACAAGGAGAAGGACATGACACTGAGCCACGGCCAAACACTATAGGCTTCCAGGGTAAGGTATGGTGATGAGGCCCGGTCCCAGGTGGGCTTCGTTAGAAAAGTCCCACATAGCCAAAACTCAAGCAAACCCTCTCCATCCCTGGGCTATGTGCCAGATCTGTTCCCTGCCTGGAGTCCCGAAGACTCCATCATCAGGTGCCCAGGGAGGATGTAGCCGTATCCCAAAAGACTTCCAGGACACATTCCAGGCTGAGCTACTCACATTCACCCTGCAGCCCTCCAGGGCACATATCTGGAGGATGTTTCACCTTGGCCTTCTGGGCCTCTGAGTCACCTACCAATTATTCCCCAGGGTACTGGCTCAGGACATGTTTCTTGGAGATTTACACACCGGTAGATCAAGAGAGCTCACTCCAAGTATACTGTGTCTGCTTTTGTCACTTTCCAAGGAAGTTCATGACGGGCCTGCAAGCCTACGAGATTGAGGTCAAGCTGAGAAGGGTGAATCCTCACCTCTCTGTTTACTGGGGTGTCTACTATCAGGGCATGGGATTAAAGCCCATGAGTCTGACTTCCTCGAACCTTCTCCTTCCCCTTCACTGGCATCTTGCTTGGGGAAGACATCATGTGTCCATCTCTACCATGGACACATCAGTCTACCCGAGCTCACAGATGTGCCTGTGGGAACACACTGGTGCTGCCAGCTCAGAGGTCTTCCTTTGTCTCTTAACTTATGTCAGGGCCATGTTGCAGAGTTCTGCAAGCTGAGGGAAGCCTTCTATTTAAAAATCCAACAAGATGGAGCATCAAAGTACAATAGATCAGCCCCCTCCATTCCCACCCCCCAGCTACTCCGTTACTGTTGCTGTTAAGGTCAGAGCCTGGGCCCTACTAGCCCAAACTAGTTAGGCTCTGTGCCCATGCCCCATAGGCCAATTAAACAGTAATAGAGGAAAGTAAAAAGAATGGAAAAAAGAAAGATTTAGTCAATGTGACCAAAATAAGAAAAAGAACAAAGAGGCCCAGTGATTCCCCAAGTCTGTCTTTGGGACCAGGACATAAGTTGATGTTTATATAGAGGACGAAAGGCATGCATAGCTGGTAGCCCTGCCCTGTCCATCAGCACCATCTCCAGTCCCTCCCGTGAGGTGTTCTGATGGGCTATCACAGGCTCACACTGTGTGAAGACCCTTCCTGTGAGGTGTTCTGATGGGCTATCACAGGCTCACACTGTGTGACGACTCTTCCTATGAGCTGACATCCTTTTCCTTCTCTCAGCACGAGATTCCTGGGGCAGACCTAGTTTCTTGGGGACCACTGTTTCGACAGTCTGATAGCCAAACTGAGGGGCACACGTGTCTCTGTTTACAAACAGCTTCCCTACTGCCACGATGGCTCCCGCTGGTCTCGACTCTTCTCCAGGAGAGCTCCTGGAAAGTGAGAGGGGCAAAGGGGGAAGCCCATGCATTTCCGGCATGTCAGGAGAAGGCGCTGCATGGACCCAGGCAAAAGCCCACCCTCAGACAACCTGTGTCTACAAGAACACCTCGTAACCTTACCCCCTAATCTCACAGGTAAGATGACAGCAGCCATAATAGCTAGCAGCACTTCCAGAATGACCAACACAGTGTTAATGTCTTGCCTAGATTACCCAATTAATTCTTCCTCTGAGGAAGATATGTTATCTTCATCTTAAAGTCTGAGAGCGGGGGGGGGGGGGGGGGGGGGGGGGGGGGTGTCAAACCACTAACCCAAGGCCTTATTGCTGAAAAATAGTGACATCAGAATTTAAACTAGTTCAGTATGCCCAAGACAGGAACCTCTCAACCTGGAGCCACAAAGCCCAGTCCCAAGTGCAGGAGTCCATCCTGTGCTAAGGGTCCCTTCAGGCTTTCCCTCTCACCAAGGAGGTCCCACAGATAAATTCCATTCAAAAGGAAATCCTGATATCATTAGCTCAGGAGCTACAGTGGCCCCACTTGGTCTAGTCAGATAACACCACAGGTCCAGGCATGAAAATAAAGTGAAGCCTACAGACACCCCCGACTCCCATACCTGACAGAGCTGAGAAACCGACTCTTCCTCATTTGCCATCCTGCCACCCACCTGACTCCAGTCTTTGTGGGAAAGAACATGACTGCTTCATTTCCTGACTGTCTCAGTGCATGAAAGCTTCCTGGTGCAATGGATTCTGGGATTTTTATCAGGGAGGTTGCCCAGCACAATGGCTTTTGGTCAGTCTAGACAGTTTCAGAGTTATACCACTGAAGGCAAAGGTAAGTAGGGTTGTTTTTATTTTTGAACCAAGAGTTGACCAAAAACAAATTGGTATGCCAGACTTGGTGGTTCAAGATTATAAATCTTAGGAGGTTAAAGCAGAAGAATGAGAAAAAAAATCCTAGGTCTGCCTAAGCTACAAAATGAGTTCAAGGCCAGCCTGGGCAACTTAGTGAGACTCTGACTCAAAATATATATATATAAAAAAAACTAGATCACTTACACAAGGCCCTAGGTTCCATCCTAGTACTATGAGAGGGAGGGAGAGAGGGAGTGTGTACACAAGGTTAGAATTTCTTGAAGTGGGGAAGGTAAGTGAGTGGAGTTGGGCTATGAGAAGGTGGGGGTGTGCTGTGAGCAGTGGATGCAGCTCTAAGATCCAGACAGTGAGTGATCTTTCTTGGGAGCGACTAGAGGAGGAGGCTTAGGGGTGTGCTCTGCCCTGAGCCAGTCACCCAGGACTCAATCTGGGACAAAAGAGAGAGAGAGAGAGCACATTGATTCTGAACTTCCTACATTGTTACAGGGATTAAACCCACAGCTAGTGTAATCACAGGCTGCACAACATTTAAGTGATTCTCAACCCTGGCTAAGAATATTCTGAGGCACTTGTTAAAAAAAAAAAAAAAAAGAAAGAAAGAAAGAAAGAAAGAACGAAAGAAAGAAAGAAAGAAAATCACCGATGAGAAAGAAAACCACCAACATTGGAGCATCATCATTAGAGTCTAAAATAATTGGTTAGGGGTGGAGTTCTATTACAGGTACTTTTCAAACTCCAAGGAGATTCTATTATAATATGCAACCAGGGCAGAAAAACACTGCCCCAAACAAATGGAAGGCACTACAAATGGTCACCATCACCACCACCGCCGCCATCAGCAACATCACGTCACCTTCATAATGTAAGTCTGTGTACACTGTACAGTCTAGCTCTTGGGAGAATTGCCAGCTTCCTAGTTTTGGAAGCGCCCAACTTTGAATTCTATTTCTCTCCCCCAAGACAGGTCCTCAGATAGAAGGGGCACCCAGTGCAATGGCCTCATAGGGCTGTCTCCCCCATGGAGGTTGGGGGGAAAATGCCTGCTTTCTTTTCAGGAAAGCATTTAAGAAATCCACTCCTTCCAAAGAACAACAGTGTGCCTGTTTTAGGCTTGGGGAAGGAAGCAGAAAGCCCAAAGCTGGCTGGAAGACTAAGATTCCTCGGGGATGGGCAGGTGCCTCCCAGCTCCTCTCAGGCCCTCAAGTCCACACACACTGCTTCCTGGTAGACAGCAGCCAGATTTCGTGCCGGCATGGCTTGGTCTAGACAAAACAAGGCAGCAATAAAAACAAGGCGGGAGGTAATGACTGCCTCTGAGTCGCATGTACACCTCGTTTCAGACAGAGGTAAAGCCATCTGGATAACACGCTGGCTCCAAACTGCAAGAAAAACAATGTCCTGTCCCCAGAGGGGACACGGGCCCGATAAAGAAGGCTTTTGTCTCCAAAGGAGTCTCTTGGAGAGACACACAAACGTTTCAATTAGATGGGGCAGATGGGTCTTGTCTCAACTCCAAACATGTTATTCAGAAAGTGACACTGGGATAAGAGAGGAGAGATGAGGGTAGCAGGCTGTGGTCTCAGAAGTTAGCCTGACCTCTTCTCCTATGCTAATAGACCAAGAATGACCCAAACATCCTGTAAAGGCACCACCAAGACATGACTCCAGTGAAGGCATTCACACTGAAGATAAAGAAACCAAGACAGCATCAGGTCAATGCTGTGACTGACAGGATGGATGGAGGAAGTGACCAGGGACCAGGTTCTCTTGGGGGCTCCATAAGCTCCTGGAAAGCCCTTCCGGTAGGGACAGGACAGAAGCTGCTGGGTGAGTATATGGCATTCCAGCCTGGCAGAGCTGCCAAGTACTTTAAAAAAAATTTTGTGTTTCCCTGTCAACTTTTGGGTGAATGCCTATAAAAGGACAAAAGGCCCCCACAGACCTCCCAGAGCCAAATCTGGCAAACTCTGTTCTAAGGAGCTACACAGCAAATACTTTAAAGCTTTCTGGGCCTTACCATCTTGTGTTGCAACTCTACTCCCACTACAGCAGAGGAGCGCCCATAGAGAACCTGTGAGCAAGTGGGCACCCCCAGGCCCCAATAAGCTTCACTTACAAACACAATTTGGTCTCTTAGGCTCCAGTTGGAGAGAACCAAAAAAGAAGAAAGAAGCAAGCAAAAAACAACCAGCCAAACAAGCAAACAAACAAACAAACGAACAGATACCCCTTCTACTCCAGGAAGCCAAGGGGACAGACGTTGCTCATCAACTTGGATCTCCAAACCATTAGGAAGAATTCAAACCCTTAGAAGGTTTGCTGTGGGTCTTTGGACATTGGGGGCTTCAATGCTGTCCAGTGGCATTCTGTGTTTAGGGTGCAATGGGGTGCTCAGAGAGTATGCTGTCAATCAGAGATCAAAGTCTCATAGCTCAGCACCTGATGACTTGGAAAACAGCCTTTTGGAACTCAACAACGGGACTGTGGGTTCAGCCAGAGTCATACCTAGTCTTTTGCTGAACAGTCTCAGAACAAGAGTTTAGACCACCACCCGCAGAAGCTTAGATGGAGCCTTTCCCTAGAGTCCTGAGCTAGGCAGACACAGAATTCAAACAGAAGTCAAGCTTGGTGTTCTTAGCCCATCCTCTTGGCCAGGTTCTTCTTGGACTCCAATCATGCAAGACACGAACGTGTAGACCCTGTACCCTGCTCCACCAAGAAGGCGGCTGTGCCATTGAGGAAGGAGCTGGCCTTTTTCCTTTCTACAGTCTCAAAACGCCAACATCCCAGAAGGGGAGCTTGGGAAAGAAAAAGGGTAAAGGTCAAACGTTCTCTTCACACTTCTGAGGTCCAACACCAACATCAGGCAAGTGTGCTCACTGGGCCCAGATGCCTCCCGAAGCCTTTAGCACAGCATCTACTTTGGCTATCACCTTGACCCTTGACCTTTCTCCTATAAGGAAATGCCATTTATGTCACAATGGAAATTGTTGTAAATAACTCACAATTTCCAAACACTGGAGAATTCACCTTGGAACTCCTTCCTACTATCACCCGTCCCCTGTGTTCGGCAGTCAGTCAGACCCGGGTTGCCCATCCTCCTGCCATCCCCTTGGCCAGGTCCTTCCTGATTCTTGTCAGAACCCCAAGCATACAAGACTAGAACCTGTGGACCCTGTAGCCAGCTCCCACAGGAAGGCAGGTGCCCCATCACATCTTTTAGAGCTGCGGGAAGGTAAGCCTAGTTACACTGGCCACTTGACAAAGGAAAGCCTGGTGACACTGGCCACTTCAGAAGGCTGATTCAGCCTTGTCACTGCTCAATTTGCTCAGTAAGGTCAAGTTAGCAAGTGGGCTTTGGGACAGATATATCGACCCCCGTTAGAGCAGCTGCCATTACTCTGATATGCTGTGGTCACTACTGATCACTTGCAATAGAGATGAGCCATGTCCAACCAGCAATGAAGATATTTTTTTTCCTTCTCAACACCAGAAAGCTGGTTTTCTTCATTCTCAAAACCAATATCTTTATTTCTATTTAACAAAGAAAAAAAAAAGTCCAAGGCATCAATGCAAAGTTGCTGTCAGCAAGGGACCATTTTTTTTTTTTTTTTAAATGGGCTTTGAAAGGAAGACTTTCTCCGTAGTGGATCGTGGACCAACAGACTTGGGTCTCACTCTGTTAAGACTTTATATGTCAGACTTAATTCCAAAGACCTTTGGTGATTTCCAAATAGCAAATTCACCTTTCAAGGGAAGATTTGTTAGCAGAAAGAATTTTCTAAACACACTGAGAACAATTACAAACAAACAAACAAACAAACAAACAAAACCAGTGTTGCAAAGCCTTTGAGGCCAGCAGCCTCAGGGTTCAACTAAGCATAAAGCAGCAAGGATGGAGAAAACAGCGATGGTGATTGGGGGGAGGATGGGGGGGGATATGGGGGGGATGGGAGAGATGGGGGGGTGACTTAGGGGTATAGACTTAGGTGTGACTCTGGTGTGTTTGTAGTTAAGAAGAAAAAAACCCACCTCAAGCCCTCAAATTTTATATTCAGTGTGAATAATAAGACAGGCAGAAATACAATAATGGAAATGCACTCAGGGTTTTAGAGAGGAAAATTCAGCTGCCACTCAGACAGACAGCTCATGACTGCTATTTCACCCCATGGTGATGAGAAAGGGGGGCACACTTCCACACGAATCAGTGAAACAGACACATTCCTGGATAACACTGTTTGATCCTAATCTAAAATATCTGTAAGATCACGAAAAACAAAAACAAAAACAAAAAGAGACCAGACCCTTAATTTGCATCTCCCACTTTCCCACCAACCCTCACATAAGCACATAGAGAAAACAATCCTTGAGTGTTTGAAAATACCCTGGGGTGGGGTGGGGGTGGCTAGTGAGCAGAGAAAAAGCACTCCTTTCCCAACCAGGCTTTTTTTTTTTCTTAAAAAGAAACTCACTTTTAATTCAAGCCATTTATAGTTATATATTGTTAAATATATGCTTTTGTTTGACTTAAATAAGAAGAAAATTTCTAAGAATTTGGAAAACCAAGTTTAATGCTCTGAGACTGGAAAAATACATACCAAGGATAGTTCTTCCAAAAGTGTCCAGTAGGCGGCACTAAAGAGGTATGATTGAGGCTGATCTGGGAAATCACAGTCATTTCTGGTAAAAGTTGTTTGATGTGAGGAATGTCCTAGCCTGGTACAGTTGGCAAAAGTTCACTCTGGGGAATTTTGTGTGTGTGTGTGTGTGTGTGTGTGTGTGTGTGTGTGTGTGTGTGTGTGTGTGTGTGTGTGTGTGTGTGTGCTCACATGCATGTTTATAAGGCCCTGGTGGGAGAATGTGGCAGATTAAAAAAAAAAAAGTTGGTCTGATGTTCCTTGATTCCAAAGGAAATGTCCTTGACTTATTCTTACAAGCAATCTAGAAACAGATAGCAGCCTTGGAAAAATTCCGTGTCTTGTTTTTGTTTTGTTTTGTTCATTTGAAGGGGGCCTGGCTGATGAAAACAAGTTATGAAATGACTTATGTTTGTGTAACTGGCTGGATTGCGTAATGTCAGGGCCCTGAAACCGTAACAGCCAAGGAGCAAGGCATAGCATATATCTGGAGGTGTTATCCCAGGGGAGGAAATAACAACAACAAAGCAAAATCCAGGAGGGAGAGGTATATACAACTATCCCTAAGAAAATTAAATTGCCAGTGATTAACCTTTGAGATTGAGGTTATAGCTGCAACAGGAAATATTTTTCATGTTTCAAGTTCCTGCCATATACACAAGCAGAGGTCCTAACAAAGAACTGTCTGCCTTCCACCCCACAAGTCAGTGCTAAGACCGGACCTTATGCTGGTAGACAGAGGGAAGGTGCTGGGCAGCAAATTAATGAGGGGAGGGGGGAGAAACGGGTACAGGACCCCACAAACAAGGCAAGCAGGGGAAATAGTATCCACTTGCCCAAGGAAAAATCAGGAACATCTTACAATGATTGGCCCATTGTAATGCCATAAAGGAAGAAAGCCCAGTCGCTAACTGCCTGGAGAAATTTCCCATGAAGGCGGCTGGGAGCACAGGTGATGACAGACTTTATCTGGCATGCCATAAAGTTACCTTGAGCCCAGATCAGGGTGGGGTGGTGGCACAAACTTAGGAAGTAACAGAAGCTGGTGCCTGTTATCAGGACCACAGAATAGTTTTCGTGGAAAGCCAGAGCAGGGAGGGGAACACTCCCTCCCCCACTCCCACCCCCTTGCTCTTCATCTCCCACCCACCACACCAGCAAGGAGCAGGGTGGCCAGGCTGAAAGCTGGCTAGAGTGGCACTACCTTGCCAAGCCGTGTCTGTGGTCTGAAAGCCTCCTCGCTCATGCTGCTGGGCAGAATGGGCGGCTGGACCTGAGGATCCAATGCACTGGTTGTTGCTAATTGCAAAATCCTCATGTGTTACAGCATGCTAGGAATTGGCCAACAGCTGTTTTCTGCTTGGGTAATGAGGCCCCATTACACACTGCTGGACGGAGCTCTCTTCCTTCGTCCTAGCATTGGTTTCCTGTCTGATTTGCTTCCAAAACCGGGAATTGCCTCTGCTCACATCCTGGGCTCAAAGCCCTAGTGACACAGATTATTCAGTTGGGGCATTGATGTCCGGTCTCACTTTCCATCCAGGCCCCAGAGTCTGAGCGAAGCCAGGCAGGGAGATTGTACTATGCCTACAGTTACTGTCACGATCTCATTAGTGGGAGAAGCAGAAGAAATGCAAAGCTGCTGTGTTGATTGGGGAAGGAAAGGGGCATGCGGTGGGGTTATTGAATGGGAAAGTAGAAGGGCAGGTACAAAGGACTCTAAGCCCACTGGGGAATGATACTTGGGTCCAACACAAATGACTGGACAGGAATGCAAACATAATCGTCAACTTTTCAGATATGATTTTAAACTCATAAGGGTGCACTGACTGTGCCCTCAGTGCAGACTAATGCCTCTACATTGGTTCTTAGTAGATATGGGGGAGAGGGGGCGGGATAGAGAGAAAACACAGAAAAGCCATTTAGAAAGACTTGCCTGACATGGGACATGAGAGAGAGAGAGAGAGAAGGAGACAGACAGACAGACAGACAGACACTCCTCTCCTCAGATTACAAAGAAAGCCATATTTTTATTATATTTATTATATTTCCCAGCTCAGTCCATTTCTCCCTGGAAGCCCCTTGACCTCCTATCCGGTTGACTTCTGGAAGCCAAGACCATAGCCATAGCCGTAGAGACAGCCATAGCCATGGCCTTATGGTGTAACTCATGCTGCAGCCAATTTTAGCTAGGAACTCCCAGATGCTGGCCCAGGCGGGCTTCGGGCCGAGGACCTTGTGAGTTCATGCAATTCCTTCACAAGACAGTGTTTGTGGTTGCTGCAACAAAAGGCAGGTACCCCACCAGAACCACCGCAGCCCCACCAATACTTGTCTGGTACCTACAGACCACAGATTACAGGCACAATCCCTCCAGTGCAAACCAGTCTGGCTGCTTAAGAAAGAGTTGTTTTTCTACTTCTAAAACCACTCAGGATCCCAAGTGATGTCTCTTTCTCCCACTTCTCTCTCCCAGCTTCTTTGCCCCAGGTACCCCCAAGCACCTCAAGGTTCTGCCCCCAGGGACAGTACAAGCTCCTACCCAACCCTTACCGGAAGCTGGGGGGGGGGGGTTCACAGGAGGTGTCAAGAGCCAATCAAAGCCAGCTTCTTCCTTCCTGACCTTCGCACCTAATTCCCAGAGGCAACCCTCGCCCTCACTCCCGATAACTTGAAAGAGCCCAACCTTATTTCTGAGTCCCCAACCCTTTTCAGAAAACAACCCGGACTTAAGGATAACAGAAGAAGGAAGAGTTAAAAGGCTTTCCTCCTCCGTAGGGTCCTGGACGGCTGGGAGGGGCTTAGTGGGTGCAAAGATTTCCACGCTTATCCACCACCAAGAAAGGGGAAGGTGAAAAGGGAGGGGGGAGCGGCTCATAGGAGGCAACAGGCTTCTAGGAGGGGACCTGCGATTTCAGGAGCTTTTCTGGAAAATAAAGTAAAAAAAGGAGGAGGGATTGTTATGGGCTCTTCAAGCCCACTCTCCGCTTGTTTAAAAAGAAAAAAAAAGTGGAGGGGTGGGTGGGGCGGAACAAAACAAAACCCCACAAACCCCTAAGTATTTTTCTAGCCCGGCCAGGAAAGGGAAAAGACCAAGGTTGGGAGTGGAAGCTGTGGGAGCAAAAGGAGGGTAGGAGTCTGCTCGCGCCGCCAGGTGCGCCGTGCCCGCACATACCTGCTGGCCGCCGCCACCGCTGGAGTAGGACTCGGCGTGCGCTGGAGAGCCACTGCTGCCCCGGGACGAGGTGTCAAAGTTCCCGGGATAATCCTGGTACATGATCCGCGGTGGGGGCCGGAGAGGAAACAAGGGTGGTTTTCTTCCCCGCCCTCGCCGCGGCCGCGCACAGTCTGCTGCGCGCTCGTAGGTCCACCGGCCGGGTTCTTCACTCTCGGGCTGTCCTCTAACCACGGCAGACAGGGAGGCGGCAACACTCGGGAAGTGACCCCCGATCGCCGCGCACCGCACTTCGTTTCTGCTCTGCAAGCTCCGCGGAACCGGTTGTCCACTGGGTCCCTCCCTCTAAAAAGTCGGCGCGTCCCTCGGTCCCTCCCCTGCGCGCGCCCTTCCGCCCCCGCGCGCAGCCGGAGCTCTGCCGGGACCCACGGGCTGGAGAAAAATGGGTAACGAAAAACGACTAGGAGCCGGCGGGTGTCGCTTGACAGGTCTCGGGGACTCCTTCCCTGATCTCTCTCACAGGGTGCCAAAAGGGCAAAAAAGAAAAGCTGTCGGTGTGGAGAAACTTCTGTTTCCTCCTTTAGAAAAGGAGCCCGAGAATAAACTTCCTGTGGCCAATTCGCCGACTGAGTTTCCCGGCGACTCGGACACTTAACTTAGGACAAGGCGGCGAGCGCCGGTCCAGCCGCCCAGATCGCGCTGGTGGGACAAGCGCCCGTGGGGTTCTAGGATGAGCGGTGCTGAGAGGGACGTGGCTCCGCGTCGCCTTGACCTGCCCCCGGTGCCCGCTCCGGGACCGGCCAGCCTCGCGCGTCTCGCCTCGCCCTCCTTCCTTTCTCTCTCTCTCTCCTCTCTCCTCTCTCTCTCTCTCTCTCTCTCTCTCTCTCTCTCTCTCTCTCTCTCTCTCTCTCTCTCTCTCTCTCTCTCTCCCTCTTTCTTGCGCGCTCTCTCTCTCAGTCCCTGCCGAGCTCCGCTCGCTGTCTCACTCCGAACCCCTGCGCTCTGCCCGAGATGAGTCACTACAATGGCACGAGTTCAACTCCACACTCTTTATTCTCCAGCCCCGCACCATGTGGATCCACTCACGTCAACCTCAGACTCCACCTTGCTGGGAGGAGCGCTCGAGGCGGCGGGGGAGGTGGCCCAGGAGGAGGAGGAGAAGGAGGAGGAGGAGGAAGAGGCGCGGGAGGGGAGGAGGCGGGCCCTGCGCTCCCTTCCCGGCCCTGCTCGCGGTGGCGCTGACGCCAGCCGCACACCCTGCGCGTGGAAAGCGGGAGGTGGTGAGGGTGGGAGAGAGCGGCCCTCGCACTATCGGGGCGCCGAGGCCACTTGGGTTCTTTCCGATCTCCTCCACCCCCCCTGGGGCACAGCGCCCTTGGTCTGTTCCATTGGCGCACGTTGCCAAAGATGGTCATTTGCGTTAGAGGACGCGAGTGCGGGTTTCCTCGCTTTCGGGTGACGTGGAGGGAGAGGGATTCCCTCGCCCGCTCTAGAGCGCGCCGCGCCCCCCTCCCCATACCCAACCCAAAAGGAAGGGGCGCGGGGCGGGGCCCCGAAAGCGGCCGCACTGGTCTGGGCTCCGGGTTCTAGAAAACAATCGCAGCCCTGAAGAAGACGAGACAGGCGGCTCAGTGCGGCGCCACCGCGAGGCCGAGAGCCTGGCGCGCAGAGCCGCTCGCGGGGAGGGCGCGGCCTTGCGCAGTCGTCCGCACCCTCAGCCGGCGACGCCCGGTGCAGCGGGCGTCCTGGACGCACCGGGCACCCGCGCCGCCCTGCGGCCGGGTCTTGGGGTGCGGCGCGTCGCCGCCAGGCGGGGCTGGCCTGCCCATTTCCCCTCGGAGCCGGGCTGCCCACAGCTTCCCCTGTGTGTGTGTGTGTGTGTCTGTGTGTGGTGTGCTGTGTGTGTCTGTGTGTGTGTATGTGCGCGCGCGCGCGCGATTGGGTTTTTTGTTTTTGTTTTGTCCTTCCAATTAATTTGCTAGAAGTATTGAAGTCGAAATTAGCTAGGGAGACATTGCAGAAATTCTCTGGGATAGACAACTAGGACGCATCTAATAGCCATAAACAGGCCTTAAAAGCAAACCAGGGGTGTTTAAATAAAAAATACAGCTGGGGGCCCTAGAGGTGTGCCCCAAGTTGTCTTGAGCTGTTTTGGAGCAAAGTTCAGGGCGCGCGTGGCCCGGACTCCTGCCTCTTCCGCCTTGCTGGTGGGGTGGCTATGCGGGGTAAAGAGCGCAGGCCTTGGAGTATGAACGCCCTGGCTATGCTATTTACGAGCTGTGAGATCTTGGGCGAGTCTAGAGTCTCAATTTCCTCCTCTATAATAAGAGGTTTGGAGCAGGAACGACCTTCTAAAGCTTTTGTCTGCTCCGGATCTCCAGTCGGTCATCCTCAAAGAAGTACAGTGGGTACAGATGAGCGCTGTGCCAGGAGTTAAGGATCTCTTTATTTTGAGGCAGGGTCTCAGGTAGCACAGACCTCGAACTCGCTGTATGTCAGAGATAACCCTTCACCTCCCAAGTGCTGGGATTACAAGCGTGAAATATGTTGGTTTTAGCACTTAAGCAGCGCACCCGTATCCTAAATATCTTTTTGAGGAGTGAATAGGAAGATGGGTTGTTGGGGTTCGCTGAGGCCATTGAAGCGCTATGCATCTCCCATATCACATCCCAAGTTCTCAGTTTCCTTATCTGTGAAGTGGGGGCGTTCCTAGGAAAGAAAATAAGCGCCAGGAAAGCTTTTTCCCGGGGCTCTATATAAAGCCCTGGCGTTTCCGGGGACGGCTAGCGGCATCTGGCTGCCCCAAGGGCCCCAAGATACGGTAATCCTAAACAATACTCGGGGGTCATTGTTTACAGTTATAAAACACATTCTATCCTGAGATCCATCCCCAAGGACTTGCGCGCGTGGTGAGCGAAGGGGGCCGACTCTTCTCTTTCTGCAGCTGCCCTCCCAAAAAGAGTGTGCAGCTCTCTAGGCCTGCGAATGGGGTGTGGGGCAGGCAGAGACGCACGCACCAGCCGTGGGTGCCTGGCTGTTCTCCCCAACCCCCCGCCGCCGCCCCCCCCCTTCATCCCAGCGTCCTGGCCTGCCTGGGTGTTTACGCGCCTCTCTCAGCAGGACTGAGTAAATGCAGCCCTTTGACGCAAAACGGATCAGCCCTTCCCCAGCAGCAGCAAAACCCAGAAAACTGGAGGTGGTGACGGGGGCAGGGCACAGAAAAAATCGTGACACTTTCCCACTCGCCTCGCCCTGTGCTGTGCGGGTCCTCGGTCGCCCAAGAGAAATCTGGGGCGGCGGGGGGGGGTGCGGTAAGCAACTGGGGGCGCGGCTGAGGTGCTCAGGGGCCTCCCCAAGAACCGCGTGTCACAGCAGCACGAATAGACGCACTTTTGGTTTTCCTTTGAGCTGCATGGGCTGCCCGGCCCTCCCCCAGCCCGCACTCAATAATCGTGTGCTTCTGGGTCTCTCCCACACAGTCCTTCCAGTAACGCGGGGGAAAGGAGGAGGGGGAAGGGGAACAGAAGCTTCCTCCAAGGCCTCCGCCGTCCCGGCGCGCCCAGCCACCAGCAGGCGCCGCCGAGCGCGCCTTCGGGCCAGCGCAACCTCGCGCCCTCGCCCGCCCCCGCCCGGACCCGCTTCCCCGGTCCTTTCCTTTCTTGTGGCTTCCCGTAAAGCCCAGCAGCCCCCAGACGTCTGCAGAGCATCACGGAATCTGTGCTGATGCAAGTCGCCGGCCTCCCTTTGGTGCGCCCCAGCCTGCCTGAGAGAGCTTTGATCCCTGCCTGGCCCTGCTCCGGAACGTGTGCTGGTTTCCCGTGCCTGCCTGGAGTCCAACGTTTCACAGCCTAGGCCACCTTTCAATCCTGTGGTACCAGAGGCAAAGCTGCGCGCTATGCTGACCCGGGACTGGCCACCCTTGGTTCAGTGGATGCCTGAATTTTGACTTGTCTAAACCTAGTTCATCGGCGCCTACGTGGGAAGACATCGCTGGGCACGCGGTTAAGGAAGAGGCTAGTGTAAAATGCTAAGAACAGGGTTTAAGCCCCAGTGCCTGAAATCTTGAGGAAACCAGATACTGTGCCTTGTAAACCTTACAACAAACATTTGAGGTGGCTCTCACTCCTAGGTGTCAGTTCAAGAAAGTAACGTTAAGTACCTTGTCCAAGGGAACCACGGTCAGTGTTCAATAACGCATTGGAGTACTCTGATTCAGTCTCGTCCCTCCCCCGCGGTGTGCTGCTGCCTCCTACCGGAATATCTTTCTGGCTTTCTAAGCATGGGCTTCATTCATGGCTTTAACTGACACTTAAAAGTGCCCCTTCTTTCTCTGCTGAGTAAATGTGTGGAGCAAGGGAAGGGAAGAGCAGAAGCCGGGTTGAGAGAAAAAAAAAAAAAAAAAAAAAAAGGCAGTCGAGGCTGATTCTTTTACCTTTCTGGGAGTCTGGACGGTCCCCGCCCCACCCCAGCCAGTTTTCTTGTTTACCCATGCAGCCCAGGTTGCCCTTGGATCTTTGAATGGCTGTCCCCCTGGCCGCACCAGCCCACCTATCAGAGAACTGAGCATTTAGTGACTTCGCCTGTCATACAATATTCCCAAGAGGAGCGTGGGCACCTGTTGACCAGACCCGGGATTGCCAGAACAAAGCCAAAGAAGAAAATGGCAAAGCAGGCTCCTCAGTATGGCCCAGCCAAAGGATGCCTGCAGCTGAACGCAAAGCCACCTCATGTGACCTTAAATCTGGGTTCTGCCAACCTTGACAGTCTACAGATTGTCCTCCTTAGTGATAAACCTGCCCTCCCACACTGCCCGGAGGAATCTGCACTCAGAACTCTATAGTAAATCGTGCATTTTAGATGATGCTTTATTGCTGAAAACATTTGTGTTCGAAGCCCGTGTCTTGGTCATGGTTCCTAACTGCTGTGATAAAGCACCATAATCAAAAGCAAATCTGGGAGGAAATGGTTCCTTTTGTTTCCTCTTCCGCATCACAGGAAGTGAGGGCAGGAACCTGGAAGCAAGGACAGAAGCAGAGGCCATGGAGGAGTGCCGCTGACTGGCTTGTTCCCTATGGCTTGCTGGATCTGTTTCCTAAATGGTTCAGGGCACCTGCCCCTGCCCCAGGGTAGAATGGCTCCCAGTAAGCTGGACCTATCCACACCAATCTTTTTTTTTTTCTTTTTCCTTTCTTTCTTTCTTTCTTTTGGCTTTTTGAGACAGGGTTTCTCTGTGTAACCTTGGCTGTCCTGCCTGGACTCGCTTTGTAGACCAGGGTAGCCTCGAACTCAAAACAATCTGCCTGCCTCTGCCTCCTGAGTGCTGAGATTAAAGATGTGATGCATACAGACTTGCCTCCAGACAATCTGATGGAGACATTTCATTTTCTCAACTGAGGTTCTTTTTCCCAGATAACTCTAGCTTGTGTCAAGTTCTCTCTCTCTCTCTCTCTCTCTCTCTCTCTCTCTCTCTCTCTCTCTCTCTCCCTCTCTCTCTTTCTCTCTCTCTGTCTCTGTCTCTCTTTCTCTCTCTCTCTCACACACACACACACACACACACACACACACACACACACGAACAAAAAGACAAACAACAAACCCAGGAGGAAACCTGTTTAATAAATAGAAGTGTTTGAGTTTTCGAGGTACCTATAAATATGTCAGGAGGCCATTAGCAAGCAGATTTTGGCTCAAATGGTTCAAAGGAAGAGGTCTTTGTGGTGAAAGTCCTTTTGGGAGATTGGAGAACCAGGAAATCTGATAGTTCTAGTGTCTGGCAACAGCTGAAAACAGACCACCAGTAGAGTTGCGGGTGGTTTGCACTCCTTAAACTGTTCAGATCCACTAATCCTGAGGGGTGTGTTTGTGTCTGTCAGGTGTGAGAGTCCAGAAAGGCTGGAAACTGCTGATGTTCCAAAGGGATGCACAGAGTGTGGGGATGGGGTGCAAGGCGAACAAGATAGCTTTTCCCGCTGTAGCCTTACACCCCCTTGTTGAGGACGCAAAGGGCACTTGCAGCATATGTATTCTGAGATATAACACACACACTTCCGCCAACAGACTCTGGAGTACCACTGTGATCATAAGCTATGAAGACAAAATGCAAGCAAAGTGGCACACTCAGCACCTAGGAGGTAAAGGCGGGAGGGTCAGGAGTTCAAGGCCATCCTTTTCTACACAGGGAGTTGAAGACTAGAAGGGGTTACTTGAGAACCTCTAAAAAAAAAAAAAAGCCAAGTTGTGGTGGCACCTCACCTTTAATCCTGGCACTTGGAAGGCAAAGGCAGCTGAATCTCTGATTTTGGCCAACCTGGTTTAAGAGTAAGTTCCAGGACAGCCAGGAATACACAGAGAAACCTGGTCTTGAAAAACAAACAAGAGACAAGTTCTATTTAAATGAAATGTTCTACCATATGGGCTCTGAGGACCAAACTAGGTCCTCTGGAAGAACAGCCAGTACTCCTAACTACAGACTCATCTCTCATGTGGTGTATAAACATACATGCAGGCAAAACACCCATCCCCACAAAATAATAAAATATTCATCTAGGGGACATGAGAGGTGCCTGTGTGTACAAACATCAACCCTTCCAGTTGCAGAATTTTATTGATTTTGCTGAATTGTGTTGCCTTCAATAAAATCAATAAGCAGTAAACTATGCTGTTGGTGGCCTCAACCCACACATAGAGTTATAGTCTTACACTGGTAACAGTGCTTTGGCCAACAACTGCCTGGGGACATCGCAACCATCTGACTTTGGGTCAGCATACTCTACCATGTCCACACAATGACAAGTGCCTAGTGACACATCTCTCGGAAAGTGTTGCTACTGTATGGTAGTATGTGACTATAATTTGGGCAAGAAAACTTGGAAATCGTGTACAAATAATGCCTTTCTGCCCTCACCGCCATCCCCACCACAGACCCTGGAGGCTAAGTAGGGGTGCTGCTCTGCACTCAGGAGAGAGAAGCTCTGTGTGTGTGTGTGTGTGTGTGTGTGTGTGTGTGTGTGTGAGAGAGAGAGAGAGAGAGAGAGGAGAGAGAGAGAGAGAGAGAGAGAGAGAGAGAGAGAGAGAGAGAGAGAGAGAGAGAGAGAGACATTCTAGGGACAGTGACAAATCATTCTGAAATATCACTGAGCCAGAACAGAAGTCACTCCTGGTAGGTAGGAATGTCTGTCAGGTCCCAAGGAGGAAAGGACCAGTTTTGCCACCCCCTTCTCCTATTTTAAGATCCATGCAAGGATTAAGATAAGGATAACTGATGCATTTGACTCTCAGCCTTCGACTCCTGCCAAATCATCAGTCAAGAAAATGCCCCAAGACAAGCCCATGGGCCAATCTGGTGAAGGCGATTCCTCAGTTGGGGCTTTCTTTTCTCAGGTGACTATAGTTTGCGTCAAGTTGACCAACACTAACCAACAACCCCATTTTCTAGATAAAGAAACTGAGGTTCAGGGGGCACAGAGATGGCTCAGCAGGTAGGTAAAGGTGTTTGCCAACAAGCCTGGCAACCCAGAGTTTGATCTTAGGGACCCCCACAAAAAGTGCTCACTGGGAGCACCTACTGTTTGCCAGACATTTCTAGAAACACAAAGATAGGCACAATGATGCCACTCTTTGGAGAATTTGGCACATGGATGAGAAACAGTTACAGCTTTAAAAAGAAGCCAGCAGAGCTGGGTGTTGTGGTGCACAAATCTAAGTCCAGCCCTCAGGGAGGAAGACCCAGGTGGATCTCTGTGAGTTCGAGGCCAGCCTGGTCTATAGAGTGAGTCCAGGACAGCCAAGGCTGCACAGAGAAAGCCTGTCCAGAAAAACAAAACGAAACAAAGACAAAAACAACAATAAAAGGCAGCCAGCAGAATCTACACGAGGTGTTCTCTGGTTATTGCAGAAGGTTGGAGGGTATCTGCTGGTGTAGCGGTGAGCTTGGTCTCAGGAATCAGGATACAGGTCAAGGTTGGGGAAGTTACAGGACAGACAGCATTAGGAAGGCTCTAGATCCAGGGGAGCCTGTGTCCAGGGATAAGAACAGACTGATGACTGACTGATACAGAACAATGGTATCAAATCTATAGTCTGAGGTGGCTTGAGTAGGGAGAGAACGGTCCTGGGGTGTCTCTGGGAATCTTCTAGAAGAGCTACACTTGTTTGGAATAACTTCGAGGGCAAGGCTGGACTAGAGTGAGTGCCGGTGTTAGAGGAAGCTGACTTGACTTCAGTAAGAATCCTGGGAACCATTGAACGCTTAGGGCAGATGTTTAAAAGGGGGCTGAGGTGGCATGGTAGACTCTGAAAGGGCCATTCAGAAACCAAATGGGATGCTAAGTCAGCTGTCCCTCAAAAGACTGATGGGTGTCCTGCCCGTCATGGCAATCTACCATAGAATAGTCACCCAGAAGGTGTGGACTGAAAAGGAAAGACAAGGCTAGCAGCATCAGGCAGTATCCAGCTTTCTTATGTGCATGCATAGTGTGTGTGTGTGCGTGTGTGTGTGTGTGTGTGTGTGTGTGTGTGTGTTACTATATATAGATCTGTAGCTAATTAACAAGTAGAATTCTGAGCCAAAATATTCTAGACACAACACACTACATATCCTTCCATCCCATAAATTCTGCTGTAAAGGCAAAGTGCATCTGTGGTCTAGCTGTTAGATGGCAGAGTGTGGCTGGCCTTGTGGAATCAGGGGTGGGTCTGAGGGCTCTCTGCTAGCCTGGGTCTATCTGTTTCTTGACTGGGTAACATGTGTATAGGTATGTTGTGAAACATGTCACTGTGCACAGGACTTGTGTACCTTAGGTATGGCTTATGCTTCAATAAATGGACCTCCAAAACTACCATTGCACACAGAGATGAGGGCGGGGCTGAAGCAATCAGGAATCCTCTGTTCACATGGCCAGTGTATGAAGACGATAGAACAGGAATATGCATTGAGCCTAAGTTTTCTAGACAATTTTGAGAATTATCTTCCACAGACCATGGGACATATAATGGGCCATAGTCTGACACTGAAACGCCTCGCTTCAAGCTGATCATCTTGTAGCAGGGTAGAGGACAGAACGGCAAGAGCCTAGAGCAAAGGTCACAGTGTGGTTTCTGAGTCTAAGCTCGCTGACCACCCCAGTTGTCATTAGGTGCAGATGCAAGGTGCAGCAGACCTCCTTAGACTCAGCCAGACAGCCCAGGTATGCCACCCAAAGCATGAGCCAGGCTCTGCCTGGATCCATGCTGGTTCCCTTTGAGCATAAGCACACTACCCACTACCCCCTGACATGGTGGGGAGCAGCTGCTGTGGGTCACTGGGCACAAGACTGCCCCATGGGGCACACCAGGTGCCTGGGAACAAGACTGTTACCTCCACCAATGAGCACATCATGTGACTTTCTGTTGAGGACACATAAGCTCTTGAGAGCCCTGGAAAGAAGGAAGCAAAGGTGGAAGGAAGGGACTCCACAGGCTTTCCTTTGGACATAGCTGTGGTGTTTTTAGAGACAGCCTCAGGTTTGTGGGCAAAAGCCTGGGTGTGCTTCCCGTTCTGTCACTTGCCTGCTGTACAACTTGATGATTGTTCCATTGTTGTATACCCAACCCACTTACTTGCAAAATGTGTGTGTGTGTGTGTGTGTGTGTGTGTGTATGTGTGTGTGTATGTGGTGAATGTTTGTATGTGGTGTGTGTATGTGTGTGTGGTAAATGTTTGTATGTGGTGTGTTTGTGTGTGTGTGTGGTGTGTGTGTGTGTGTATGTGTGTTGTGAGTGTGGTGAGTGTATGATTTGTGTGTGTGTTGTGTGTGTATGTGATGTATCAGGGTGCTGATTCTGTGTCTGCCTAAGAATGCAGACACGGGGCTAGTAATTTGGGTCAAAGAGCTGAGGGTTAGAATCCTAAGGGTTAGAATCCTGTGGGTTAGAATCCTGGTCTGCTACCCTATGACAAAATAAGTCTGGCATTTTCCTTCCTTGTGCTGTGTGGTGATAGGAGCATCAAGATCTTAGAATGGCAGGATGGCTCAGCAAGTAAAGGTACTTGTCACCAAACCTGATGACCTGAGTTCAATTCCTACCAAGTGGGTGGGAGAGAACCAGCTTCCACAGGTTGTCCTCTGACCTCTATTTGAGCACGTGCACGCGCACACACACACACACACACACACACACACACACACACACACTGGCATTAATAAAGGATCTTTTAGCTACTACAAAGGTTATGCATACATATATTTGTTGAAATTCTCATTCTCCATTTATTTATACCTCAGCTTATTCCCCAAAGGTTCTCTGTGCTGTGAGGAAGAGCTGTAAAGCAGCCTAGGAAGGATCGGGCATGCAATTGATTCTTGCAGCATTGCATTCTGTCCCCTGCCCTAGCTAACAAGGTTATGGGGAACTCAAATGGGATAGCATTTCTAAAAATGGCTTGGAACCTGGGAAATTCCATACACAGGACAGCCAGGAAGGAGGAAGTGGGAGAAACAGGGAGGAAATTGAAGGCTGAAAGAGGCACCCAGTTGCCTCCCAAGAAAGCTGGTGGGTTCTTGGACCTCTGATCCTTCTACTGCCCAGGGCCACTGCAAGTGGGGCCATGCTCAGAAGGAGCAGAGACAGTCAGGTCCAGCAATGTCAGGGCTGCACGGGGACCCAAGGGCTCATTTGAGCAACCCCCTATGTTAGACCCTTGTTAACACTGTTAGACACTTGTGAGAACTGAAGGCCAGTGGAGGGGCCCCTCGGGGAGAGGCTTGCTTCCGGTCACACAGAGCAGAGCAGCAGAGGCCGAGCTGCAGCAGCCACCAGTTTCTTGGCACCAAGTATGGGACATTATTTGCATGTTCAGGGTCCTTGTACATTTTCCTCACTCTGGCCAGAATACCTGGAGGCACATAAACAGAATGGCTGGACACCCTATCCCCCCCAAATCCCCAACCCCCCAACCCCGGTTGATATGCCAAGGGACTCTTGAACAGAGCCTACAGCCAATGAACATAACACGGCCAAAAGCAAACACAGAGCCTTATTGTTAGGGCCAGCGATTACTGCACTGGGTGGGGCATTTATTTATTATCACATTTATTTCTTTTCATTAACGGAAAGCAAACATTCCCCACCTCTGGAACTGGAAGGCTACCACCTGGACCAGAGAATAAACGATGTCTCTCGAGACCGGTCGAGGGCAGGTTCACCCTTCTCAAGTGGTTCTTCCCTCAGATCCAGGTCAGCTGAGGGTAAGAAAGGTTCAAGTCAGACCTAGGTAGATCTCCCGCACCAACCAGATGCACAAGGGGAAACCAACAATGTGAGCTATGGTATGGGCCTTGGCTGAAAGTATATGCCATACCTATACCATTGCTGACAGTCTTCTATAAAACCTTAGAGGTGGTACAAATTAACCGATAGAAGCAGCCTTTAATCCCAGCCCTCGGGAAGCAGAAGCAGGCGGACTGCTGTGAGTTCGAGGCCAGCCTGGTCTACAAAGTGAGTCTAGGACAGCCACAGCTACACAGAAAAAACCCTGTCTTAAAAAACCAATCCAAAACAAACAAAACAAAAAACAAACAAACAAAGGATAGAAGTATGGGTGCCTGATATTGCAGGCACTCAACAAAGCCAAAGCTGTATTTAAAAGCAAAGCGAACTTGCTTTGGCAGAGACTACACGGCACAGATCCTCCAAAATAGGCACATGAGGGCTACACAGAGCAGAGGGTAGGAGCCCAGGTGTTCCAGATGTAATCTCACTTAGAGGTGTGTGTATAGGGTCAGAGGGGACACATTTTAGGGTCAAGATGTTTCTCTGGTCCAGCTCTCATTTCAAGGTCTCCAGCTGGCTCTGTGGTCCCAGACTGGAACCCCTGCCCAGAGCCAGCCTGCTGTGTGAGTCCTCCTAGGTCACTCTCCTTTCCCTCAGGACAAGCCCTTCCCTCTCCTCCCTGGCCCCACCCCTGTCCTTCCTATTCTTCCTGATCCCATTTCATTAGATTACAACTTCTGAGATGTATTCATTTTTTGCTTGCGGGGGGGGGGGGCGGCAGGGAAGTAAGATGTAGGTGAGGTCCTTTAATGTAGCCCTTTAAAAGCATCCTGGCAGCTTAGGCCCAGAGACAGTGGTGTCTAAGGAGCTAGGGCTGGGCAGGCAGCATGGAACCTGGATGGGATGGAGGTTTAGATCTTTGGGGAAAGGACTACCTGGTGGGGGAGTTTCTCTCTCTTTCTTCTCTCTGCAGGATTTCAGAAGCAGGCAGGGGCTGGGGCTCCTCAGCCGCAGGAGGAAGCCATGGCCCAGCCTACTCTGTTGTCCACAACGCACCTCTTATTCCTAGACTCTTGAATTTCATCCTTAAAGGGTGGTTCTCTGCCTCCCCAAGATGCTTAGCAGTGGTGCTGGGGAGGGGAGAACAGACCATGAACTATAACGTTTGACTGTGAGAGATCGGAGAGGCCGCTGGGAGTCGCTCAGGTGGGCATTTCTCACTGTGTCAAGCAAGTTTTACCTGGTGGTAAGATGGCAGCTCTAAAAGAACTCTGGTTTTGTGTGTGTGTGTGTGTGTGTGGTGTGTGTGTGTGTGTGTGTGGTGTGTGTTTTGGGTTGTCTTGTTTTGTTTTCTAGTAAGTGTGGAAAATACTCTGGGACTAGAGTTTCTTTGCTGAAGCCTTCTCAAAGCTTTAGATACCCAGTGAGATTTGCCAACCTCTAGGATGTGTGACTCAAAGGCATCCCAGGAAGCAGTGACTCAGCCACTCTGGTGTTATGGAAAAGAAACTGAGGCATGGGATCCTAGGGAGGGAGCCACCTGGCGCAGTGCGCTTTCACTAACATCAAAAATTATAGAAAAAAAAAAAAAAATAGACAAAGACGGAGAACAGCAAGGCTGCTCAACATTCAAAGGCACGTGCTGTCAAAACAGGGAGCTTGAGCTCCATCTTTAAGACCTGCAGGGTGGAAGGAGAGAGCCCACACCTTTACAGGTGTGTGTGTGTGTGTGTGTGTGTGTGTGTGTGTGTGTGTGTGTGTGTGTGTGTTCAAATAGAAAAAACCAACAACAAAAACGAAAACTAAGCCTAATGGGAACCGTGTGCATGCCTGTAATCCCAGCACCCAGAAGACCAGAGTAGGAGAGTTGAGAGGCCGAGGCCAGCTTGGGTTATATGGAAGACCATAAAAAAGATGAAGCTCTCTTATCATCCTTCTGACTTTGTTTTTTTTCCCCATTATGATTGGGGCAAAGGATGCAGAAACAAAGTTGATTTATTTACACATATATGTTCTAAAGGCCGGGAGGTTCCCACTGAGTAGAATTATTTCAACTCCTCTCAAGTAAGAGCATCAGTCTGACCTGTTCGGACGTGATGGTAGGGTAGCCAGTCAGCAGGGTAGCAAGCTTCCCTTCCATAGAGGGTTCTGAGCCCCACTTGACTGATCGACTGATCAATGGTATGACAGGTCAAGTGGGAATCCTCATCAAAGCTGTGGTCACGGCCAAGTCCCCAGACCCATGACTATGTCATAGCAAAATGAGTCTCCACACGTGCAATGATACGAAAGTTCTTGAAAGAAGAGCTTGTCTGTATGGACCCTAAATTCAAGGGTAAGTGTCCTCAGAAAGCCAAGGCAGAGAGCAGTTACATGTGCAGAGACCTAGGCAATGTGGAAACGAGAACAGACAGATGCAGCCACTAGCTAAAAGATGCTGGCGACAACCCCAGGAGCTTAAGAAGCAAGGAAAAGACTTTCTGTGTTCTAAAGGTCAACCTAGGACCAGTGGACAAAAGTGGCTCCCATCACCATGAAAAACATTTTTGTGGTTTTGGATGAGTGGTGCCATTGAGGGGAGATGTATACAGTGCGGAAGAGAGGCTGCACTGTGTGGTGTTTGGGGTCCTTCCACCCCAAATGCTGCCAGCACCCCTGAGGAGATCAGTGATGTAGCAATGAGGAAGCTGTAGGATTTCCTATCTGTCCCTGGAAGGGGAAGCTATGGCTAGACACAAGGCAGGAAGAACAAGCTGGCCACCTTTTCTAAATGTATATTTTCTGTATTATAATTTATTCACTTTACATCCCGATTGCTATCCCATTGCTCTTTTCTTCCCATTCTCACCCTCCCTCCCTCTTCTGCCCTGTTCCCCTCCCCTAGACCTCTGATGGGGGGGCCCTCCTACCCCACTGTCTTGCCCCAGCCTATTAGGTCTCATCAGGATAGCCTGCATCCCCTTCCTCTGTGTGTCTGATAGCCCGTCTTGCCAAGGGGCAGCATGATCCACTTGTGGACACCAGAGTGTATGTCAGAGTTTCAGCTGCGTCCCGCCCCCAGCCCCTCCCATCCTCACCCCCACCCCCCACAGACCTCCCTCACGTGGAGAATGCGCTGTCCATCGGCTACATCTGAACAGGGGTCTTGGTTCTCTGCATGCATTGGCCTTGGCTGGTGCATCAGTTTCTGCAGGACCCCCTGTGTCCAGATACTTCCAATAGAGTTCCTGCTCTCTCCTGGACCTTCCATCCACCCCACTCTTCCCTACAACTAAGTTAGTCCCTTAAAGGACTTACAAGCCACTTCTGGGCCTGTAGGGTAGTGGACTGTCTCCACTAACTGGCCTGCCAGGCAGGTAAGGAACTAGATCAGGACGGCAGCCTCTGGCTTAGCTGACGTCAGGGAGCTGCTGAAGGTGGATTCCTCACCTTGGCTGGGACTGTGATTAATCCCGGGACTTTGCTCCAGTGATAGAAATCAACCCAGTGAAAACTTCGTCCCCACCATATACACACAGCACAACTAGCCTGTCCCCACGCGTGCACTTTTACACGCACCTAGGAGCTCTGTCGCAATGGCCTCTCTGCCCGGAGACAAGCAATAACATGTCCGCCTGCCCGCTCTCTTGCCTTTATTTAGTCCCCTGGCAAATTAAGCCCAAACCCAAGTTGCAGGGCAAAGAGATCAATTACCAGGCAAAGGAGGAGGCTGTGGTTTGAATGTCTCAGCCGCAGCTTGGGGAGACTGGGGAGGTGGGGTGGGGGTGGGGGAGCAGCAAGAGTGAGAGGGGTGCAGCTATCAGATGTCTCAAAGCTATGGATGACCCAAATGTCTGTTGGCAAAGCAGGTCTTGTAACTTTGTCCCTAAAGCCAGGAGCCCGGCTGGGTGTTCCCTTCCTCCTGGGGGCACAGAATGGCCTTTGCCCACTTGGAAGGTGGGTGCTCTGGGCGGGAGTACCAACCTGGGCACACCTGTGTGTGCGGTCTGACTGGCTCAGCCAGAACCTAGTGCCATCACTGTCCTCCCACCTCCCCTCCCTCTGGGTCGGGAGGGCTCCCGCTGCTGCTGCTGCTGCTGCTGCTGCTGCTGCTGCTGCTGCTGCTGCTTGCTGTCAATCACAGCCCCCTGTTTCCCTGGGAACTACTTTCAGAAGTGACCCCTTTTGCCGTCTGGCATCCCTCTTCTCACTCTCCAAAGTTCTCGTGAACTCTAGGAACCAAAGTTGAGAGAAGCAAGCAACCCAGCACTGCCTCCCCCCCCCCCCCATATACAACCCCTTTCTAGGTCAGAAATGTTTTGTAACTCGGCTTACTTGAGCTCCAGAGATGCTTGCTTGCTCAGAAGGTTGTTTTGCTCAGCTGGGCAGGGTTGGGTTGAAGCCCCCTGTCCTCAGCTGCCTTCTCCCCCTCCCTTCACCACCCTAATTTCAGGCTCAACTGTGCATGTTTAGGGCTTAATTAAACTCCTGTCTTGCTTTCAGTAGAGACACTTTCCGCCCCAGGGAGTTGCTACCGTGCTTTGTGGGGAAGGCAGGTCTGAGCAGGCTCTCCAGAGATGATCTGCTCCAAGAGGGAAAAACATACCTTCTGGAAGCTGCTGGGCATGGCCGTGCAAAGGAGGCCACCTTAGCCTCCTTGCTGTGGGCCCCTAAGCACCCAGGAGCTTCCCCCACCTCTGCCTCCACCTTCCCTGCTTGCTTGGCCCTGTTCAATTATTCCAGGTCAGGCTGCCCAGGTCACCCTGTTCTCCTGTGCCCTGCCCCACCCTGTCATGCCCTGCCCAGCCAGCCAACAAGAGCCTTCTGCACCACCCACCCACTGCTGGCCACACCCTGACCTTCTCTGTCCCCAGAGTCCTATGGGAACAGGCTCCCACCCCAAGGAACTTTGGACACCTCCCCTGAGCCCTCAAGAGGGTGGTAAAGAGCCCAGGAGGGAAGCTTGGCAAATCCAAACTGAGAATGGATTCAGCAGCCCAGAACTCTCTAGAAAACGTGTGTGTGGGGGGGGGGCGCGGGTGGTGCTTGGTTTGGAAGCCTGGGTTAGCCCCTTAGAAACTGTTCACCTTTGAACCTATTGTCCCTACTTCCTAGCCCAAGTTTCCTTATCTGGAAGTTCGAACTTAACCTCTCTTGCAGGTGAGAAGGGCGATTGAAAGACATAATTTTGGAAAGAAAACATTTTGCTAACTTTCAAAGAAGGCCACACAACTATTAAAATCTTGATCTAGGCTGTAAGCAAAACTGCTCATGGATCTTTAAGCATTTCCCTCCAAAAGATGTCATCCCACAGCTGGGGCCCTGCCTGTCACTCACCCTAGCCAGGACAAGCTGATCTTGACACTTCTGCCACCTCTGCCCTTCTTTCCTTGGGTTTCAAAAGCCCCTGTGGGAGTTACCATCCTGGTCTTTCCCAACAGCAGGTTTTTCTAACAGGGATGGGAAGGGCCTTGTCTAGACCACACCGCCTGCTAGAGAGATAGCCAGGACCTAGAGCCAGGTCTTTGGTACCCTGGCCAGGCCCCAAGGTCCTGTCACTGTCATTGGGATGGATGTTTGCAGGGGTGGAGGTGGGTCACGGTTACAACCTGCCACAGCATGTGTCTTTACTTTAAGGGCCCGAGGATTGCCAAAGCTCCTAGGGACTTCAGAAGTCTCCCATGTCAACCTTCTTAGAAAACTGGGCCCAGGACAGAGGTGTAGTCATCAAGGAAGACAGATGGCAGAGATGGTGATACAACCTCACACATCTGTCCTAGAGAGGCCCACAGGAAACTGCCCCCAAAGCTTGCGGGGAAGACCATGCATGGGGTGTCTGTCCCGAGATGACCTTGTTGCTTCCAGTTGTCTGAGAACTTCCTCATGAGATGACACAGAACCCAGGGCAAGGCTCTTCATCTTCCCCCCAGGACAGCCAGGGTACGATGCCTCTGGGCACTTCAAAGCCCTTTCCTGGCATGAGCTCATTCGGTCTCACCTGCCTTCATGGGGTTGGGAGGCAGGCAGGGGCTGGGGCAAGGGAGAGGCCACTGCAGAACAGTGGCTTGTCCACAGGCCTACCATCAAGCAAAAATGGTTTTCTTCTGTGTCCCTCAGTGTGTCTATCTTTAAAATAATGGCTGATGATGGCCCTGCCCGTTGCCTGGATGCCTAGTGGCCATGAAGGCACCAGCAAGAGTTCTGATACATAACAGGTGAGCCTGAGTAGGAACATGTTCAACAAACCAGGTTCCACATCCGTGAATGAGACATTCATGGCTTATCTTCACAGGTGGGAATTAGACCAAATGACAAACAAACCGTCTCTTAGGGGTCAGCACACACTCGTTACCCTATCCTCCTGTTCTCCCCTCAAATTGCTAGGCCAGGCTAACCAACCCTAGTCTCTGGACCAATGCCTAAGGCTCAGTGTGGCTCAGGCTCTCCTCAGCAGCATCCCATGGACCCCAACTCCCAAGAGCCTCCATGCTCACTGTCCGGCAGGTGGAAGTCATGACACCCTGAATCCTTCCCAGGGGCCAGGGCCAGGGGCTGTGAGTTCTAACTCCCATCAGCTTACTGTGTGGCCTCAAGCCAGCCGCCTGGCTTCCCTCAGTTTCCCCACCAGTAAAATGGGACTAATGACCATCAGCCTCCTGCGTTTGGGTGTTGTGAGAATTAATTAAGGTTTGTAAAGGCTTTGAGCTGCATGGATGAAAGGGCTGGGGATGGTCAGAGTGTTATTATCCACTATTAGAACTGTTATATTCTATCCGAGGATCTCAAAGCCTCTTACAGACAGTAATTAGTACCTTGCAGGGGTGTTTTGAGGATGATTAGCTCAATTTCATATATGGGAAAATTAAAGCACAGAGAGAAGTCAAGTCAGAAGAGGGCAGGAGGGCTAGGAGACAGCCTGGTGTTCCTAGAACTCACTGTGGCCCTGGCTCTGACACCTGCACTTCTCAGGCTGCACTCAAGCTGTCTCCCTCAGACTGGTCCACAGTCACAGGGCTGTGGAGCTGCTCAGAGGGAGAGCCTTTACCTGATTTTCTGATTTTTTTTTTTTTAACTTGTTGAGCTTTCCCCAGAGAGAGCTCAGGGAGGCCCATTATCTAAGCTGTCTGGGTAGCAAAAGCCTTCACTGGGAAGGAGGACGGGAGGGTACTCTGCTGTCTCTCCATTAATCCTCATATCCTCTGGTCACCTTTCTATGGGCTCATATTCAAGCTTGGGTGAGCCATAGCCAGCCTTCCAGGCAATCTCTACAGGGCCATCTGAGTCAGAGACAAAACATGAGGTCACAGCATTGACAAGACAAGGGGCAGGTGCCAAGCCGTTGCCGCTATTGAGTACACGAGCAAGTTCCTGGCCTACTGGTCTACCTGCTCTAGAGAAGTCTCTTACATCTTGGAGACCATCAGGGTCCCCGATGCCTGTGGTTGGCTCTGTGGTGCTGTGCTATGTGGATACTACGATTGCTTTTTGGAGACAAGCATCCCAAAGCTAGTGCTTTGAAGAAGGGCTGTACTTATTTGCATAATGAAGTACAATCCTAGCAAAGTAAATTTAGTGTCTTACTGTAGTCAGCTGCAAGGGTATTCAAGAGCAGATCCGGCCTCAGAGCATGAGTTCCTACCAGACTCATCTCGTGAGACCAACTCCCTGCATTCCATTTTCAGCCCATGAGCTAGATCAGCGGCTTTTGATCTGTGGGTCGCAACTCCTTTGGGGTCACATTATCAGATCTCCTGCATATTAGCTATTTACATTACAATCATAACAGTAGCGAAATTACAGTTATGAAGTAGAAACAAAATGATTTTATGGTTGGGGGTGGTCACCACAGCATGAGGAACTGTGTTAAAGGGTCACAGCATTGGGAAGGTTGAGGACCACTGCTGTGGGTAGATAACAGAGCACTGGAGGAGGGCACTGAAGGTCAGTGCCATGCTACTGAGTTTATTTGGCCAGCTTTCAAACTAACAATAACAATACACACACCACAGTCACCTGGTGTCCAATGTTTGGCAGTTTCCACAGTGTCCTTCTACCATGAGTGCTGCCAACTGGCTCGTTAAATTCCAGACACTGGAACCTTCCTTATTTTTTTCCTTTAAATTTTTTTAATTAATTTTTTATTTTTACATATATATTTATATTATTACACATATAGACAATAAACTACCTACAGCAAGAAGAACCATAAAACAATCAGGAATTATGCAAATATTACAATTTTAGTGTTTTGGCTATTTGTATTTGGCAGTCTTGAAGAAAAAAAAAACATCTTTCCTATCTTGGTGCGTCTAAAATTCTGAATGTAAATCAGTATCTATCATATCTTGTCATTATCAACTTAAAACATGTATCTATACATCTCCCAAGATGTGTTTCTCCAAGGAAAGAGGATGCCTAGCTGAAGCTAACTCACTCCCCACAAAGTGGCCCCTGCACTGAGCTCAGGCACAAAAAAACAATCAAAACAAACAAACAAACAAACAAAAAACCCTCTGAAATCTTTATTTCCAACAGTGTCCCTATATAAATGAAAGACACATTGTGTTTTCTCCTACTATTTTATACATATTTCTAGTTTCTGTTTCTTGGAAATTTCTTTTTTTCTTTTTAAAGCAATTTTATGCATATGAGTATTTTGTTTGCATGTGTGTTTGTGTACCACATGCATTCCTAGTGCCCTTGGAAGTCAAAAGAGGGTGTCAGATCCCTTGGAACTGGACTTAATGTGGTTGCTGGGAATGGAAGCCCGGCCCCCTGGAAGAGCAGCCAGCACTCTTAATCTTAACCACTGAGCTGTCTCTCCAGACCCAAGGAAGTTTCTCTGAGAAGAGGAAAGCAACTTACTAAGAAAATGGGCATAAGCTGGGTATGCCCTGATTGAGGAACACAAGGAGCATATGTATATGTGTACATATGTATATGTATGTATCTATATGCAATATACATATGGAGAGAGAGAGATAAAGATGGAAGACAGAGACAAGTAGAAAATCAGAGAAAGAAAGCAAGCTCTTTATTTTTTCTGAACCATTTGAGGATTTAGAATAACTTGGTAGACATGATGCCCCATGACCCCCAAAATCAGTGGTTTTCAACCTCCCTTAAGCTGTGAACCTTAAATATAATTCCTCATGTTATTAAAATTATTTTTGTTGCTTCCTTATTGCTGTAAGTTTGCTACTGTTATGAACTGTAGCATCAATATCTGATATGTGGCTCCTGTGAAAAGGTCATCTGACCCCCAAAGGGGCCATGACCTACAGGTTGAGAGCCACTGCCCTAAATACTCCAGTTTCTATTTCCTGCAAAAACCACCCTCTCCTCGTTGCCTCCAGTCAACACTCCAAATTAGGAAATCAAGATCAATTTGACACTGTCATCCTATTCGCAGACTGCATGCAAATGCCTTCAGCCTTCCCAGCAATGCCTCATGCACTTTCCAGCTCGTTAGTTTCCTTCAATCTGAGACAGGTCTTCAATCTTTCCCTATCCCTGTCACCTTGACAGTCGTTATTTTCTTTTTGTCTTTCTGAATTAGGGTCTTATTATGCAGCCATGACTAGCCTGGAACTTGCCATGTTGCCCGAAGCTGACCTTATTCTTTCAATGATCCTCCTGCCTCTGCTTTCCAAGTGCTGGGATTAAAGGAATGTGCTACATGCCTGGTAACAATATTAGAAAGTACAGGGCATCATTTTGTTGGATGTTCCCCAGCCTGTGTCCTCATGTCTACTCACAGGCTGTTCATTCTTGGCAAAGACTCTCTTTCCAACAATGAGGCTCTCTTGCCACTGGGTCAAATTGGTGCCTGCCAGGTTTCCCCATCACACACTTACCGTATTTTGCTTTGCGTTTGATAACTGAGTGGTGAGGAGACACTGCAAGACAGCACAATTGTTCCGTCCCTCACCAAAATCTCCACCCACTACCCTTAGTATTCTTTGATGACTTCAGTCTTCGTCATCCATCAGGATAGTTACTAAATGAGGAGCATCCATGTGTATCATCCATTATCCATCCATCCATCCATCATCCATCCATCCATCCATCCATCCTCCATCCATCCCTCCCTCCCTCCATCTCTCCCTCCCTCCCTCCCTCTATCCCTCCCTCCATCCCTCCCTCCACCCATCCCTCCCTCCATCCATCCATCTTTCCATCCCTCCCTTCATCCATCCCTCCCTCCATCCTTCCATACCTCCATCTATCCTTCCATCCCTCCCTCCCTCCCTCCATCCATCCATCCATCCTTCCATCCCTCCATCCATCCTTCCATCCCTCCCTCCCTCCATCCATCCATCCATCCCTCCCTCCATCCATCCATCCCTCCCTCCATCCATCCCTCCCTCCATCCATCCATTCATCCCTCCCTCCATCCCTCTCTCCATCCATCCCTCCCTCCATCCATCCCTCCCTCCATCCATCCATCCCTCCCTCCATCCATCCCTCCCTCCATCCATCCATTCATCCCTCCCTCCATCCCTCTCTCCATCCATCTCTCCCTCCATCCATCCCTCCCTCCATCCATCCCTCCATCCATCCTTCCATCCCTCCCTCCATCCCTCCCTCCCTCCCTCCCTCCATTCATCCCTCCCTCCATCCCTCTCTCCATCCATCCCTCCCTCCATCCATGCCTCCCTCCATCCATCCCTCCCTCCATCCATCCCTCCCTCCATCCATATGCTGGCATCCTATTATAATGAATGCATAGACCCACAAATTCCTATTTAACCAAATATTATAGCTTATTAGTACAAATATTTGTGCTGATGCCCAAATTTTCCTAGACATAGCCAGTGGGAACCCAATCAGAGATCTGGGTCATTATGACATCAGTTCTTTGAGCATTTCTTCATTGTCTGGCACAAAAAGAGGTTAAGATGCCTCTCTCTCTCTCTCTCTCTCTCTCTCTCTCTCTCTCTCTCTCTCTCTCTCTCTCTCCCCATCCCCTCCCCTTCCGTACTTCCTTCCCACCACCCCTCTCTCCCTCTCTTCCTTTCTTTCTCAAAGGCTGGCCTAAACTCACTGTGTGAGGTAAAGCTAGCTTTGAACTCACGGCAATTCTCCTGCCTCAGCTTTCTGAAAGTTGGTGTTATAGGCTTGGCCTACCATATCTGACACAGATATTTAATGTCTTCTGAGAATTTCCCTGTTTCATCCCTGGAATCTGCCTTCTCCAGGGAACCCCAGTATCTTTTGTGGAGAATGGAACATACTGGAACATACAAACTGTGGTTTGGACACCCAATGGCTTGTTTTTGCCTGGTTGGGGGGGGGGCGTGGTCATTGTCTCTTGGCACCAAGCACTCGTCAACAGTTCCTGAGTACTGTAATGTTAGGGAATAGTAGAAGGGCTTGGCATCTTATGTCTGACAGTGTCCTAGTCTTTCATCATCTCATGTGACATAGATATTTTTAAATTCTGCTAAAGCAGCATCATACCATGTCAGTCTTCTTATGCTTGTATATGGGCAGCTAGGATATGTGTGCATGTGTGTCCTGCACACAGCAGGCAGAGGAGGACATCGGGTGCCCTGCTCTATCAGCTCCATCTTGTTCTCTTTGGATAGGGTTTCTTGCCGAAAGTGGATCTTGGCTGGCAACCAGAAAGCCCCAGTAGTCTTCCTGTCTGGACTACCACAGCTTTGGGATTACAGGCATGTGGGCAACCATGCTCAGCCTTTACATGGGTGCCGGGTTTGGAACTCAGGTCTTTGTGCTTGCTCAATAACCACTCTTACTTGATAAGCCATCTCCTCAAGTGTGTGTGTGTGTGTGTGTGTGTGTGTGTGTGTGTGTGTGTGTGTAAGAAATGTGAGTATATATGTGGGACTTTTGGGGGTGATTGATAATTATTATTTTGATACAGGGTCTTAACCTTAGCCCAGGCTGACCTAGAGCTCACAGTAATCCCCCTGCCTCAGGCTCTTAAATTCTGGAATTACAGGTGTGAGTTGCCAAACCCAGTTTGAACTTTGGAGCCTAAGTGGATGCAGGGAAACTGTCATCTGAGGAGATTTTAAGAAAGGAGCTCTCCAAGGGGGAGGGGTGTCAAGCTGCCTGCCAGGAGTGCTACCTGTTAAAGGGGAGATGATTTCAGTTGAGATTGTAGAGGTCACAAAACTGGAGGTCAGGATGCTGGATGCTAGCCCACTGGGGTCCAAAGTCCCCATAGGTGGAGGCAGAGATGTCGGAGTCAATGCCAAGGCAATAGGGGTCATGACAGAGACCAGTGCTCAGGGTGGCTGGCACTTGTGAGGGAGGACAGCGCTGCTGACTCCAACCCTGCGGCCAGATGAGAAGCACTCAGTCCCTGGCATAGAGCAAGCCCAGTGTTGCACAGTGTTTTGTTATTATTTGTAGGAAGCAATTAAGTGTTCCTCCAGCAGAGCTAAAAGGCAGCCCCAGGCAGTAATTGCTGCATTCTGCACATGGGTAGAACCCACTGTCTTTTCTCCTTCCCTCTCCTTTTCTCCCTTCCAGGTCTTTTGAACAGCCTGTGGGGCCAGCCAGGTCCTGGCTGAAACCTCAGTGTCTCACCAAACAGCTACCTGGCCTTGGGCAAACCCAGGCCTCATCTGTGAAATGGGTCCGTAACTACACAATCATGGCAAACCCCACCCAGTGCCTGGAATCTAGGACCACCGAGTGCCACGGGGGTTAGTAAGTGCGCAGAGCACGGACGGATCCAAGGGAAACCAGCTAGGAGCTGATCCTCACAGCCCAGACAGACGAAGAGGCAGGAGAGGTGCTGGGAGCAGGGTTTCCCACCCATACCAGCAGGTCCAGGAATACAGCCCAGACACCAGTTCAGAGGCAGAGGCATGCAGAAAGGCCGAAGGTTCTTGTTTGTGGTTAAGTTGGTAATCTAGGCAGTTCCTCATTTAAAATGGGAACTAAGCAACAAGCCACTGCCACAGGCCTACATCCAACTCGTTTCCGGCCCAGCTTCTACTCCCCAAGGCCCGTGGTCACTGGCCTTTTCCAGGGTCTCTGCAGGGGCTCCCCCGTGGGGGCATAGGACCATCACCTCTCAAGGGACAGTGCTTGTGGGAAAAGCTAAGCGGAACTTGGATGCTTGTCCTAAAAACACCCTGCCACTGAGCTGGAGAGGGACAGAGAAGAGAGGAGGAAGGGTGGGACTGCCCGCAGAGGAGAGGTTTGCCAGGCAGAGACTGCCCTTCTAGGACTCTGGTGGAGGATAACGACAGTGATAGTGCCATTTTCTCAGTGTCTAGCGCCACACCCACTTCACAGTCAAGGAAACCGAAGTCTTTGACCTTCCTTAAGTCCTTTAGCCATAAAGGAGGTGGTGAGTGCCCAAGCAGAACTGGAGCCCAGATCTCTAGAGCCCAGGGCTTTTGTTCAACGCTCCTCCTGTACAATTCACAAATAGTCAGTGAGGGTCTTTGGGTGAACCCTGCTCCCCTAGGTGTTAGGGTGAGGCCAGGCAGGGTCAGAGGGTATGTATAATGTAAGAAGAGGTTGCGTTTGGGAGACACAGACTAGACCCTGGAACACTTGGCCACTAACGATTGGTGGCCTTGTGCATTAGCCTTTATGGGGCTCAGAGTCCCTGGTGGAAAATAAGAACCATGGTAAGAAAAGGAGTCAATCAAAAAAATGGAGGTACAGGGTGTGACGAAATGCCACCAGATGCTCAGTTCCCCAAAGCCTAGGCAAGTCCAACGTGGAGCACCACACCAGGAGCAGCAGTGTGCAGGATCCTCCCCAGGGAGCTGTAGGGCTCTGGACCCGGGAGAAGGAGGAGTTTTAAGTTCGAAGCATCTTTTAGTCTCCAGGTGTTACATTGACCTTATTCTCTTCTGGGTTAGCTCCTAACCTAGGCATGGCGTCTGTCTCTCCTCTGTCCCCTTTCTGGAGGGAGGATTGGGCAGAGGTCCTCACTGCCATGGATGGAGAGGACAGCATGACGCAGAGTTCAGAAGGGCTAAGATGCCCCATGTTCGCCACACCGCTGGGGGAGTGTCCGCCTACTTTCCCCTCCTCACAGCAAGAGAACCCCCAAGCTTTGGCCTGCCTCCCTTCTTTTCTCTACCTTGCCTGGCTTCCCTGTTAACCCTCCTGCCCCATCCTTTCCCCTTCATCAGACAGGCAGCTGGCTTCCACACCCAGTTCCTCCTGCCTGCCTCCCTGAAGCCCTTCTCTGCACATCCACACCTTCCAGAGAGTTCCAAAACCAAAAGGCCTCTAGGAAAGCCACTTGCTTAACCAGCAGGCTGGTTACAGGAAACAAAAGGGCGCAAGTGAAGTGACTTTCCTGTTCATGGCATCCCTCCTGGCAAACGGCTGGCTCTTAGGAAGCATATGGTATGCTTGAGGGAAGAAGGCCAGTGCTGTAAGACCACTTAGAAACCAGGTCCACGGGCTCCACATAAACTCGGGGAATAAATCAACTTTAGGAAAAACAATTACTAGAAAAATAGGACAGCCGCCTGGGCTTGACCCCCATGGAAAAATTACCTTTGTAACTGCCTCAGCTTGGGCATTCATTTTCATTTTCATTGTCCATAACTGGAGAAGGAGGGCACGATAGGACCACCTGGCCTCAGAGACATGGCTACTTCCTCCTCAGTGCCAGGTCACCCTCCTTGTCCTTGTGTCTCTGGTGGCCTTTGTCTCTGGAGCTCTATGTTAAGGGAAGGCCCATGTGTGAGGCCAGATGCCCTAATTAGGGAGAAGAACTGGGCTTCGTTGGGGGTTTGCACTATGCCCAGAGAAGGTCAGGTGGATGGGGGTGGTGGGTAAAGGGGCAGGGAGTAGGTCCCACTTCCTGGCTCAACCACCTACTGATGTTTGAACAACCAACTTCCTCTCTCTGAGCTCGGTTCTCACCTGATAAGGCAGGCAGGCAGGCAGCCTGGCTTTAAGATAGGGCCAGGTCAGCGCTGTCCTGACCAGGGTTAACAAAGCATACATGTAAGTCCTAAGTGTGTGGAGTGTGTACAAGAGGCCTTTAATCAGGCTTGGGATGTGGGGACACCAGGACTAGAGGAAGAACAGCCCTGGGACTGAAAGCTCTCAAAAAAGGGAGACTCCTTAGTGCTAGCTCCTTAGAAGACTCCACTCCCATGTTCACAAAGAGCAATTTAACAAATGGCGGAACCCTGGGAACTTGTCTTTATGAAGAGGAGGTGCAACTGAAACAACATGGCCATGGATCGTGCCCTACTTGCCTGATAACTCATTCAAGCCAACTGAGGAGCCTCCTCAGGGCAAGTCTTGAACAAGTCCAAGCCACCACACCTGATCCCACCTCACAGGACTGCCTCCTGTTCCGCCCTGCTGGGGTGTGTCTTCCTACACAGACTCCAAAGCCAGGGACTGCTCCTTTGACTAAAGCCACTAGGCCATGGGACTTGGCCATCACCAACTCTGGGCTTTGAACGAGTGCCGAATGGCTTCCATGCTATAGGTGTAACATATGTGCCAAGTATGACAGGAGCCACCAGCCATGCGCCTCTTGGGTCACCTTTTGGTGAAGGACGTGCTGCCCCTGCTCTAGAGTTGGAACAAAACAACATCAGTAGTGATAGCTACCATTTAGAGATGGCTCCTCACAACCAGCTACTGACCAACAGGGTTTACATCCATTTTCATGGATAGCCTCTCCCAGTTGAATGAGAAAGAGCCTTGGTGGAAACAGCTTAAGAAAAGTAGAGACTTGACTGATCCAGGTAACTAAAGAGGCTGGTGCAGCTCTTGTTTCAGGGACTCCAGTGTTACAACATCAGGAACCTGGGTCTCGCACAGGCCTCGGTAGACTGGCTCCTTCTGGAGGCTCCGAGGAGACCACACCCTCTTCTCTCCTAGCTTCAGCAATTTGTAAGTACTTGACTGGATGTGCATCTACGCAGCCTCTGCTCTGTCTTCGTAGGGCCGTCTCCCTCTCTAAAAGGCGCTCTTACAAAGACTTCAAGTATCTACTTAGAGCCTAGTCCACTTTAGCTTCATGCAACTTACCTATCCGGTTCTCAGACTCGGCTGTTTTCCTAGCAAGTGAATGCACAGTGTTCCGAGAATGCTGCCCCACTCAATGCCATAATCAGGCAAACCCTGGTGGAGGAGCAGGGCTCATGGGGGTGTTGGGCTGTGTCTGGTTTGAGGCACGAGGTTCTATTGAGGGAGAGTGAGCGTGGGGCTATCCTGCAAGGCCCACAAGTCTTCTGTTTCCCATGGCCACCAAGAGTCGCTGACACTCTGGTCCAGGGAAGACTTGACTTAACTCCCTAGAAAGCACTGTCAATGCATCTTCCGGGAAACAGCTGAAGAACGGGTGTGTGGGGTCAGAGGTCCAGAGCCATGGGTGGGAGAAGACTAATGTAATCAGCTAAGAGGTGATGGAGGCCATTGAGCTGGAGGGGACTGAACACTCCAGCCACGAGCCAAGATGAAGCCCCAAACCAAATACAACTATGTCTTGTCCTAGTGCCCACCCCAGGGATGTTGGCTTTCTAGGATGTGTCCAAAGAACATCTGGGGCTCCCCTACGCTCATGGATTTTACATCAGTGGTTCTCAACCTGTGGGTCGTGACCCCTGGGGGGCTAGTAGCATAGCAGATCTCTCGCATATCAGAGATTTCCATTATGATTTATAACAGTAGCAAGATTATAGTTATGAAGCAGCAACAAAATTAATTTCATGGTTGGGGATCACCACAACATAAGGAGTGTATTAAAGGGCCGCAGCATTAGGAAGGTTGAGAACCACTGCTTTTACACTGACCCTCAAAAATATCTTTTGTCACCAGGAGTCCTGGTGCACACCTTTAATCTCAGCACTTAGGAGTCAGAGGCAGGTGGATCTCTGAGTTGGAGGCCAGCCTGATCTATGCAGTGAGAGCTAAGACAGCCAGAGCTACATAGAGAACCCTTGTCTTGAAAAACAAAAATATAAACAAACAAACAAACAAAAAACTCCACCAAACAACCTTTGGCAAACTGTTCTTATGACTCATGTATGTGTTGGTCTTGGTGTGGCAAACCATCACATCCTGACTGGTGCCATTCTTCCTCCTAGCAAGTGGCATACTCGAGGACTAAGGAGGGCAGAGTAGAGGGTCTTAGCTACTCTTGGAGGCCCAATGGGAGGTGATCTCAGGACAGGCCTCATACCTCTGTCTTCTGTCTACACTGAAGAACACAAGCAAGAAAATACTTCCTAAACACTTAAAGATTAATGTCAGAAAGCTATAGGCTGCCAGGGAAGACACTCCCCAAATAGTGAGTGACTAGGGTCTGGGAAGAGTGTTGTGGGGTGGGAAAGTTACCCTCATCAGAGGCCATGGTAGAATCTTTGAGCTTAGGGGTGCTAGAGAATTGGGAGCCATACACAGTTCCTGGAGTAGACATAGGATTTGTTGCTGTTGTTGGTTTTGGTTTTTCGAGGCAGGGTTTCTCTGTGTAGCCTTGGCTGTCCTGGACTTGCTTTGTAGACCAGGCTGACCTCGAATTCACAGAGATCCATCCGCACCTGCCTCCCAAGTGCTGGAATCACAGGTGTGGCCAGCTTAGACACAGGATTTTCCAGGCTGGCTTTGTCCGTTTGGCCAGACACGGCGGTGTGTTGTACTTGTGTGTACATGTACCTACTGTATGTCTATGTGGGGCTCAGTTCTCAGGTGATGTCTGTCCACAGAGATGGTTTCAAGCCACATTCAGAGATCTGTCACTCCTCAGGGGTCCTGGAGGAGATGGAATGAGATCCTTCATTCTGAGTCCTGTCGTCTTTCAAGTGACCCAGTATGGAGCACTCAGCTCTCCTTTCCCTCTTAGCATTTGCTGTTTGAGAAGGGGACGCCAACATGAGGAAGAACGTGAGCAGCTCTGGGAATTCTTAGTGATCATTCCAGTGCCCTTGACCCCCTGGCCCCCACCCCACAAACACACTCTTGTGTGCTCACTGCTCTGGTTGCTGGTAAGTTGCTAGGGGATGGGGTGCCCTCTGCATCAGAGAGAAAGCCCTGTGTTGTCAAGTCATTTGACTTTTTTCTACTGTTTTCCCTGATGCCCCAAACTGTCACCTCTGGCTTCTCTGAGCATCTTTCTAGACAGCTGAAGGTCTGGTGTGGTGACCAATGATATTGGGATTCGCAGGTTGGAGGGCTGGAGGCAGAGAGGAGGCCTAGGGCTTTTCAGAGATGGATTGTAAATGGTGGGGGGCTGGGGGGGGATTATGGGAACAGGAGGCCCTGCTGCTGCACTAAGGGCACCTGAAACATCTTTTCTCCTTCGAGGCTGGTGTGCCTCCTTTGATGAGAAAAGGCAGACTTAATGCCAATGGTCTTCACCTTCAGGGACAAGATGTGGCAGTGTGGTCAGCCCTTACAGACCCTGCTTCAGTCCTAGGCTTGTGGGCTCCCAATGTGAAATAGCTCAAATCTCTTTGAAAACAGGCAGATAGCTGGTGAGTGAATGGTAGCATTGCCTAAGTACAGATCAGGTGGGAGGCCCTGTTGAGCACGTCACAGTCACAGGAGCGACTGATTTAAGCCTCTGAATGGCACCCCGAGGAATACTCTGTTATCCTTTCCCCAGCCAAGGAGCTGAAGCAGATGGAGAGGAGCTCACTCAAGGTCACGCGACTAGTCAGCAAGAGAGCCAGGCAGCCTGTGTCTCCCTGGCATCCTCAGCAGCCTCTGAGAATGAATGAACCAACGAATGAACAAATGACTGAATGAAAGACAGAGGATGGAGCATCCGTGGCAGCGTGGCAGCACTGGAGGGTCAGGACTGGCCCTGGTGATGAGAGCGTTAACACTGATGGAGGTAGTGAGGAAGACAACATCCCCAGCCCACTGATTCCAGCTCTCCCGTGAGAGTGTTTTGTTCAGGCACAAACACAAAGCAGCTGATGTGGTGGGAAGAGGCCTGGGCTGACTTCTCCTTGTGGCCTTGGATAAACCCTTTGTCCTCTCTTGGCCTCACTCGTTGCATATAAGGAACTGTTGGTGAAATCAGATTTGGGAGGCATTTCAGCTTAGATACCACATGCCTCTCCTTGCAGATGAAGGGGGGAAAAAAGGCAGACTGAGCTTCTGGCAGGCTGGTTTTAGGGAACCCTGGGAAGTTGGGAAGTCAGGGTGAGCAGGCTCCAAGCTTAGTCTAGAAAGTCCTGGAGTAAGGAGTGGGTACAGGCCTCATCCCCATGCCTGCCTTAAATCACCCTGACCTCCCCAAGAATAGCTGGGGCCGAGCTTGGTTCTCAGAGCTGGGAACTCGCCCAGAGAGCAGCTGACTGTTCATTTTACAGCCAAGGATGCAGAAGCTAGGGAGCAGAAAAGAAAATCTCAGGCCCTGTAACAACTTTGCCTCTCTGCTAGCTCCTCCCACTATCCTTTTCTTTAATTTTAATTAATTAATTTATTTATTTTTATTTTTTGCTTCCCCCCCCCATGAAGTCCCAGCAACAGGCAAAAGGGTGTGGAGCATCTTGTTGGTCCAGTAGGCTCTCCGGTTTTTCCCTCAGCACTTTGTGTCACTCCAGACCACAGTCAGCAAACCATCACAGTGACACCAACTCAGTGAATCAAGGGTTTGGGGACAGACAGTTGAATGTAACTAATTCTCAAGTCCAAGGTATCAAGATGGGCTTGGGAAAATGACAAAATATGTGTCTTTCTGACTGCCTACTGTAGCCTCTGGCTCTGAGGAGCACCCCCAGCTCCATCTCACCCTTCACAGAGCTCCTCAGCACCAGGCTTGTCCTCTGCTCAGAGCTGGTTGTATCTTAGAAACAGCTGCTGGAAACTTCATAGTAGGATTGTGCTATCTTTTAAATGTGGTTTGTTCTCAAAATTTAAATAGCATTTTTAAGATTAAATTTATAAAATTTAATTACAATTTATAAGACAGTAAAAGATAGGCCCTTTAAGAGGTAACTAGGATTCTACTCTCATGACCTGTCCATGTGGTCACTGGGTCATCTTTAGAGCAGTGGTTCTCAACCTTCCCTATACTGTGACCCTTTAATACAGCTCCTCATGTTGTGGTGACCACCCCCACCCCCACCCCACCATAAAACTATTTTCATTGATACTTTATTCAGCCAGCTTATATCAGCCACTTTGCCTAAGTCTGTTACCATGTGATGTCCTGTGCTGCCTCAGGATTCTTCCAGCAGCAAAGCCATCCTCAGATGTGGGCCTTCGATCTTAGACCAGAAGCAAGAGCCAAAAGTTTTTAAAACATACCTTGCCTATGCTGCTGTACTATTAACACAAACTAAGGAGATGCTAAGAAAATGGCAGCGGAAGGGAAGACCCACAGCAAGGGCAGAGCCAGAGCCCTGTCTTGTCACTCTCTTGCTAATTATGTGGTCCTGGCTGCATCCTTTTCCTTCTGTGGCTCCAGCTGTCAGTAAAGGGAGGGACTGGGGTATGGGGTCTAGACAGCCCTCTGTGCTCTAGTATTGGAGGGTTTAGCTCCCTTTCCCACGGAGGGAGGACGTAACTCACCAGTGAGGCAGGGCATCTGAAGGATGAAGAAGGCCAGGCTGGCCAAGGGCAGCAGGCTTCTCTAGGGGACAGGGAGCAGATGGGAGCTGGGGCTCAAAGTGGGAGCCAGTCACGTGGACTTGGACACTGGCAGTCTGCTGCCAATAAGCTTTGTGGCCCCCTGCTGCTCACTGGTGCTTAGGGCACGCCTGCTTCACAGGGTCCCATCCCAGGAGGGTGTGATGAGGAGGTAACAGGGACGCTCACAGCGGGTGTTGTTCCATTTAGTATTCTTGTCACTCCTTTTGATTTTTGTTTTGTTTTTTTGTTTGTTTGTTTTCGGCGACAAGGTTTCCCTGTGTAGCCTTGGCTGTCCTAGGTTCGCTTTGTAGGCCAGGCTGGCCTCGAACTCACAGCGATCCGCCTGCCTCTGCCTCCCCAGCACCTGTCACTCTTCTTATGTCACGGTAAAAACGATCTTGAATCCTACAGAGGTCCACTCGGGACCTTGTAAGCAGCCAGCCAAGAGGCTGCCCCGCTCAGGAGGTGACTTGCCACACAGGAAATCGAGGCTTCCACATCACCCACTTGTCTCCGCTGCCTGCCCTCTACGTCTTAGCGTCTCTGGGAACCTCTTCCTTTTCAGAGTTCCATGTTAAAAAAAAATCCTGCCGTCATCCCTGCCTGCCTCTAACCAGAATGACCCAGACTCCCTGTCCCCTCTGTGCGCACAGATGACTTTTGCTGAAAAGCAAAGCTCACTGGAGCACCCAACCTTGTGGTTTACCTCATGACGTCATTTCCCTTCCTCTAGATAAACCAGAAGAGGCCAAGGCTCAAAGTTTCAGCCGGCCTGGGGGAAACGATGCCCTGTCTGACTCAGGGTGGAAGGTTCAGGGAAGGCACCTGGGGCTGTGGGAGGCTGAGAAGGATCCTCAGACCCGGCCATGATGCAGGTGACCTGGAATGCCTGAAGAGAAGGCTACCTGGCCCCTAGTCTATAGAAAGTTAGCACAGGGTCCTCCAAACATGGCGGTTCCTGATGCCCGCGCGGAACCTGGGAGCCTCAGCATGCAGGGTTCTGACCTGAAGTCCCAGAGTGTTACCCTTGGCCACCTCAGGGTTCTGGGGCAGGGTCCTGATTGGTTAGTCACCTCCTGTAGAAAGAGACGGGAAGACAACCTAAGTCTGGAGAATGCGCCCCTCAGCCTCCCTTTCCCAAGTCTTCTTTTCTACCAAGCAGAAAAGGGGTGGGTTCTATAGTAAGTGAGGCGGGGCAGAGGCGGGGATGGGCGGAGCAAAGGCGGGGATGGGGGCGGGGCGGGGCGGGGCAGCTCCAATCTGTGAATACAAAGCAATCAAGGCAACACAGGGTCAGCTCAAGTCTGTTCTGTCCACAGCTGGGGAGAAAGAGTGCCCTTTTCCCCGCCCGGTGGGACCTACCTTCTTCCACATGAACCAGTTTCTAACTGGACTTCTTCCTGTGAGGTTCACACACGGTCCTAGGAGAGCGTAAGGCGGGCTGGAAGACAGACAGGAAGATCAATCCAGTCCTCAGTGAGCTGCATTCGCTCAGAGATGGTGACAAGAGCAATGGCCACTGCCATGATCACATCATTGCACGATCACTGTCCTTACTGAATATCCCAATGTGACCAGCCCCAGACTAAGCAAGTCACTCACATCTCATTTAATCATTGTTAAACACAGCCCGTTAACCGGCCTTTGTTTCTTCTCTTTAATACGGCTTCAGTTGTCAGAGGCCGTGCAACCAGGCTTGGAATCTGGTTCTGTGATCCTGGCCACAGGGTACCGGGGACTCAGAGCTGACGCAAAAGGACGCATATTGCAGAAAGATGTACGCATGTGCAAAGGCGCCCCCGGGGGCTCTGGAGAAGACATGGGTAGAGCTGTAGGTAGGATGTAGACTGGAAAGCAGGATGGAGGGAAGGCACGGGGCCAGCTTGAGCGGCTGGCTGGGAGTAGAAAACTCTTGGTGCTGATGAGAGAGGAGCAACGTGTCACCAACGGGACAGACGGTCCAGGAAGACACAACGCTCAGAGCAAAGGGATGGTAGGCACTAGTCCTCTTGCCTTCAGTTCTCGCAGGCCTTCTTCTCTCAGAGGCCAGCTCTTGCCTCGAGATCTTCTGTCCCAATCCGTTCTCACAGCCCTCTTGTGCTGCTCGCTGATGCGTGCCATGGTCAGCTGCTGAGGCTTAGTGGTCCATAGAGGAAGACCTGTGCAGCTTGGAGACAGTGGGTTTAACTTAACCCAAGCAGATAGAGTCCATGTGGGTGGTCTCCAGGACAGCCTGGGAGGAAACCGGGCAGGGCGGCTCCGTCCTTGGCGGGGATTCTGGAACTCAGCTGGAGCAGGCACATCCATATTGTTGACTGGCTGTAGGGCCAGACTCCCAGGGTGCTGTCTCTAACCATTGTTAGATGCCAGGAGCCATTTAGAAGTGGCCCTGGCTGCCCCCACACTCCCCTGACGGCTATCGGGCGAGTGTCTATTCTCCCCAGCCAGTGCACCCCTCCATCAACAGAAGTTGGGGTTCATCTAATTGCCCCTCTGAGGCCTCACAGTGAAGGCAGGCAGGGCCCCTGAGCTGAATCATGAGACCCAAGGGTGACTTAGAGGTGAGGAAGAGACACTGGCAAGGGCACTGAGGCCTGAGCCGGAGGCACAGGGGACAGGGTAGAAACCCAGCTCCCTCCTAACGCCCCTGGCAAGAGGCCCAGGCTTGGAGCTGGCCGCACAGGCTGATTCGTGACTGAGAAGCTGCCTTCTGGGCCCTGCTTGGGGTAGGAGGGGCCTGGGAAAATCAAATTGCTGGGTTTTGGAGGCCCTGTGGGGCCTGCTCAAGCTGTGTGTGTGGCGGCTAAGGGGTGGGCGTGGGGGCATGAAAACGCCCTTTTCTTCATTAGGCAGTGGGTGGGGATTGGAATAGTAAACAGGACCGCCTTTCCACTTACCTAGGCTTGGGCTGGTACTAGGGGCTCAGGAGAAGCAAGCTTGTCTCCTGGGCCCTTTCTCACTCTCTAGCTCGGTCCCCTGCCAAGGTAACTGACCAGTTCTAGAGATTTTTCTGGAGGGAGCAGGCTGGCATTCTCTTTGTTCTTTGGCTGACCAGGCAGCCCCCCAGCTCTGGAACTTGGGAGTGAAGAAAAATCACACGGGTCCTTGGGAAATGCATGCGCCATGTTATTCTGCAACTGGCTCTGTAAAAGGTTCAAACACACAAGAAGGACGAGGCAGTGTCAGGACCCTGGTGGGCCCGACGACCACTTTAAGATTCATCAGCACGTCCTCCCCCTTCTCACTGTCGTTTCACTGTTTTGTTATTTTAAAACAGCCCCAGACATGGCATAGTTTTATGCATAATTATATTAGCCTTTATCTCTAACCAGATGACTCAGCAAATAACTAACTAACCAACCAACCAACCAACAACAAAAGCCCATATAACTACAACGTTAGGTCTTGGCAATCGCCATTAATTCAACAATAATTTCTTTTGTGTGTGCATGTACATGGTGTGTATATGCATGTGTGTTCACCTATGCATGTACACATGGAGCCTAGAGGTTGACCTCAAGGATCTTCATCAGTAGATGGAGCAGGATCTCCCCATCTTACTTTTTGGAGGTACGGCCTCTCATTGAGCCTGGAGCATGTCATTCTAGCTAGATTGACTAGTCAATGAGTCCCTGGGATCTGATGGTCCTCATGTCCCTGTGCTGGGGTTATCGGCATGTGCCATTGCACCCAGACTTTTCATGCATGCTGGGAATCAGGACCCATGCCTCAACTTCTCAGTAGCATGTAGAACTAAGTGTGGGCTCAGGCCTCCCTGATGGGCTCTTTCTTCTGGACCAGCAATGGGTTTGATTTCTAGGTCAGAGGAGAAAGACCACTGTGGTTCCACTCAGCCCACGATGCACTATATGTTTGCTGCATGAGTGCGTGTAGTGATTCATGGAGGGAACAAATAAATGAAAGAGCAAAGCAGTAACTAGAAAATGTGGCAGAAAAGAAGAACACGCTCTCAAAATCCCCTGCTCATCCCGAAACTCGGAAACAGATGAGGACATTCCTCTGCCAGCACAGAACTATCTCTTCTTCCTTTCTGCCACCCAGCCCTGTCTGTCTGGTGTCCAAGGCTCAGGAGCTCCTGTCCCACTGACCTGTCTGTACCCTGGAGCAGTTTCCCTCCCTAGAACAGACTGGGAATGGGAGGATAGCAGAGTGCACGCGCGTACACACACACACACACACACACACACACACACACACACACACACACACACACACAGTGCTGCTGGTGGCCTCTGTTTGTGAGGGGGTCATCTGGTTTCAATCCACGAAATCTCAAAACTTTCCATGGGAACTTCCTGTGCTAAGCCCCTCCCAGGTGGGCTGGACAAACTCAACCTGAGCAGGCTGGTGCTGAGGGGGGGGGTCTGCTGCTGGGGGTCTCTAGTTGCCCCCACTAGGGAGACAGGAGCAGGGCCTTGTAAGTCCCCAGCTACTTGGGTTCAAATCCGGCAACATCTTAGTTAAATAATGTGACTTTAGCAAGGTTCCTAGTTTCCCTCCACTTTGGTTTCGTCATCAACAATATGGAAATAGACAGCGCTGTTGGGATCAAAGGCTCTGAATGAAGGCTGTTGAGCGTCTGGTATGTGGTGAGTGCTCAGGGCTGGTGAAGGCAGACTTGTCAGTTCTCAATCGGAACCTGGCCATGCGTTACGGAAGTCCTGTTTCTGGACTTCTAGAAAAGTAGTACGATGCATATTCTAATACCATATATAACTCAGCAAGGTCGGGACAACGTCATAATCATATACATTAATACTTTCTCTTTAGGGCATGCGACTATTCGCCCAAAGTGGGAGTAAAAGTCCACAGGCAGGCAGTCTCATGTCTGCTTGGGCCAGGCTTTGCTAAATAAATTATGGAGAAAGCTGGATCTGGGACCTGAGGATGTTTGGAGCGTAGAATAGGGGCTGGGTGGTCTGAGTTGCCATTAACACTGCATGTTGAGGAATAAGGGGATCTCTCCTGCTAGAGGGGCAGGCTTGGCCCCTGTGGAGAGGCGTGGTCTTCCCCACAGGTAGAGCAAGCAAGAAGCAACTGGGTGCCCACGAAGGACCCCCTTCTCAGGGTGAGTGGTACTGTTTTGGTGAAGTAGACAACCTTGCAGTATGGTCCTGCAGGCTGGTGGGCACTGTTGGAGCTTTGGAGGCGAAGGGCCCGAGGTAGCCCGGCCCTCCCCTGGAGGCTCCAGAAGACCTCTTTCTACTTGGGCCACTCAGAGACACTGGGCCAAAGTTTGTGACTCTTTCCCCCTATCTTGCTCCCTGCTCTGTACGTTTAGGCCAAGGAGCTCAGGTTCAGGGTTGAGTGAGAGGCAGATTTCTTCATTGTCAACTCAGAAGCTGGGCTGTCTCATGGGGTTTCTTGGCCCCACAATGCTACAGAGAAGGACCTACAGTCTAAGCAGGTACTAGCATTTATAAGCACTTTTGCTGGCTCTGGGCTGCTCACTACTTGGTCATGTGTTTTGTTTTTATTAATTTTCATTTATATATTTACATCCCAATCATAGCTCCCTCCCTCCTTTCCTCTCAGTCTCTCCCTCCCTCCCCCCCTCCCTCCCTCCCTCCCTCCCTCCTGCCCTCTTACCCCTATCCATCCCTTCCTTCTCTTCAGAAAAGGGGAGCCCTCACCCCCCCCTCATCCGAGCATATAAAGTCGCATCAGGAATGAGCCCCTCCTCATCCACTGAGGCCAGGTGTGGCAGCCCAGCTAGGGTGAAGTAGTCGGAAACAGGCAACAGAGTCCACATCATAGACAGCACCCGCTCAGCTTATAGAACTCACATGAAGATGAAACTGTCCATCAACTGATGTGTGTAGGGGCCTAGGTCCAGTCCATGCATGTTTTTTGGTGCTTTCGTCTCTGTGAGCCCCATGGGTTGAGCTTTTTCTACTTAGTTGTCCTCTTGCAGCATTCCTGTCCCTTCTCTGTCCTTCTATCCTTCCCTTCCACTCTTCCCCAGGACTCCCGGAGCCCCACCATGTGTTTTAATCACACTTGGAAGTGAAGGGACTTGCCTGGGCTTCTGTCTCCATGCCTGACACACTTTCCCCCCACACCTTTCTTTCCCTAGTCACTCCCTCTGCGGAGGCTTCCCAGGGACATTCTCTCTGATTGTGCCAACCCTGCTAAAGGCAGCTGTGGGAAAAGTGGGGCTGAGCACAAGCATTGTGGTGTGGGACCTTGCCTCGCCTGGAGTCCCAGCCTCTGGCGGGAGTTGCCTCCTCCACGTCTGGCATGGGGGAATTCCCCCTTGCTGGGTGCCTTAGGATTAAACACAACACCTCAGCTAATAATAGAATATAAAGAGCAAACAAGACAACAGCTGGCGTGGATGAAGGCTGGGGATGCTTATAAAAGTGCTTTGAGCCCCTGGAAGAAAGGAGAGACCAAACAGGAGCCTGCAGTCTCAGCCCCCAGTTGGCCTGTGGGGCAGCCACGGAGGCCCTGAGTTTGTGGTGGAGTAGGAGGTGAAGGTGGAGGCGGCTTAGGCCCACAAAGGATGCTGGGATCACCCGTGAATGAACATCTGGTTCTTTGGGGGTTATCTAGCCATAGAGAGCTAACCGGGTCACTTGTCCCAGCCCAAGTCACTCCTGGCAATATTCCCCTTTCTCTGGGGGCTTTCTGGATTGGCCAATATGGCACAGGAGGTAAGCACGGCTTTGGAGTGGGGTAATTCCACGTCAACGCCTTTCCCTGGACACGAGAGCCTCCCCTCCCCCACCATGGCTACAGTTTATGGCACCAGTGAAGATGGAGACCCGGGAACCAGCATGAGAACTTAAGCAGAGGGTCCTGCTCTAGTCCATGCAATCTACCAGACAGAGCAAGGTCAGTCTTCTGGCCCTCGCCTATGGGTGAGGGGCCTCTCTGGGCTCCGGGCCCTGGCACGGAATGTCATACATAATGTGACAGAAGGTCACTAGTTTTACCATGACTCCAAGCTGGGCTGAGGGCCCCAGGGAGCTGAGCCTTAGCCTATTGTGGCTTGATAGGTATGGCACACTGATCCTCAGTGGAGTTTCTGCCTCTGCCACAGGGTCACCTCTTCCAACACTCTCATGGAACATAGCTGCTTTTCTGTATGGTAGGTCATGTCTGAGGCCTCTTATCGCTCTCTTTTTTTTTTTTTTTATGATGTATTATTTATTTCTGCCAGTGATGTTAAAATTTATTTTTTTTCCTTTTTTTATTATTAATTTATTCAACTTACATCTCAGTTGTTAGCCCATCCCTTGTATCCTCCCATTCCTCCCTCCCTCCCGCTTCCCTCCCTATTCCCCTACCCTATGTCTGTGACTGAGGGGGACCTCCTCCCCCTGTATATGCTCATAGGGTATCCAGTCTCTTCTTGGTGACCTATTATCCTTCCTCTGAGTGCCACCAGGCGTCCCCATCCAAGGGACATGGCCAAATATGGGGCACCAGAGTTTGTGTGAAAGTCAGATCTCCTTCTCCACTTAACGGCGGAGAATGCCCTGTCCGTCGGCTAGTCTAGGTAGGGGTTCGAAGTTTACTGCCTATATTTTCCTTGGCTGGTGAGGCCTCTTATCTCTTAAGGCTTAGAGGGTTTCCTCGATGCTCAGCACATATTCTAGAGAGGAACACAGAAGGCCCTATACCCTTGACCCTGTACAACACAAAAACTCACTGAAGCTGGTGACTGGGGCCTTCCCAGGATGCACAAGGTGACCTCAGTGGTATGCTGGTCCCTTTGTTGGAGGTGCTGAGGCAGCCAGGCCAGTCACCGAGACCATGAGCTTTCCCCCAAATACCTCTGGTGTGGCTGGGCTAGAGCTGGGGCAGGCCTTTTAGTAACATAAGGGGTACAAAAGCTGTTGCAGTTCTCTGGGCAATCATTAGATCCCAGGCCTGATAATCTCCTAGTCAGCATTCTGGTTTGCCAGGCGGGTACTGTTACCATTGCCAGGGAGGCAGAAACAGCTGAGGGCTCCATCTCTCTAGCACTGCACCTCAGTCATTATCTCCTATACTGCTCATGGCCTTCCATCTAGACAGTGGGCCTGAGTTTTCTTCAGGCCAGGCCTCCCTTCTCCCAGGTAATCTGTCTGGCCCCTGGCTTCCCTACTGTGCGCCGTGCCCACAACTCTCAGTGCTACAAGGGTTTCTAGAAGTTTCTCCCTTTCCTCTCCCCGTTTACTATTTCTGCTCCAAGACCCTCCCTCTGTGCCCCCAAAGTGTGGTCATCTCATTGGCTGTCAACCCTCACCCCTTGCTAGCTACCTTCCACCATTACACTGACCACCCTCCTGACTATCACTTTGTCCTGACCTTCCCTGTCCATCATGGGGATGCCCATGTCCCCCGGCTCTTAGCTTGTCTGGGAAAGCTGCTGTCATTTACTCTTTGAACCCAGTACCCACTTGTAACGCAACCTCCTATGTTCTGTGTTCCATAGTCTTTGAGGCCTGGGTTGGCACGGCCATTCTACCCATAGTTCCCTGTGATTTTTTTGCATAATCATCTAAATTCAGCCTGGCCCAAGTACCTCCCTACAGTAAATTAGAAGCTATTCTTTATGGAATGTATTTCTAATACAGAAAAATCAAGAAACAATTCAAATGCCCTAAAAGACGGGAAGCAGAATGTGAACACTTAGGGCAGATACTCAAGGTATGAAGGTGTGTGTGTGTGTGTGTGTGTGTGTGTGCATGTGTGTGTGTGTATGTGTGTGCGTGTGTGTGTGTGTGTGTGTGTAGATGGTAGCAAGATGATCAAAATGTATTCAATGAAGTTAAATGATAAACAAAACAGGATCTATGATTAGTTTGTGTCGTTTTAAAAATAAAAAAGGAAACTGATAATCCCAGCACTCAGGAGGCAGAGGCAGGCAAATCACTGTGAGTTCGAGGTCGGCCTGGTCTAAAAAATGAGTCACGGACAGCCAAGACTACACAGAGAAACCTTGTCTTGAGGGGGGGCGGGGAAAGGAAACTGACTGACTGACTGGAAGGCAGCCTCTTTACTCCTCAGATCTCTGTTGGGAATCAAGTCCAGTCATAGAAGAGGTAAGAGGAGATACAAAATATTTGTTGAACACCTCTGTGTACCACACAGTAACCATGGCTATGTCAGGAGGGTGGGATTATGAGTGATTTCTGTACTGTTCCTTTTATAAGGAAAAAAAAGGACTCCAATACTAAGTTTTGATAAGCATGACATGGGAAGCATGTTGCGGGTGTGACACCTGTCCAGGTGCCCCTTTCCAGGACCTGGTGGCAGAGCTCCCAGCTTGGACTCATGCTGGGCCCTTCAGGGGCACCTGCCCTGCAGGACTGAGAAGAAGGGGAGGTACCTGCCTCTACCAACCTGTTGTTCCTTGTTCTGCAACCACAGGCAGGCTAAAGCTGGGGAAAGGAGGCAAGATGGGTGTCACCCCCATTCCCGTTGCACTTTGTGGTATCTTTACCATCTCCTTCAGGCACAGCCATTAGGCCTGACAGCAATCAGGAGTCTGCACTGGGTGGGCACCAGAGGAAACCTCTTCCATTTTCACACAGTGGTGACAGCCAGGAGTCTGCAGAGCATGTCTGCCTATTCTCACTGCCACCCTGTGTAACAGGCTGTGCTTACAGGGAACAGAGTTCCCACCTTGGGCCAGAGAGAAGCCAACCAGCCTGAAGCCATCTTCCCACCACCCCACCCTTCGGCTGCCACCCCTGGAGGCAGGGACAAACTCCACCACGTGTGTCTATGGAAGAAGGCTGTTGGCAGGCTCACACTGGACCTGTGATGGAGTGAGTTTGGGGAAAAGGAGAGGCTGTCTCAGAGTCTGGAACTGTGTCTGACTCCTTCTGGGTCCTCAATAGTGGAATGCACAAGAATGTCCCGCGCTCCTCAGCAGGAAGCCTGACCACCACAGTGAAGCAAATGGATGTCTTTGAAACCAAAGGACTTGGAACTGAATGTCCAGCGAGCCCTCTCCTCCAGGAAGCCTCCCACCCCACTGGCCACAGTTTTATAAACAGACAGTGTCGATCTGCTATTCTTTCATGGGGTTATGATCCTGCCTCCTAAGAGCACAGTCAGTGAGTGGCATAGGTATGTCCCTGCTTTACCTGCCTGGCCCTCCCAGTGCCAGCCCAGGTGAGTGCTCAGCACAAGTATGTCTAATGTCCACCTAGACTCTGATTCTTGCTTCTCTGAAGCAGCTCCCATCTCCAGTGTATTGAAAGACCCAGTGGGGATGGATGAATTGCTGCCTGGGTGGCTATGATTTTGCATGAGCTCCCTTGATGCACATACAGGCCCACCTCTGTCAAGGTCTCTCAGTTTCAAGATGTCCTGATGCCCTTTTTCATATGGTGTCTCTAAGTCTGGTCACCACTCATCAGTGAAGGACTCTCAGCAGTCGCCATACCCAGACCAGTCTTGGAAACATACTCCTGGCCCTGGTGCTCCCCATGCTGGATTCCTGAGCTTGTTTCTCTACATGCTGGGCTCATGGCCCTGGTGCTCCCCATGCTGGGCTCTTGAGCCTGATGTTCTCCATGTTGGGCTCCTGAGCCTGGTGCTGCCCATGCTGGGCTCCTGAGCCTGGTGCTGCCCATGCTGGGCTTGTTAGCCTGGTGCTGCCCATGCTGGGCTCCTGAGACTGGTGCTGCCCATGCTGGGCTCCTGAGCCTGGTGCTCCCCATGCTAGACTCCTGAGCCTCGTGCTCCCCATGCTGGGGCTCCTGGCCCTGGTGCTCCCCATGCTGGGCTCCTGATCCTGGTGCTCCCCATGCTGGGCTCCTGATCCTGGTGCTCCCCGTGCTGGGCTCCTTAGCCTGGTGCTCCCCATGCTGGGTTCCTTAGCCTGGTGCTCCCCATGCTGGGCTCCTGATCCTGGTGCTCCCCGTGCTGGGCTCCTTAGCCTGGTGCTACCCGTGCGGGGTTCCTTAGCCTGGTGCTCCCCATGCTGGGTTCCTTAGCCTGGTGCTCCCCATGCTGGACTCCTGAGCCTGGTGCTCCCCATGCTGGGGCTCCTGGCCCTGGTGCTCCTTATGTTGGACTCCTGGCCCTGCTGCTCCCCATGATGGACTCCTGAGCCTGGTGCTCCCCATGCTGGGCTCCTGACCCTGGTGCTTCCCTTGCTATGCTAGGTTCCCCATTCTGGGCTCCTGACCTTGGGCCCTCCACATTAGATAGCTGATGGGAAAGAAAGGAAGAGGCTCCTCCCAGGGAGTCCTCCCACAAATGGTGGCCCTGTTTGTTCTCCAGACAACTCAAGGCCAGTCTTGAGCAGGGGCAGGGGCAGCAGCAGAGCTATAAGCCTGGTCATGAAGCCCGCATCACATTAGAGGGTTTCCCAGAGGGAAGGTACACTTGCTGACAGCAAGCTTACAGCTGGATGGGAAACATGCCAGCTTCAAGGGGCATGGGGCTCTCCACTGGGCCGTGGGAATCTTCACAGGCTAGTGTGAGAAGAGTTAGTTAATAGGGGTGTGTGTGTGTGTGTGTGTGTGTAACTGACTACTTAGTAAATGTAGCTTTAAAAAAAAAAACAACCTTTGTTAACAAGGGCCCCAGGTCAAGCTGCTCAGCACAGACTCTCTGGACAGCTGGCAGGGCTGCTGGAGACACCCCACGTGAGAGACCTACAGTGACTAAGTTAGGCAGAAAAGAAGGCATGGGGGGGGGGGGAATGGGCCAGCGGGTGCTGGAGAGCTGAGATGAGAGAGAAAGGAGTACAAAGAGACAGGAGTACCTGGGGAGGAAGTTCCTGCATGGGGTCAAAATGAAGACAGGCTTTCGGGAGCACTGTTCACCCTCTGTGGCTGAGCTTCTGTGACCTAGATTCAACCTGTAGGTTGAAACTATTCAGAAAGCCTTCGCGTCTATACTGAACATGCACAGACTTTTTTCTTGTCATTATTCCCTAAACAATTCAGGGTAACAATTGTTTATTTGCATTTATACTGCATCAGATATCACAAATCATCTAGTGGGTGGTTTAAAGTGTATGCTACGACGTTCATACACAAGTACTGCTCTGTTTTATTCGGCATCTATTTTACTAACCATCTGTAGATTTTGCGGGGGGGGGGGAGGAAATGACAGGTGGAACTAGCCTCCATGTATATCAAGAATGGATGGGTGTCCTATGTGTCAGGCACTGGGCACTGGATATGTCCTGACTCATTAAATTCTTCTGTTTACCCCATCAGATTGTGGGATCCCATTCTGCAGAGGAAGAAACAGAGGTCAAGTGGCTTGCTCAAGTTCATGCACTTAGTAAGCGGTGGAGCCAGGATTTGACTCAGGCTGGCTGGCTCCAGAGCCCACAGGCCTCCACTCTGACAAGGTAATTAGCCGGGATCATTGATACGGCTGTGCCAGGCTCCAGTCTAGAGTGAGTTCTGTGCGTGGCTCTGGCAGTGGGAGAGACTGGGGGCCTACTGGGTCTGGGTGGCTGAGTAGAAAGCAGGTGAGGCAGGTGCCCCAGGGGCAGTCTGGGTGCTGATGTTGGGGGAAGAGGCAGGAGAGACAGGCAGGCAGCCATCTGGGTTGTGTAATTTACAGCCCACGCTGTGAGAGCCACCGGCATAGGGGCGAGATGAGGTCTCCTCCCACCTGGGCTATGCTCCAAGCTTGGGAGGTACGGTGGGGCAGTATGAGGGGACAGAGTCCTCGAAGTCCTGGCTACACATGTCTACATGCATAGGCAAAGAAAAGATGCATCACCCGAGGGCACCTCACACTGATGGCCATCTGGGTGAGCTTGGTCCTTACTCAGGAAGCAAATATGGCGTCAGTCTCCACTTGAGCTGACGTGAATCCCAGTCAAACCTTTTGCCACAAGCCTGTTTGACCTTATGTCCCCTCACTGTCCCCTCCCAGGTCGACCCTGGCTAACAAGCATTCTGTAGACACTGCAATACTCAAATGGCTCTTGGCTTTCTCAGGAACTTCCCCCAACGCCTTTCATTGGCTCTCTGCAGGATTGTTGTGTCAAGGGTCTCAGAAAGCGTAATGGACCAAGGAGGTGGCAGATGTGGAGTATGTGGGACAGGGTCAGGACTGTGATGCACTGTGTCTGAGGGGGGAAAGGGAAGCTGTCACCATCAGCACCCACCACCCTACCTTCTCATCGCTAGGTGGTACCTCTCTCTACTGTTCGCGGAGGGGTACTCGGTGTTGGGTAGTTCCATGTGGGGACAGGAGTGAGATCCCAGGATTGAAAGGGACTGGTTTTCTCAAGAGGCTCCTAGGGTGACTCAGAGGACATTATTTCAGGAATCTTTGGAAAGAGGAGACCTCTATGCCAGGCCTATTTCACGGAGACTCACAGGGAAGGGGAGGCAGGCTGTTGAAGGGACAGGAGTAACTGTCCGTAGGGCCCCCAGACGTCATCTTCCTCATCCCAAAGTCCTGAGCAGGCAGCTGCCCAGAGTGGGAAGGATTGTGCTGGATGAGCCTTGGTTGCTTCTGGGGCTACTTTAATTGCCATGATAATCATGGCTTGTCATGACGCCAAGCAGAACTTCCCACACGTGCAAAGGGTAATTCTTCTAAAAGGATGAGAGAATAGTGCAAGAGGAAAAGCTCAGAGCCCTATAGAAAGAAAATATTCATGAAAACCATTCAGGTTACTTCATAGTTAACCTAGAACCATTCTGCAATCCTGGAGGCCTTGGTAACACCTGCGAAAATCTCCTTGGTAGTTGTAACATTGTTAACAGTTTTCACCCTCCCCTCCCCCAGATAGTAAAGTGTTTGGACTTGGACCTGCAAATATGGCTTTAACTTTGAAATTACAGTTTGTTTCATTCTAGCTCAACCATCTGGAAATAAGTTGGCGTGACCTACATGTATGTAATCACACAGATCTCCTACTTATATATATAAAGATTGCCTTCAAGTACTTTTTTGTTTGTTTTGGTTCTTAGAGACAAGGTCCCACGTAGCCCATAAACTATGAGTCTGAGGATGACCTTGAACCCCTGATCCTCCTGCTTCTACCTCCCATGTGCTAGGATTACAGGCACATGTTCCCACCGTGGTTAGCCTGACCTTGGAGCCAGCAGACCTGTGCCTCTAGCTTCGCATGGTTTCACCCCCAGGACCCTCCAAAGCAAGCCCCTCTCCTGGGAGAAGTGGCAAAACCAGTCACAGCAATGAGTCACTTAGTGGTGTTGACATGCTCTGAGAAACATAGTGTTGGGTGACTTTGTGGCTGTGTGGGCATCATAGCAGGAGGATTATGAAAACTAAGATGGTTACATCACTGGCAGTGTTATGGAACCGCCGTTGGGTCATTGACTAAGGCTGACTGTGATGGTGTACGGATGTCACACACAGTGCCTGTTGTAACACAAGTTGATCAAAGAGTTTTTGTGGATTGAGGAAGTGCAAAGAAACAGAACTGTATTGATTCCTTGTGCTCTAAGGAAAGGAGAAAAAGAACGGGTAGGAAGGAGAGGTAGAGGGGGAGAGATGGGAGAGAAAGTTGAGTGAGTGAGTGGGTGAGTGGCTTCCCTCTTTAGGTAAGTTAGGTAAGGTCCTGGAAGTGATGTATTTCCATCTGATTCTGACTATGGCGAGGATGGAACTTAGGCCCTTGCTCTGCTAGGAAAGCACCTCATCACTGAGCCAACTCCCCATCCTTAGTGTTTCGATTAAAAAAGTGAAGCTAGGATCACACCTACAGTATTTAGTTGTTCTGAGAATTTAAACTGTGCATGTACCTACTACCCCTCCCCCATTTCTAGTTAGCATCTGACTTTTTTTTTCCACCTTTTTGTTTTAGTTGGCATTGTACCCAAGTGTTGAAGGTGATAATTCTTGTTCTCATTTGTAACAGTATCAATGAATCGGTTTCGATGCTATTAATAGCTATGTGGTATCTCACCACTAGACAATTACACAACCTAACTTTCCTGTGTCAAGCTGCGGAGGAGCCTGTCCTCAGGACCCAAGCAGGCACCTGGGCTGCTTCTATTTCTAATGCTATGCAAGAGGCAAACTCAGTGTTGCCGCTTTGCTGGCAAAGCCTTGGCTCTGTAGCCCGCAGGAACTGAAACTGAGTCAGAGGGAGAGTGAACTGCATGGCTCTGATTGCTTTGCTGTGGGAGGGCTGGGGCAGGGGAGAAGCAGGTCACTGGGTCGTGGCTCTCCAGTGCAGCCTGGGAGGCCGACTGGTTCTCTCTCTCTCTCTCTCTCTCTCTCTCCCTCTCCCCCTCTCTCTCTTTCTGAGATAGAGATAGAGAGAGAGAATAAATGAATATGGGGGGCTCCCACTAAGGACCCTTGTTCCTTAAGCTACAGAGAGCTACCCATGTTGTAACCAGTTGGGGGTCATTCCAAAAGCCAAGTTCACTGGCAGAACTTTTTAAAAAATTTTATTTACTTATTTACTTTACATCCCGACAGAAGTTTTCCCTCTGTCCTCTCCTCCCAGCCCTTCCTGCCATCTCGCCTCTCCACTCCTTCCTTTCTCTTCAGAAAAGAAAGGACAGGCCTCCCATAGGTACCAACCAGCCTTGGCACATCAAGTTGCAGTACCAGTAGGCACATCTTTTCTTACTGAGGTAGCATGGGCAGACCTTTTTAACAGGCTCATTCTGACTTTCTAGAAAAAGGCCAAAGTCAACACCTTTCTCTGGTCTGTAGGAATCACAGCTGCTGTTTATCAGATGCTACGGCATGCCAAGCTCCCCACTGGGTACCTGGTGTCTTTTACCCACGAGGTGGGCATGGGTAAGGGCAAGGGTAAGACAACACAGGTTAAGTCAATTACTCGCTGGAGCTGGCTCCCCCAGCTGAGCTCCCATCTCAGGCCCTCTGCGTGTAGTGACGTCACGTGGGCGGCTCGAAACTGGTTCTGGCGGGGTTATCTACACTTGGAAATTGGCAAGCAGTCCGTACTACTCTGGGTCCCTGTATTTCTTTTTCTTTAAATCACAAGTTGTTAGATATTTACCAGCTCCTAAGTGGGCAGCCCCAGGAGTTCAGTCTGAGTCTCTCTCATCCAGAAGCTTATGCCGTTTGCAGTTTATGTCTCAGGAAACCGGGTTCATCGGGCTGTGTGTAGTGGGGCCTTGGAGGGCACACTGCCAGACGTAGGTGAGACACTGGCTAACCGGGGCCGACCCAGAGGGTGACTGATCACAGGCTCCTTGTAGTAAACATACGTTGCGCTGCAGTTCCTTCCCACGGGGAGATGTGCATGTCTCCTGTCTACTCCGTCTCCTAAGGTCAAGCCAGGGTGCACTCCGGGGCTTTATCAGGCCTACTTACTGAGCAGTGGGTGAGGGGTTACTGGCAGGAGCATGCGTGACTTTAAAGCAGCCGCTCTGGAAAGTCTGCAGTCAGCATGTATGAGGACTCCTTCATGGCCGTGTGGCTAGAGTCCCTGCCCCAAATCCTTCCCTCTCTACAGCTTCTAGGCCAGCCTGTGGGTCTCTGGCCCTTCCGGGTCAAACTACCCTTCCATAGGGGGTCATCTAAACACAGTTACTTACATTATGATACATAACAGTAGAGAAAAATAGTTATGAAGTAGCAATGACAATACTTCATGGTTTGGGGGGTCACCACAGTGTGAGGAATTGTATTAAAGGATCATCGTAGCATTAGGAAGGATAAGAACTACTGCGCTAGACCTTCTCTGAGCCCCCAGCCAGGGCCATGTGCAATTAGGGCATAATTTCGTACAACTGGTTTGGAGGCGTGGCCTCTGGATACTCAGGTGAGGGTCCCATGACCCCATGACCCTCCCAGCCCCTCTCTCCAAGAGGCAATACCACCTCTTTGGGAGCAGGCCCAGCAGTGATGGTGGCAGTTCGGCTTGCCTTAAATTACATGGGCTGCGCGTAAGCTGGAGGTGGGATTTACAAGGTAGTAATAATGCACTCTCCTCTATGGCACTTGGCTTCTTGAAAGCATTTTATAGCCATTTGCTAATTAGTCCTCAGCTGCACTCTGTGAGCAGGCACAACACTTCCTGACAGGCAAAGCCACAGACAAATTGCAAGGACCTCACTCCACTGGGATAAAAATCACACAGCCGGGTGTTTGAATCCATATGAATGTCAATTTCTGGTTTTTTTTCCACCAATATTTTTTTCAGATGTGTAGCTTCAGAGGAAGAAAGGAATATGTGTGTGTGTGTGTGTGTGTGTGTGAGAGAGAGAGAGAGAGAGAGAGAGAGAGAGAGAGAGAGAGAGAGAGAGAGAGAGAAGGGAGAGAGGAATTAATTACCACAGAGCATGCGTGCAGGTCAGAGGACAGCTCACTAGGGCCTGCTTTTCTCCTTCCACCTCCTTAGGAGGCAAGGTTTCTCCTGTCTTTGCTCCTTTGGTGTGTTTGAGACCTTCTGGCCCATCCTGTCTCTGTCCCCCTCTCCCCACAGGCGCGTTGGCATGATAGTCAGCTTCTTATATGGGTTCTGAGGACTGAACTCAGGCCATCAGGCTTGTGTGGTGAGTGCTTTTTACCCACGGAGCCATCTCTCAGCCACCATATTCTGTTTTTCATTTTCCTGTAAGAAAATCAGTCCAAAATCCTCCTAGGGCAAGAGAGCTGAACAGCCTCCATGCCGTCCACGGATGTCTGCCACCATCTTCAGCTGGGCCTGCTCCCCTGAACATCATCACCGCTGGGCTTGCTGGCTGCTGATGGTCCCTCCTGACAGGAGGGGGCTGGGAGGGCCATGGGAGCACCACCTGGATATCAGAGGCCACGCCTCCACACCAGTTGTAGATAATTCTATCTTAATTGCACCTGGCCCTGGGGGCTCTCAAAAGGGCTAGAGCTGTGGTTCTCAACCCGAGGGTCTCTGACCTTTTTGCGCGGGGGTCACCCAAGAGCACTGGAAAACACAGATGTTTACAATACAATTCATAACCAGCAAAATCACAGTTATGAAGTAGCAATGAAAATACTTTTATGGTTGGAAATCGCAACATGAACTGTATCAAAGGGTTGCAGCACTGAGGCTTAGGACCACTGGGCTAGAGGTTATAGGAGGGGAAAGGTCATGGGAAGGGACTCTATCTACACAGCCACGGAGGAGTCCTCATGCATGCTGGGTGTGGCTGCTTTAAGGTACACCGTGTTCTTGCCTGTAACCCTTTACCTGTGAGAGGGTTCTGATCTGGCTCAGTCAGTGATGACGGGCACTTCCTCCAGCCTCTCTGATCTTCTTTTCTCATCCAGGGGGTAGGACTTGACCCCAGCCACTCACCTATATCGCAAGGCTGCTGTGAAGGGTCTCTGAGCCCTGCCTGCGTCAGTGCTTCTGAGACAGTGCCTGTCTCAGATGTGAGGGCAGCCTGGGCATGTCAACACTAGAGGTTGACAAGGGCAGGGCGGCGACAGTTGGAGATTGTACTGCTGCGGCAGGCTCTGCTGTCTGAGGTACAGGGGTCCAGTCTATGTATCTGCTGCCATGTCCCAAAGCTGGCAATGCCTGCCAGGTCCCAAGGAATCCTGGAGCCATCAGCTCTTGACTGAGTGGGCATCAGAGCCCGATGCATGGCCTTCCTTGGTTACAGGGTACCAAGAATAATCCTAAACCACCATGCTAGGGAACCTTAGGGCAGTGGTTCTCAACCTGTGGGTCCCAAATCCTTTGGGGGAGTGAACGACCCTTTCACAGGGTCACCTAAGGCCATGGGAAAGCACAGATATTTATGCATGACTTGTAGCAGTAGCAAAAATTAGTTATAAAGTAGAGAACAAAAACATTTTATGGTTGGAGGTCACCACAACATGAGGAACCGTATTAAAGGGCCACAGCGTTGGGAAAGTTGAGACTCATGGCCTTAAGGGAAGGTCTTGGAGCTCAGCACATACACATCTGACTGTGCCTAAAGGGAGGGAATAGTCAGAACAGGTCCCAATGTGAACCACCCAACAGACTCCCTGGGGATGCCCACGCTCCGGTCCACACGAGTCTGCTAATAGTTCTCCAGTGGGGACAAGTGCAGGGGTTCCTGAAAAGCTCCCTGGGAGATTCTGGTGAGCTGAGGCACCAACTGGCTGTGCCCCACTACTGGTATTACAGAGAGGAAGGGACTGACTTGAGTCATACAGCCAGCTAATGGTGGAGTGGGATGTGGACACAGGACTACTCTGTCCTGGGAATTCCCAAGGGCAGTAAGCAAGGTCCCCCTGTGTGAAGATGGGCAGCTCCAAGTGGCGGCAGAGCCGGCAGATCTGCTCCAGGTCCATCCTTGGTGGTAGGGGATACATGTGAGAAAAGTACCTCCTTACTGGTGCAACAGGGCCTAGAACTCCTTCCTTTCAGGGCTCATGTGGCAATACTTATCTTTAAGAGCCCCTGAAAAAACAAGGGACCAAGCGAGCAGGACTGTATGTACCCTGCAGTAGAAATCTTAGTGTCACAAAGCAGGAGCAGCCCGGGTCAGCCATTCAACTCTTGGCTCTCTGGCCTTTAAGGACTCTTCTGAGCACTGGAAGTTGCCTTCAGGGTAGGGGCAGGCTACATTGAACTGTATGTGCAGGCCTTGCCAAGTGTGCAAGCTGACTGCAGCCTGCTAGTGCGAAGCTGATGCTTCTATGAAGGGCCTAGCTGCCCCTTCCCATACCACTCCTGCTCGGAGTTCCTAGCGCCTCCTGGAACTAGTCTTCCCTTTCTACACTGATGAAAATGGTAAAGGATAGACAGGGTAGAAACTCACTGGCTTCTGAAATGGTCCTGCTATGTAACCCAGACTAGCCTCAAACTCGGGATCCTCCTGCTCCATTCTCCTGAGTGCTGGGCTGCGCCATATACTTGTGGCCCCCCTCCCCCATCCTTCTTGCCTGAGGGGAAATGTCAGACACAGACCAGTGACAGCCCTTGACCCCTAGCTTTTGTCTCCCGTGAATAATCCACAGAATGTCACACTAGCCCAAGGGGCTCCCATGAGCCCAGGGAGAGAGGGAAAAGTAGAACCTATACAGGAGCCAGTGGCTGGCATGGTGCTGGGGCCTAAGAATTACTGAGTGCGGGCAACCGAATCCATAGTCTCAGGACCTGCAGGCCTCCTCTCCTCCAGTGGAAGGCTTCCCCAGCTGCAAATATAAATTACACACACACAAACTCAACCCTGGTTTTGGTTGCATAGGGAGAAGCCAAGGCTCTTCATACCAAACTTTAAACAAGCCTTTAGGACAAAGACTTCAAAGAAGGGTGTGTGCGCTCATGACATTTTATTTTCCCTGGAAAATTTCTCCATCGTAAAGCAGTTTATTTCTTCCAGCTAAGGAATCCAAGGAAGGAGGAGGGAGCAGCCAGCAGTGTTGGGTGCTAGGGTTAGGTACTACCAGCTGCTCAGGTTTGGACTCCACAGAACAGGGCTGTGTGGGGCAGGCAGAGCTGCTGTGTGGGCACAAGGCTGCCATGAAGACATTCCAAGTAGCTTCCCGGAAGCGGCCTGTGTGCTGACACGCATGTGGACCGAGCAGTATCGTTGGCCGCCTCACAACACTGCTGTTTCCTAGAGCTTTCCATTGGCAAATGCAGCCTCCTGGAACTGAGGGACAAAGGTTTTGAAATAAGCCCTGGTGGGAAAGAGGGGAGGGAAAAAAAAACTGGTTAGCATAAACAGCTTGAATTAAAAAAAAAAAAATGCAACTCAGAGCTTTCCACCTAACTCAGAACAGTTGTTAATTATTGTTCATGCATCCTGGGTTGGTCTCTCCTCTCTGAGGCAAAGCCCTCTGGATTGCTCCAAGGGAGGGTAGATGCGGCTCACTTCTGCGATGCTCTCATGGATATTTAAAGAGCCTGTATGTTGACCTTCCTGCCTGCCAGATTTATTAGACATTCATGATCTACTGCCCATTCCAAGGAGAAAGAGAGGACTTGATCCCAGCTCTAGGACAGAGAGTGGCTGTTTTGACACCCAGTCACTTCCAATATTGAAGCTATCATCAGGGTCACAGTCTCCTGTGGATCTGTGACTTCATAAACATAAAGGCCTAATAAGGATTCCTAAATGAGTTATGGTCGATATTTATTTCCAAACACATGTGTAGGTTAGATTCCTGGCTGGGTTTTGGGAGAACTTCTAAAGACAGGTGGAATCTAGGACAGAACATATGGCCTTTGGACACTTGATTTTTTTCCAAATTAGACAAGGTGTTACTTTTTAGCCAGACTAACCTGGCCCTTACTATATAGCTGAAGCAAGCCTAGAACTTGCAAGGTTCCCCAAGTTGGCCTCAGACTCCAAGGAATCCTCCTGCCTCAGTTTACCAAATGCTGGGGTTATAGCTATGAGCCACCATGGTTGACCCAGATACCCCCTTTCCACTCTGCAGAGACAAAGCCGCATTCCACATCAGGAGATGGAATGTGCTGAGCCTGCTCTGTGTCAGGCACTGTTGGGATGACCTGGATGTGGGACCTGCCATACAGGAGATCTCAGGTCAGAGGAGGAGGCAAACAGAATCAGTGTGTGGGTGGCAGGGCCATCTCAGGTGGCACTGTGGACCCTATCAGGCACTCACTGAAAGGCTGGGCTGAGTGTTACTGATAGAAGGCAGCAGCAGGAGCAGCAGCCTGTTGGAAAGGAGGAGTTGGAGAGAGAGAGAGAGAGAGAGAGAGAGAGAGAGAGAGAGAGAGAGAAAGAGAGAGAGAGAGAGAGAGAGAGAGCGCGCGCACGCTTGTCTCTTAGTCCCTGACTGACTCCCACATAATCTCCGTCACCCTTAGGCATGTAGAGCTGGCTCACCCAGTAGTCTCACTTTCCCAGAACAGTGACAAGAACCGCCACCATCCACACGGACTATCTTATTAAAGATCTGGGTTCTAATAAGCCTGGCTGCCAAGCTCCAGCTCTTAGGAGGTAAGAAGTGCCAAATTAGGTGTGGAGGAGCTGACAGAGGCTCAGAGTGCATTTGCCTGAGTACTGAGTACTGAATACTGAGAGGAAGACCAGCAGGACCCACCTGAGAGAGCACAGAGAGCTGCACAGGTCCCGCGACATAGCGTACCAAGTGCCCCTCAGCCCAAGAGGCCCTGGGGTGCTCATCTCTAGACCAGAGTGAATGCAGTTACTGATGATGTAAGCCTCATCCTCCACCAAGTCCACTAAAATCCCTTCTAATTAGGCTGCTCTGAGTGTTTGGGCTCAGTCTTGGTATCCACACGGACCACTGCAGCATCTATAATCTAGTGCTCCACCCTCCCAGACACAACTTTTCCTGGAGCTTGTCTCTCCCTGGTCTCCACTCTCCTCAGGCACAGCAAGGTCAAGTTCATGGTTGCTTGAAGGCTTGCATCACTTTCAGTCCTCTCCAGTCTGGTCCCCACCCTTTTCCCCTCCCAAATTTCCAGTCCCACAGTCCCAACCACCTGCAGGACATTCTGACCTAGAAGATGCTCTGGCCAATTTCTACTTCTCTAACAGCCGTTAGTTTCCAAGGCTCCCTTAGTCCTTGCAGGGAATCCAGCCTCAAGATCTCCTTCTTCTTCCTTCTTGGTGACGTCCCTGTTCCTTTTCTGCTACCTTTCCGCAAAATTGCTGTGGAAGCCTGCCTCCCATAGGACACAAGCCAGCCATGCCTTTCTGTTGATTCCGTCACCACCATGACCAAGACCTGAATGCTTTTCAGACTCATCCTGACTGCCAGTGGTTGTCACTATCTGGCTTGCACTTTTTGTTTGTTTTGTTTTTGTTTTTCAAGACAGGGTTTCTCTGTGCAGCCTTGGCTGTCCTGGACTCACTTTGTAGATCAGGCTGGCCTTGAACTCACAGCAATCCACCTGCCTCTGCCTCCCTAAGTGCTGGAATTACAGGCATGTGCCACTGAGCCTGGCTTGTTTTGTTTACAAATGTATAAATGTGTTTTTCAATATTTTTGAGGTGTGTATTTCTTTGGGAAGTAAAAAAACAAAAACAAAAACAAAAAAACAAAACAAAACAAAAAACAAACCACCAAAAAACAGAGGACACTCTCAGAAAAAGTGCAGGCAGACCCTTCCATTCCTGTTGAATATATTTTATGCAACCAAGGAATTACCCAGACTCCCTAAATCTACCCATAGTTTAGTATACGAGCCCCAGATCTATGTACCTGCCCATCTCCAGCACTTGGCCACTTCCTCTTTCCGCAGTGCCATTTTCCACCTTTACTTCCACTTAGGCTAGATGCTCTTGCTTTCCAAGTCTCTTGGCCACCAGATGATTCTCTTCTGCCCACAGATATTCCGTATGCTTCTAGAGCACTGGCCTCATATTTACACATTGTCCCTGACAGGCCACACTGACAGCCCATGGAAAATGAGGCTTACTGGTTTAGAGCTGGTTCAGCATGCTGTCCATGGTGGCTTAAATGGATGTAGCTCATGGTGGCCACTGGGTGGCAAGGACTGGTTTAAGCACATGCATTCTAAACTGTTAAAGAAGGTAGGTAAGACAGCAACACTCCACCAATACATGTAATGGTTAGGTACTGTCAGAGAAAACGGGTCCATTCTTACATTTCAATCTGTGCCACAGAGAGGAAGACAGAGCAGCATATTCTATCCATTTGAGGCCGACACAGACCCACATTGCCTAAATCTCTGACACCTCTGATACTCGACTTTAAAGTTCTTGCGTATAGCTGCACCAGACCAAACACTCTTCATGCCTCGGAAGGACTGTGATGCCCTGATGTGAGGCTCACAAAGGACAGCGTATGGCAACTGGCTGTGTGCCAGCCATGATGGCTGGTCTTTCCTTCCATGTTCCAGTGGCTTCTATTTCCCCAGCTGACTAGATGTGTAGCTAGGGAGAGCTGAGGATCAGAGTGAGCAGGCTGCCTCCAGCCTCCATCACCCTTAATTCAAGGTCACTGTGGACGGGGTCACTCTGGCCACATGACAGTTACATACAGCTAGGTTACAATACAGCGTGTTCCCAACATGCCAGTGAGTGGATGGTGCTGGCCGCAGTACCTGGCAGCCACAGTTCGAATGAGTCCCAGGTCCACCCTCCCAGGACCAGGGTCTCACAGGCTGAAGGCACTCAGCTGCTCAGTCCAGTGTCTCTTGGGAAAGGGGCTGCAAGGTCCTTATAAAAGGTCTTGGCAACAGGGAGCATGATTGATAGGCAAGCACTTTCCTTTGCAGAAAATTATGAAGTTTCCTGTGTGTCCCGGGCTTTCCCTGCCAGGGCAAACTGTGCCTCCAAGGGGGAAGTGTGGCGAGGGCTATTTAAAGGCATGATGCTACCAGCTGTTTGCGATCGCTTCTCAGCTTGGATCCTCATTAAGTCAGTTAAGGGAGGGGAAGCAGGCGCAGGAAAGGGAAAATGACAACTGGCGCCCACCCATTTATAGATGTTTTTAGAGCACTGTTTTAAATTATTTCACTTTTTATCAGAGAGAACGGAGAGCTGCCCAGGGCACAGCATGCTAATGGCTCTGGGTATCTCCATCGGTTACCAAAGGCCAAGTGTGCAGGAAGCTTCCCAAGTGTGTGATGTGGTGGGAAAGGTTCCCTGCCTCAACATGAGCTGGCCAGGGCTGGGAGTGGGGGTAGGGGACAGATGCCTGGAGTCAGCCACGTCCTCCACTCTACTCACGCTAGAAGATTGTTTCAGACCAGCTCAGAGCCCAGTCTGGTTTCAAGGTGGAATAAGGTTCTGATCCTCTTGGCTCATTGAAGCCCTATTCCAGCTCAAGGTTTCAGAAAACCTGTATAATCCAAGAATCTCCAGAAAAACAAAATGCAGAGAAGGGATCCCAGGCTGGGACTAGGTCAGTCCTGTATGGGCAGGGCAAGGGGCCGGGCGATGCAGGGCCTGGCATCAGCAGCACTCCTCATGGCCTTGGACCCAGGCCTTCATATTCCTTTCTCGGGACTGCAGGTCTCTCATCTACACAGCTGAGTGCTTGGCCTGCCGCTGACTAAGGTCTGTTGCTGCAGGCTGTGTGTGACCAGTCAGGCAGAGGAGGTTCTAAAGCAGTCAGCCCTCAGCTTCAGGCCTGTTCATGTGCCTGGATCCCTCAGGCAAGTGACATTAGTGTTGGCTCCTTCATCTACAATATGGGAACAACAGTGGCTGCCTTTAAAGGTTCTTAAATGAGATAGTCCAAGAAGCACTTGGCAAGGGAGCTGGCCTCAAAGATGATCAATGATGCCACCTGTTGCCATGGGGAACACGCTGGGCCTAAGCAGCGGGGAGAGAGGTTCAGAGGTTCTGCAAACAGCCATTAGCATTGCTTGGAACTGTGGAAGAGGGATGCCTTGTCTGAGCAGAGAGGTCTGAGTGTCTGTGTCCTCAGTTGGTCTTCTTCTCTGTGGCTTCCTGACTGACCCTTCCTTTCTCACACGTCATACAGAGCTGGTCGCCAGGGCGGTGAGATGGCAATTCTTACACTGGACATGCAGCCAATGTCACCAGGACATCATATATCTTTTGACATTCAGTGCTGACCTGCTTGGTGGCATCTGAGGGTAAGCTCTGCAGCCAGAGGTACCCCTGGGTCTTTATTCATCTTATCCCAGACCTGCTGGGTTTGCTCCTTGGGTACAGTTTTTGTTGACTAGGGAGGGGTTTAAGAATCATATGACTAGTTGTCCAAGACAAGGTCCTCAGACAGATCTTTTTATTTTGCAAAAGCCTAAACATTTGCCTTCTTCCAAAACAGCTTGAATTAAAACAAAACAAAACAAAACAAAACTTTTCTTTGGGCAATTGTGAGACAAGACAGACCTGCGATGGTCAAGCGAGGCCAGCATGATAATGGAGTGCGGTAGGGTGGCCTGGGAGAAGTGGTTCAGCATGACCCTCACTGTCAGGAAATCCAGAACATATAAATCAAGCCAGAGGCCATTTTTGAAAATAGAGGCAAGTTCCAAATACCTAATGGTTCTCACTGTGTATTCCAGTTTTATTTTGCAGCTGTGACTTCAACTGGCACATGCTTTTCATCAGTCACATGAAAACCGATTGTGGTATGAAAATCAAAGCAGTGCTGTAAATAGTGTAAGACAAGGCTCGCTAATCATGCCTTGTGGTCTTTGGTCTGGCCTTGTCCTCATTGTCCTGGACCGCCACTGTAAATGCTGACTCAGTCAGGGTTCTTGCCTCATTTGAAAGGGCCAGGTTTACAATAATCTCTACAAGAGACCTGGTTCCATTTCTATGCCTTCGGCTCCAGACCTTCCAAAACCCAGGTAGCAACTGCCCACCTAACTCTGGGTACCATGGTGAGCCAGGGACTGGCAGTGGGACTCTGTTTTGCTCTTGTGCCTTGGGAGCTGGTGGCCTGGATCTCTGGTATGGGGTTAAGGAACAAACAAGTGTTTGTAACGGTTCAAGGACAGTCTTGCTACACATGCCAGTCCTTGAGCTGCTCTGGTTTGTTTCCAGGGTGTGTATGGCGGTGTCCAAGCTTATGAAACGAGGAATTAGCACACTGAAGGCTTGATATCAAGCTGAGAACACAGTGTCACATGCTGATGACTTTAGGCACAGGCCCCTGTCCTCAGCTGGACCCAGTCTTCTGTAGGCTGAATTCCATAGTGTGCCGCTTGCCAGTCTCAGGCCAGCATGGCCTGGCTTGGTCAGGGATGTTTAGACTTGTGTCTAGACTGTGTGCTACGCAGCCGCCTCACCTAAGAGAAGGCTGAGGTTGTGGTCTCAGTGTTGCTAAACTCAATCAAAAGCTATCGTGGAAGGGCTTCAGAGACCACGTCTACACATCAAAGTACTGGGGTGGAGTGTGGTTCCTGCCGAACCGGTGGGCACTTAAACTGCTAAAGCGGTAAGAGTTACCTAGCAGTTCTTTGTAGTTCTCTGGCCAGTTCCCTTCGGGAGCCACAGCAGCTTGTGACCAGTTCTTGCAATTGCTGGGGCCAGCACTTACTCCTCAGGATGCAAGTCTCTCTAGCTCCCTCCCCATGCTGAAGTACAGAGCACAAGAAGGTGGGGGGAGGGTGCACAGGGTGAGAGGGAGGGAGAGGAAATCTGTGCGCCTTGGCCCTCCTCAGCCACAGGGCTGGCTTGCTGTGCTGGGCTTCCATCATTGAATGAATGCCTCTATCATATGCCAGCCAGCTTCCTGTACCCTACGAGGGACGATCCCTGCTCACACGCATCCAGCTTTGCACCCCGGTTTCATATTGAGCCCTCCACACACAGTAGCTCACATGGATTCCTCAGATATGTGAAGGAGTGCTTTAGAGGAATACTTTTATAACCGAGCTGTTCCAGGGGAGAGTGAACCGAGGGCTGGCTGGGTTGCAATGGCCTCCCTAATTTGACGTAGAACCGCTGGTAAGTCCATATAGGCCTTTTCTGTAAACCCCTCAAAGGTTGAAGTTAGAATGGCCCATCCTCAGTGTCCTAGTGCCTACCTCCCTCATGCCTCATTGCACGTGCATAAATGAATGAAATCTGCTTTGAGGGCGGCTGCAGGCAGCAGGCCATCTCATTTGTTTCCTCTCTGTTGATGTTACACACATCATGGTCCAGTTGACAAGAGGCTGGAATGGTAGTGTGCTCGTGTGACTGGGACGACCTGGCTGAGTTGCAGCAGGCAATAGGTGTTGGGAACGGAGGGATGAGGCACTGCTAGGGGCTTGGGAGCCTAAGCAGAGCCCAGCCCTGTGCTCATCTGGTCGCATCACCTGTTTCTGCCTATTGTGCGTACACAAGAGATCCTCCAATTACTCTGGCCAGGGCCAGCAGGTATCTAGCACAGGCTGGGGTGTGATGGCAGTGTGAAGGCCCATGGAGGGTTCAGGGATCTAACCGCAGCCCTGACCATAAGAAGGGCTACTCACTGGCTCACCTGCTAAGGGGAAGTGACAATCCATCTGATGGTGGTGAGTCACCTCAAGGTCACAGATGGCCTTCCACTGCTTAGTAAGCAAAAGGGGAAAAACCAAAGGATGACCCCCAAGAGGAAGTGCTTAGCCTACCAGCAGGGCTGCCCAGAGGGAGTGGGGAGGGGGGGGTCTAGGCTCCAACACATGGAGGTGGTGCCACAGGATTTCCATATAGCATGGCTGGGCATTAGCCTAGACTCAGGGCCTAGGTATAGTCCCAAAGGACCAAGACCACGATTAGGACATCAATTCTTTGGAGGCTTAAGAAAAAAAAACAAAAAAAAACCCAAAAAAACCAAAAAAACAACAACAACTCTCTGTTGAGTTTCTTGGTGGCTGTGAAGTATTGCTGGTCAGGCAGTAAATATGGTGTAGGGGGCGAATGCTAGACTTCAAGTGTCTAGTGGCTCATGGCTTTCCAGCTGCCTGGGGAAATACCTGAGAGGTCAAGGAACAAAGCAAGGAAAAGCACCTGCTGTGTCCAGGGGGCTCACTCCACAGCAGCTCAGGGTCCTGCAGTGCCACCCCAGCATGTGCTCTCAAGCTCTGCCTGGCCCTAGGTGTCAGTTACAGACAAGGAAGGGAGGGACGGCATCAAAAGCCTACAATGTAGGCGAATGATATCCATTCATGGTGTGAGGTAGGCTCATTCAAATTCCGGGCTGTGAAATCTATTCAGTGGGTCTTGACCAATGTTAGAGTAAGTTAAGTAAAATCAGAGAGGGTCATATGTGGCAGGGAGAGATACCATTTTGTGAAACTTCTGATAACATGCAGTGAATTAGGATGTAGAATAAGTATCTTGCTGTGGGTTGTGGTAAAATAAAATCTAGAAGCCACAAGCATAAGGGAAGGAGGGAGCCTGCTATATGCTAGACACCATGTTGCTTGTATTCACCTTGTTTTCTGCTGACTTCCAATGGCCTCACTATCAGGCTGGTGTCTTTACTTTGACCAATGAGAAATCAATGATCCAGAGACACCCAATGGCTTTTCTAGGGTCACGCACTAGCAGGAGGCTCTGCTATTATGAATCCAGGGCTGCAGACTCTCTTTCCTTTCCACCCTGGCATAATTTCCAGTAGAGTGAACACTAGCAATCGAAGTGGGAAATGGGCTCCATCCCTGCCTCCGCCAAAGAAACAATTCTTTCATTTCCTTATTTATAGGGGAGTAAGAGAGAAAATAGCTTGATTTTGTGGCTTCCAAATATCATGTTAGCTAAAAGTTCTTCTCCTTATCCTCTCTGACTTTATCAGCATAGCCAGCTACCAAGTAATGAATCTCAAGAGCTCCTTGTGGCCAATTCTCATTGCCCCTGCATTGGTTCTGTAGATGCTCATATGGCCCTCCATCTTGCAGTGTGTCTGGAGGTACTGACTGGTACCTTTAGGACCCTCCCAGGGTAGCCATTCAGTAGAATTATGACTGATAACAAGGCACAAATGAGCTGAACCCGACCTTCTTGCTTGCCCATTTGGGTCTCTGATGTTTAGTGGACCTTAATGAGAGCAGAGGCTACGTCAACTGTTTGGAAGGAAGGAAAGGAACTCCAAGAAAGGCACCCACAGGTTGCCCACATGACACTGGAGGCATCTCATATGTTCCCTATTACAAGTCCCAGAGGAACAAAGGGTTCGCAGGGCCACAGATGTCACCAGGAAGTTTAAAACTCTCTGGAGTTGTTGTCCAGTGCTGTGACATGGGACGCCTTTGACCCAATTACAGTCGATGCTCTGCACCTGGGGATGTTTGAGAGCTTCCCAGCTCTGTTTCTTACTGGCTGTGTGACCTTGAGTAAGCCGTCTTACCTCTCTGGGCCCCAGAAGTCTCATGTGTAAAATGAAGGTATGGTTTCTAAGGCAACTGCTAGTCAAATATATTATTATTTGTCATTGTTTGTTATTATTATTGCTTTAGTGGCAACCCATCCATGTTACTCATAGGCAGCTTCTCAAGTGGGAAACAGTAATTTAATAAATGACATTTCCTGTGCTTTGCTAGAGGGGTTCCCTTCAAGTCGTAATAAGTGTTATCAGAGACACTGCACATGTCTGAGGCTGCTATATGGCTCCTCTGTATCTGCAGATCTGACCCAGCATCCTACAGAATGATGGACAGTCTCTCTCCCGGCTGCTTTCCTCCCATCCTTCAAGCGAACAGACGACCAGGCATGCATGCACTTAGAGAACTCATGGTTAAGGAATGGCTTGTTCCTGCAGGGGTAAAAGATGCATGTAAGCAGGATCCTGTCCCTCAGAGAACATGTAGACACTTGACTTCCAGGTCAGAAAGCTGCATACTAGCCCTGGGAGGGAGCTGGGTGCTTTGCTTGTAGTTATGGGCCAAGCCCTCCTTGGCTCACTCATTCCTGCCAGTGAGAAACTTTCTTTTCTGCTCAGATCTATCCCTGGGCATTATGTAGCAGGGCAGATGTCTAGCATCTTTAATAACAATAATAACAACAATAATAATAATTTACATTTATACAAGGCCTTTCATCGGGGGATCTTAAAGTGTATCACAAACAATAATTAATTTTCATTCACAAGTCTGGGAGCCAGCTAGGGAGAAGGCCCTTTATTTTGCAGGTCCACGATACTTTCCTGTGCCCTGAAGCATGTTGGGAGGCCTTTCTGCCTCTTGGAAATCCAACCCCTTTTCTCCTGAGGCCTGGGTCAGCATCAGGCCCTACAGTGGAGTTTCCCATGTCAAACACCCCCTAGCTATCCAGCCTGAGCAACACGGGCCGGAAAGGGACCTTAGCAGGCTGGGAGGCTGGGCTTACCCTGACACAGTGAGTGGTGACACTCCTGGGTGCGGTTCAGAATGGGGAGCTCAGTAATTGCATAGAAGTTGTCCATTTTCCTTTTCTTCAAGCCCTGAGCTTTGCGCTCACGCACGGGGTGGTTGGGTGGCCGGAGCTGCCCATCTGAGCTGGGCCCTGACTCCTTGAGTGTTCCAGGGAGAGTCTCCTGGGTGTTTCTGGCTTTGGTATTGTGGTCTACCAAGCTTTAGGCAGCTCTTTGCTCTGACTCTGGAAGCGAACTCTAGTTTGTTTTCTTGGCTTATTTTGGGGTGGGGGTGTGTGGGTGTTGGTACATCATCTCAGTGACACAGAAATACCCTATATTTTCATTTAAGGACTGACTACTGACGGGTCGGATGCCTTTCTTCCTAAGGAACTATTCTTTTCTTCTTTTTCTACTTTAGTGATGGCGCTAAGTAAAAGCTCTACCACTGACTTATAACCTGAGTCTGCCCATGGGTCTATTCGTCTTTAGGTTTTTACATTTTATTTCATTATTTTATGTCCAAAGGTGTTTCACTTGCATTTATGTCTGTGCCTTATCTGCATGTCTGGTGGTATATAGAATAGGTTGAGACGGCGGCCCTGGATCTCCTACAACTGGAGTTACAGATAATTGTGAGCTGCCACATGGGTTCTGGGAACCAACCTGGGTCCTCTGAAGAGTAGCAAGTGCTCTTAACTGCTGTACCGTCTCTCCAGCCCTCCCTGCAGTTTTTGAGGCAGGGTCTCATCATGTAGTCTTGGCTGGCCTGGTACTCACTATTTAGACTATGCTGGCTTTGAGCTCAGAGAGAGCCACCTGCCTCTGCCTCACAAGTGCTGGGATTAAAGGTGTGTGCCGCCACACCCTGCTAGGATTCCAGTCTCAACTCTATGCAAGAACAGTCAATTCCCATGACTAGTTTCTGTAGGACAGCCTTATCTCTTCAGTTTTTGTTTCCTTCTGTCCCCCTCTTGTTTGTCCTTCTGCTCCGCTTCACTGGAATACATTTTTGGTGTTAAACTTAAGGAATGGATGTATCATGGTAACCTGGAACCAACACAAAGCCTACAGAGTCCCAGCTCTTCTGGCACTAAGAATAGAGACCAGGAGGCCCCAGGGCCCGGTGAGAGGCACAGGGGCACATGGAATCCTTTGCTAGGTTGATTTTCAAGAAGCCAGCTCTTCTGGAGATGCCAACACCACTCTCAGGTGATTTCTGGATCCTTGCTGTTCTGCTTACTGCCTGAGAGGGCACCCACCCTCCCCTACCAAGAGGCCACTGCTTGAGTGAGACCTTTCTCACAGTGGCTTACCATGGAAGGAGTTTTAAGCACACACTCAGTGCTGTTTCCCAGGTTAGTATGAGGGATGGCTTGTGGGTAGGTAGCTACTTTCTGCTCCGACTTTACACGATTGCTATAGCCTGCTCTCGAACTGGAGGATCATTCTGGCCTTGACTTTGGTCTGGGCCATTGTTGAGAGAAGATGAGAAAAGACAAAGGGACTGGCAATAGACCTTCCTGGCTCTTCTGAGGCAAGGAGAACACCCTGCCTGCAACTGTGCTGCCTGCTGTGAGGGAAGCTTGTGAACTTTAGAAGCAGAACTAAATTCAAACACAGATCTGTCACTTGCTCCCAGTGTTTTTGGGGAAGTCCCTGGGTCTCCATCTATTTCTCTGCTTTGGGTGATATGAGCACAGGGCCAGACACTGGAAGAACTGAAGCCACCTTGGTTTTCTTTCCACCCCCACTCTACTGTTCTCAGAATCTTAACCTCTCTCCCGATATATGTGCATATGTGTGTGTGCATGTGTGTGTGCATGTGTGTGTGCATGTGTGTGTCTGAGACTAGAGGTCACCTCCCTCAGGAGTTGTCCACCTTGTTTGTGGAGACAGGGTCTCTCACTAGTGCCTGAGGCTTGTTCTCAGGCTCCAGTCAATTGCTGGCCAGTGAGTCCCAGGGATCCTGTCTCTACCTCTTCGGTGCTGGGCTTCGGAGTGGGCATCACCACGCTTGGCTGTTTACACAGGTGCTAAGCCTAAATGCAGATCTCATGCTTGTGTGGTAAGCACTTTACCAATTGAGTCTCTGCCCTTCTTGAAAAGCTTTCAGGGAGATCTGGACCCACTGTCTAACTGATGACTGACACCATTATGGTTCCAGTGTCTGTTGGTTAAGTGAATGAACTAACTTGGCACTTGGTATGTTGCAACTTATAACATGCTTTTAAAAATAACTTCATTGTAATCCAAATAACAGCATGTAAAGAATAGATCCTGTTATACTACGCCACAATAAATAGATCCTGTTACTCCATTCCACAATATCCAAGAACAAATGGGCTCACAGTGAGGCAGACAGGGACCTGTATGGAACCAAGAGCCCTGCCAGTAGCACACTACTAGCCTGGGAGGGTCTTTGGTGCCTTCTGTGGCCACTGAGGCTCAGACAAGAAACAGGAAGAACACAGTGAGGGCTGCACCATGTTCTACATGATGGGACCCTCAGAGTGCTGTCTCAGTCCTGTGTCTGGCCACCACAGAATTCTTCGGTAACATCAGAAGCCTGGTTACTGTTAGCAGCACAGTTATAGTCAGAAGCATCTGTTACCCTCAGGCCCTGGGTAGGTCACATGCTACCACACATGACCAGTCCCATACTGATCTCATTTGCCTACCTCCCTGCCTCCCCATGGGGTACATGGTGCTGATGCGCATGTCTGCCCTTCATCTTCCCACTCCATCTTTTGAGGTCACCAAGAGGGAAGTGATAGATCCATAGGATACGACTGTGACTGCTCCTTAGTAGGATGCTCTACACATCTTAGAGTCTCAAGACAGTGATGAATGACAGCCCCCCCCCCCTCCAGTCTTTCAAGCGAAGAACAAAACCAGGAAATAGATATGAAGGATTTAGCTGAGCTAGGTGCCCATCTCCTCTCCTTCCTTCTCTAGCATCTCAACTCCAGGAACCAATGTCAGATTCAGGCCGAGCCCTGGTGGAGGACAGAAATCTTTCAAAAACTTGTTCATATGCCTGATCCAACTATAATTCACAGTGTGAACTGAGGAGTGGAATCAGATCTGACCACAATGCAGCATCCATAGGGAACGCATCACAGCCTTCTGCAGACAGTTGTGACGGTACACTGTGTGAGCGTGGGGGGGTGGTATCCCGGGGGAATGCCATCACTGTACCCACTGGGCAGTATGTACCCCAGTGCCTTGGAATGAGGTCAGTTCCCTCTATGAGGAGCCCCCCTACTCTAGGCCTCTGAGCACAAAGTGCAAACTCATGTGTGCTCCTCAAGCTGAGCTAGCTTTAGGTTAGGAGTTGGGAAGGAAGGGCCAGAATCTGGGCCGGAACCAATGAGACTGAACAAGAGGACCATGACTTTGCTCCCAGCCACAGAGCACCCAACGTCCATCTCTGGCCTGGGAGCCATGTTCTTACTGCAGGCTTGCTTGGGGAGGAGGGACGGGTGCGAAAGGATGTTACCAGAGACTAGCCCTGCTTGCTGGGATCTCAAAGGCAAGGCCACTACTGGCTGGCAAGGATCATATTACAGGACTCTGTAGACACACTGAGTGAGTGTCAGGAGCTGTTACTGCATCTGGGAATGCAGCAGCTGGTGATGCAGTGGCAGCAAGTGGGGGATAACAGCCAGCCTGTGCTCAGTTTGCTAGGCTGTGTGTTATTCAGAGTCATAGGACCCGAGAAAAGAGACAGCTTCATTCCAAGCTTTTAGTGAAACTACCAACCTAAAGGGGGCAGAGGCAGACTTTGGCAGCCTGCATGAAGTGTGCTTGCAGGCCAACTTTGCAGTTTTGGTCACTAGAGAACTGGTACAGAACAGGGGCGGCACGAGAAGTGATGACGACCTTGTTTGCATTGGCTTTGAGTGGAAAAGGTGAAAAGGATTCTGGGCTTTCCAGCTCACATTTTAGAGGCCCTCTTAGGACTCTGTGCTGGCTTTCTTACCAAAGCTTACCAACCACCTCACCGCCTTTGGCCATCCTCCCCACTCCACTGCTCAGACTGGGAGACAAGGCAGAGCCAGACAGAACAGGGGTGGGAGAGGGTTGGGCAGGCATCTAGGTTCTTGAAGACAGCATGTGGTTCCCTTACCCACCATGTTTACCAAGCAGATGAGTCAGTGTTCAAATCAGCATTCCCTTCCATGTGGGTACAGATGGGTGTCCCACCTTGAACCAAGCCACTGAATACAGTCAGTTTCACAAAGTCAAGGAAGTGTCCGTCCACCTCCTCCCACCCCCTTTTACTAAAACTGGTAGGACATGGCTGTCAGAGCCACCAGACCAATGAGCAGATACAGACACACAGCAAAATAAACCCCGTAGAAACAGCAGAATGAACTCCCCACCCCCTGTGCACCTCAACAGTGCCAGAGCATGCTCTGTACTGCCAGCTACAGGGAGAAGGAAGGAGACCCTTTTTCTACTCAGCTCCTTATTGGTCACTTCAGGGGCCAAAGTCTTTGTTAGAATTCGGTTAGCACCTCCAGTTTAAAGGTCAGCACATATTCTGTAAAGAGCCAGGCACTAATTATTTTCAGCCTGTAGGTCATATCTCTGTCACAATAATTCAAATCTTCTATGTACCGATCACGGCTGTAGATAAGATGCAAATGGATGGCGGGGGCGGAGGGGCTGTGTTCTGATAAAACTTTATTCATAAAAACAGGTGCTGGGAGCGTGGGCCTCGGACTGTCCACTGAACCTTTATCTAGCTTGTACCATTTCTGTGTAGAGGGGAGGTGGACTGAATCACACAGGGAATCATGTGGCTGTCCAAAGCTTCGCATGGAAAACAAAGCAGGCTCAAGAGCCAAAGTTGAAGGAAACATGGCCACTTGGATAACTGGAGATCTTACATGACACTTTCATTCTACCAACAATCAAGTGGAAAAGCACAGGTTATGCGTTTGTGGATGGCCATGGTCTGTCTAAGCTGGGCTATCCAGTTCAGCAGGGCTATGGCTTTCCTAGTGTATGCTGCCCGTGGCTGTTAATCAGTGAGACCCAGACACAGTGTTAAAGTGTCTCAGGAGAGGGGCTAGGAAAAGAGGCCAAGAGGAACTGGAAAGCTGCTGGCACTTGTTTGTGAACAATAGGAGAAGAAAAAGCAGCGGATTCGTTTTTTCCAGTCAGCAGTTGGTCCAACATCCGACGGCACAGAAATGGCCAGGGAGGACAGGCCCTCTTGTCCAGGCTGAGAACAGGTTGTTTTGGCTGTCAAGCATTTTCAAAACAAGTTTTCTTGGTCTCATGACAGGCTGAGGCAAGAACAAGAAAATGAAAAGAGTGGAAGATCCCATGACCGCGCTCTGGGCTTCCACGTGGGCTGGCTCTGCCTGCACGGTCAAGTTTGCTTTCAGAACATTCAGATAAAACTGGTCTTAGGGTTAATACCACCTTGCCAGTGACACCATTTAATGAAGTGATTCCTCTAAGAACTCCCTGGCAGCTGGATAATCATTCTAGTCTGGGAGGAATAAGAGGTCAAAGTCACTCTTAAACCCATGGGTGCAACTCTGCTCAAACCTACGCCCCGCGTTATTTTAATTTTCACCTCGGGTTAAAGGGCAGAATCCTCCCCTGCAACTGAGGTTAAAAGCCTATCTTCCCTAAGGTAGATTTTCCATCTTAACCACAGAACACTTGGTCAGGGTGGGGCAGAGAATGCAGAAGGAAGCATGAACAGGGCAGGCCAGGATCGGCCAGGTCTTAGGAAATGCCACCGGTTCCCACCAGCATGCTCTGTTGGAGCAGGATCCAAACAAAGGGCAGAGCATGGCGTGTCAAAGGGGAGGGCACCAGACGGAGCCTGGAGACAGCTTATCATGCAATGCATAGAAACCATTCAGAAACAAGGGTGCTGGGAACCCTCAGATCCCCTAATAACCACCAACAGCCCAAAGCAGAAGACAGACCAACTGTGGGGACTGGGGCAAAACACCTCGTTTCTGAACTGTCCTCTCGATTGCCCCAGCAGTGATCAGCGAGTCCATTAGCACCCCACTTGGGGAGTGGGGGCTGGGTCCAGTCTAGGAAGAACACTGTAGAAGAGGACACTCAATCTACTCGGAGGCTGGCTCTGACTCTGGGAGATAAGTTGCTGGTCCACGGAAGCTGGGTTTGTTCTAACAACTGTCTGCAAGAATGTTCTCTGGACGAAAGTCCTCCATGGGACGGTCAAGCTAGAGGCAGGAAGGGCTGAGCTGTGTGTGTCTGTGTTTAGGTACACGGCGAGCTGGGAGGGATGTGCAGACCAGCACAGGACATTCCTCCTGCTTCACACCCACTCCCACCCCCCCATGGTGGGGACCAGCAGCACTGCCCCATCTTCCCAGGTCCTCTAGGGGGAGCTTTTATTACCTGAGAGACAAGAAGAGTAACTCCTGCATTCGCTTTGGCTGACTAGACTGTCGCGACTGCCCTTCAACACAGGAGCCTCCACTACATCCAAACTGTAGACAAACAGCATTGGACTTTCTAGTCCAATGTGTCCTGCAGGGGAGATACTTTATGTATTTGTTACTTATCACTACTTAACTGGGCACTTTGCATTTTGAACTGCTGTATCTGGTAACTGTGTGTGTGTGTGTGTGTGTGTGTGTGTGTGTGTGTGTGTGTGTGTGTACACATGCTGGGGTCCCTAAGGCTCTGCACATGTTTGACTTCCTATATATTTGCTGAATAAATTTGGCAACTCATAACATAACTGCTTCTCTCTGCTGGGCAGTCAGCACTGACTTTCCATGGGACACAAAGAAATGAGTTAGTCTTTTCCCCTCAGAACTGACTTTGGATAAAATTTACCTAGGCATCTCTTGACCAACTTCTGCTTTCTTGGCTTCCATTTTCCAGTGGGCATGACTAAGTGTCTGTCTGGAAGATAGGAGTCACTGGAATGTTCTGCCCACTTCTCATCATGCATTCCCTCCCCTGCTGGTTTGGAAGTTACTGTGAAGGGCCATACTTTTGGCCTGTTGCACTGTAATACCCCTTACTCTTTTCTCTAATCTACAAACCCCAATAACTAGTTTAGCTATGTGGGTATTTTACCTCCTCTTACAAGTCCTTGCGACTGGGTCTTTAGACTCTCAGAGAGTTATTTCTGCTCATGAATACCCCGGTCTCACTCTGTGGACATTAAGGTCTTCAGCCTCCTGGTGAGTCGTGAAGAAAAAGGTCATCTCAAGCCACTTCACAGGTGGGTAGTGGGGATACATGCACACTTCCTTACCCCAGGCCGACTCCACTGTGCTGCTCCCATCCTCAAGGGGCCACAGGAGGCAGGGGAAAGGTGGGAGGGCAGACAGAGCTTAGGCATCATCTTGGACCAGTGTTCAGGGACACAGGGTTCTAATCTTTGTACTGTGTGTCTTAGCCAGATTCTTCCAAGAAACAAAACTGATGCACTGAGGATGTCAACCCTAAGCCAGTAATTTCACTGTCATCACAATAGCTACAGTTTATCAAATTTCTAGCTGGCTGTACTAGCTGATTTTTAACTTTTTTTTTTTCTTTCTTTCTGTGTCCCATGCCCTAAAGCTGTCCCCACTGACAAGCTTACTTTCTTGCTTGACCTCCCAACCAAGCTCTGCTGTTGACTATGGATTTTGTAGACCACTGAGGAGAGACAAGAGACCTATTTGCCTTGTCACTATTTATTTCTATCAACCCTATTTCAGCAGGCACGAATCTAGTTCTCACCATCAGTGGGCCTTGTGCTGAATAATCTGATCACAGACAAGAGAGAATCTTGCACCCGCAGAAGCAGGGCCTGTGCTTATCACTATGATCTGCACGGTGTGAACGGTCCTCAACATTCTCTGGCCATCCTTTGATGAGACGACCTCCTCCTCTTCCTCCTCTTCCTCCTCCTTTCTAGAATCCCTGCCTTAATGAGAAGTGATAGAGCCTGGGACCTCTAGCCTTGGCGAGACCCCACATCACACACCACAGCTCTGATCAGCCCTGGTGGCATGTGTCAGAAGCCAGCACACACATCTGAACAGTCACGTCTAATTCCCAGGAAGCTGTTTTAACTTGATATCTGAAAATGCACTGCATCTAGAATGATTTTACAGGGCGTTGTGTTCGGGGCATATGTGTGCACATTCCACAGCTGAAGTGTTCTATAAATATCAGATGCAGGCTGTACAAACAGCATCACGTACACAGTGTCCTTAATTCTATTTAGTAAGGTTTCAATTTGTATCTGACCTCTGTAACAGGGATGGGTGTTTTTCAATATGGATGAAAAACTATGCCAAGCTACCTTAAACACACTTTTCACTTAAATTTTCCACAAATCTATGGGAGTTTTGTGGTGACAGGTAGGTACTTACTTGCATGCTGCTTTTAGATGAGGGTCCCAATGACATGCCCTTCCCAAGATCACACAGGAAATTAAGAGTAGTGCCTGGATGAGATCCAGGCCTCCTAGCTCATAACCATTATTCTTTGCATTTCCTCTGTTTTCCTATACACGTCTCCTTCCAATAGGTTCAAAGAGAACTCTGATCTTATTAATACATTCTTCTTTGGTGTGTTATTAAAAATCCCAAACCAGAACATCTCTACTCTTTCTTTTTATTTGACTCTAACTTGTAAATAATCAGACAACTGTACCTAGTGGTGGAGAACACTTTCCCCATGGCAGAGCACAAGCCTCAGTACTCAGTAGTCCTCACAACAACTTTCCCCAGCAAAGACACCTACACCACATGCGCACATGCACACACGCACACACATGGGTGCACACTCATACATATGTACACACAAGCACGTGCGCACGCGCGCACACACACACACACACACACACAAACACACACACACACTCTAGCTTTCCCCTGATAAACCTAGCATAGGCCAGCTTCTTCTGCCTTGTACGACTGAAATGAAAACTGAAGCCCCAACCCTGTTTTCCACGGAGGAAACAGGTTGGACAGAGAGCTCAAAACCAGCCCTCCGAGGATCAGAAGGAAGGCCTGAGAAAAGATGGACCAAGGGTCCTGTGAGGGGATTTGCTTGGCTTTCCCAGAGAGAGGGGAGGCAGGCCAGGGCTGCAAATGCTGGTGCCTGGTACAGGCAGGGCTGTGCAGGCTCCCAGGACGGTGGATGAAGCTGTGTGACTGATGGGCAGGCTTTTTAGTGGAGCTTATCATATCCCAGCACCAGATGTCAGGCTCCAATAAATAACACACTCTCTCTGACCTACGCAATTTGGAGAGGATGCCTGTTGTCAGGCGGAACTGGATTCCTCCCATGCCTGGTGCACCCTCTTCTGTCAGTGAAAACAAACCACATCCCTTGAAGATACTCTTCAAACCGATTCTCTGTGAGGAGCCAATAGCTCCATGCTGTTTACTTCTGAGGAGCCAATCGCTCCATGCTGTTTCCTTCACTTTTCTTTCCACAGCTTCTATATTTCTAAACCCCGTGAAGGAAAGCTCCGAGGGATGCAGGAACTTGTTCACAGAGAAACCCAAGCAGGCAGGGGCGTTGGGCCTTGGTGACTACAGCCCTCTGAAGTCCTGTCAGTTTAGTAGTGCTGGGTCCTAGACTGTCATCAGGGTGCTCAGGCACCCAAGGCCTGAAAATTTCCCTTTGCTCTCCCAAGGGGAGTTCAGTTGAGATGAGGTTGGGAGTTTTTTAAAAGGGAACTGGTCCTAGGAAAGGGGCCAAAGCAAGAGACAAAGAAAGACCATGAGTCACAGAAGGGGCTGGGCTGTATGTTTGTCCCAAGGTCTGACTCCATGGGCTTCCTTGGAGTTTAGCATGGGCTGCTTGCCTTCAGCCAATGGCTCCTCCTGCCTGCCTTGGCCCTTTGTCCAGGGGACTGTGGGTGCGACTGAGCACAGCTTACCATAACTTCTGCATTCCTGATAGACTTCACATCCTTAGATGTCAGGCTGGCATTCCAGGAACACAGACATGAAGGGAAGGGATAGGCCAAAGAAAGCCAAGGCCTGGAGAGAGCTATCATATCCCCACCAGGGATTTCCTAGAACTGAGAGTGTGTGAGGAGGGTGAGCAGCATGGAGCTAGTGGGTTCCCAAGCTGCCAGCTCACTGGGCACGGGGACTGGCAGGGCTCAAGCTCAACAAAGGCATCAGCAGGCGCCTGGGAGCTAACCACAGCCAAGAGGAGTGCCAACCCCTAGGGAAGTAAACACACAGAGGAGCTCAGACTGGAACCACTTGGTGGCACGTCCTGGCCTTGGGGAGGTCCCAGGCTACAGCCCACCCCTCCTGCTGTGAGGGCCAAACTGGAACTAGGATTTCTATGTTGTAGCAAAGGGTCCTGGGGCCTCCAGGGACCTCAGGGGACATGGAGAGGGCTGGCGCTGGGGCTGGGGCTGCGGCTGCACAATTTGATATCACATCTATCTCCAACTCTTGATTCAAGAGGAGGCGATCTATATTTAGCTGTTTTATTTAAAGGACTAATGAATGAGACTGGATTAGAACATTTGGTAATAAGAACTTAGAAGGAAAAAAAAAAAAAAAAACCCAAACAACCCATAGCACATTTGAGACTATTAAAATAGCAACAATGAAAAGTCACTGAAATAATCCATAATATACAATTAAAAAAGAAGATTTGCTAAAAGAAAATTATTCTGCACAACCGGAAGTCAAATGATGAAAGAGTGTACAGTGAAAAACAACATATGGGAAGCCATGGACTGCTTTAGGAGAGTAAGAAAACATCTCTGTCTGACCGTGAGGCAAGGAGGGCAATGGAAAATGGTTTGGGAAGGCTCCTGATGAACTACTCCCATGTGCTGTCTAAGGAGCTATTTTTGAACTACCTCAGTGATTCCTTTTATATTACAGACTTTATGTGTGACAAACCATTGAGGTAGGTGCTTGGGGGTTCGGCTCTATTCTAAGATCTCACTTAGCCCTCTGCTGGGACCAACCTGATGCTGTACACAATCGACCCCCCAACAATCATGCTGTCTACCACCGTCTCACTGACCAGTCCACTCTAATTTAGATAGCTGTAAGTTACCTACACAATACCAGGCATCTTAGTTTGCTTTTTGTTTTGTCTTTTAGAGTGGTTAGTTTTATACAAATTAAGCAATTAAAGAATGAGATTACCCCCCCCCCCCCATTTTTTCACTAGCTGGCTTGGCATCAAGATCAGAAAACCTTAGGAGCAAGTAGCCTAAGGTCTTAGAGTCCCTGGTCAGGTCACTGGGGTTTGGAGCTTGTTATTGGGGTGTGCCTTAGTGTTGATGCTATACCTTTTAAAATTACAATCTTTGCTCTATAAGGAAGCACAATGACAGTTATTATTTATTGCATGCTCACGACATGCCAGACCCCATCAGACATCCATCTTCATCACCTTACACAGTAGGCAGAATTCTAAAATTCTACGTTCTCTGTAACAACTGAGATATTGAAACCAGTGGATTCCATTCAGGCGATTAGGTTTTCTTATCTGGTACAGATGAGTTTAAGAAAGGGAGATTAATTGACTCTGAGGAATGGACCCTTTAAATCTGGGTGTGTAGGCCAGAGACACAAATCAAAGACTGGAAATATGAGAGGATTTAATGTCCTGTTGCTGGCTTAAAAACGGAGGGGCCACAAAGCAGGGACTCTACTTACTGAGAGTCATCTCCAGGTGAGATCGCATAAGGACAGAGGGACATGTATCCAACTACCACAACGAACAGAACTCTGCCAACATCCTGAATCAACTTAGAAAAGTCTTAGCCTAAATCTTAACTGCAGCCATCTAGACCCATGCATGGCATGTGGGCCTCCTAACCCACCACAACTCTGGAGTGATAGCCTGTGGTGCTTTACGATGGTAAGTTGGTGGTGATTTGTTAGAGGGCAACAGAGAGAACCATAAACCCTATGTGACACCCAGTGGCCTTCTAAGCAAGTCTTTACCAGTTTACAGACAAAGAGACAAAGACTCAGGAGGATTACACATATCCCCAAAGTTGTACTGCCAGTGAGTGACAGAGACAGGTTTAAGCCAGCTGCCAGGACTTCAAGGCCGGTGCCCTTAAACTGCCACACACATTTCCTCTCTATAGAATGTTATTTGGATGCCAGGTCCCCACAGCAGGGGCCTCAGGCAAATGGTAAAAAGGGTGGGGACTGTGTCTGTCTGTCTGTGAATGTACAGTGAGTGGCTGAGTTCTTGCTCTACAAGAAGCTAGCTATGTAGCCTTGGGAATTCTTTATCTACATGAAGGAGAATAAGAAATTCTGTAGGGCTGCTGCAGTCACCCTGTGACAGTGGGGATGTACTGCACTGGGGAAGCCTACAGAGAAGGCAGGGGCACCTGAATGACATGCAGGAGAGATTTTCTTTTGTTAATGACTGTAAGTCTCTGAGTTCTTGGCCTATACATTGGCTATGCTATCTCTGATGGTTTGTTCTGAAAAGATTTAAAAAATAAGTTTCTGTTGGGTGTGGAGAGTCACCCTTTAATCCCAGCAGTAGGGAGGCAGAGGCAGGTGGCTCTCTGGTCTTTATAGGGAGTTCCAGGACAGCTAAGGCTTCATAGTGAGATCCTATACATTTTTTCCCTCTTTGGGGAGGAAATGACTCCTTACTACCTTTATCTAAAAACTCCAGAATGAACTGGATTGTAGTTTTCCTTTGTTTAGGAAAAAAAAAAAAAAAATCAAAGCTATTAACTGTTAAAAGTCTATTTTTTGTGGAATTCAATGCAAACTCAAAACTTACAGATATTGTAGCACAAAGGCTAACTGAAGTCCTAAAGAGATTTGTCTTGTTTTAGATTTAGGCTTTTAAATTAGGTATGAAACATTGAAATATTAATTAATAATAGACATTATTAATATAAATTCATGTGCCAAGGTAAAGGTTATATTTACTTTAACTAAAATATATGAAGAGATAGGGTTAAGAAGCTAGTAAGAGTCAAAAGGGACAGAAAGATATAGGAAAAAAATATGTCGATAAACCAAAAGGACACAGGAAGAGAAAACAAAGGAACTAAAACCAAAATAAATTAAAAAATTAAAAAGCAAGAAACAAACTAAACAATTCTATTAAAGGACACAGACCACCATACTAGTTTTTTAAAAAAATCAAAATCTATAAAAGGTTTCAGGACATACAGATAGTGACTAAATAAAACAAAATGGATGAAGAAAGACAGCATACAAAATATGTAGAAAAAAGCTGGTATAACTATTTTAATATTAAAGAAGACTTCAGGTCAAAAAGCCTTACCAGATATAGACATTCCATAATGGCAGAAGGACCAATATATTAAAAGGACATAAGAATTCTAAGTATGTATGCACTTTATCAACTTAAGCAACAGATGTTCTTCAATTTTTGAAGGGGTTATAGCCCAATAAACCCACTATAAGCTGAAAATATTCTGTGGGCCAGTGAATGGCTTAGCAGGCACAGTTAATTGCTGTCAGACATGACAACCTGACTTCAATCCCTAGAAATGACATGGTAAAAGGAGAGAACCAATTCCCCCAAACAATAAATAATGGAGGTAAAAAGAATGAGATATTCTTAGTAAAACCTCCACTGATATATCTAGCTATCAGGCAGCAGAGTTTAATAAAATAGCATATCTCAGACTATTGCTTTTCCCTCCTTGGGACCTGTGGCTTGCCATTGCTTTCTAGAACAGCATATGGCACTGGATTAAATAACAGTGGCCCACAAGAACATCACAATTCAAATCAAAGTATGGGTTCTACCAAATATATATGGCTTTCAGACCGCTACACAGCTCAAAAATTGTAAACTGAGCCATTGTAAGGCAGAGACAGTCTTTACATAAAAAAAAAAAAATCTGTCCACAACATTGTAAATGATACACAAATTATACTACAATAAAAAGATAATTACAGCAAGCTTTTGCCTTTAAAGATCTTGCCATTTGGTTAAGAAAACAGACATATATAAAGATGTGAAAACAAAGTAAAAATAACATAAAAGAGATTCTAGAAGAACATGTGAGCAGAGTACAGGGCTGGGAAGACGGTGGGGAAAGGCTCCCTGGGAATTGAGAGCATATGAGGAAACCAGAATGCAAGCATGCAAGCAGGCTGCGGGTGAGGGGTCAGAGCCCTGAGTACAAGCACTGAAGGAGGGTGCAGAGGAAAAACTCCCACTCTTCAATGTTACCTCACCGATTGCCCCTTCCTAGCAAGTCCATTTGACAGCAGGGAGTACAGCCCTGTCTTAAAAGACGAAATTCAGAGAGATTATGCACTCTGCCCAAGGCTACAGAGCTTATAGGATTAAACTCTGTGGTCGGAACTGGGGCACGCATGACCCCAGAGCTTGTGCCTATTCACTTTAGGGTGTTGTATTTGTTAAGGGCAGAACTGGCTGCGCTGACATGAGCAAGAAGCACTGTGGTAGGAAAAGCCCTGGCTGTTCATGCCAGAGAGCGTCCCTTTAGACACATGTTTAGAACCCTGCTCTTAACCAGCATGATAAACAGCTGACTTCACTCAGAGGGCTCTGGGGCTCTTCTAAACCACGGGAGTGTTTATGTGCTGGGCAGAGCTCCCCAAGTGAATTATAGCCTTTTATGCACTGTGTACAGTATTTTCACAGGATACAGAGACGGGGCATGCAAGGAATGCTTCGGCTGACCTTTCTTTTTGTTCAACGTTTTCCTCCATGCCTTTCCGCCAGTTTTCAGACTGCACCACAGGACAAGTCTTGCTTCTGTTTGCCCACTACCTGGCTTCTGACACAGCCTCATGCAATCACACAGTTTTAACCTATTTCTTCTAGCACGAGCTGCTGGCTCTCTCTTTTATTACATCTAAAATGGATTCATCCTCACTAAACTCGAAGGCAGATTTTCTTAACACGACTTCAGATGTTTTCTTTAGACTGGTGTTAACATAAAGCAAATGTCTCTTGAAAGTCTGAACCAATCTGTTAAGGTAAACAGGCTTCGCTTATGATACTCCTATACTGAAATCACAGGCTTGTGGTCTACAGCTCCGTAAAGACTCAGCTCATACATGCTAAAATGCCTGCTTAAGAAGTACACACACGCACACCAAGATAGCTTCGCCATGGAAACCACAAAGACACGTCTGGTTCTGACGCTGGAGCACATACCACAAATAATGAATGGCCCATCTTCTAAGAGTAGATCCTATGTATATACAGGAAAAGCCCAGAAAGTTAAACAACTGCAAGACTTCAAACAGAAACTTGCTTTATATTCCCTTTGTTCCACTGCATTTCAACATAGGTCTTAACAGTTGTTACTAGCTACATTTGCATATGTTTGTTTATTCCTGAAATAGAATTTCAGACTTCAGTATACTAGATATAAGGGGAAAATATAGGGAGAAAGGCACAGGAGTTTCAGATTTCAACTCTGCGTTGCACATAGGAATTTTGGATGGTTGAAGTGCTGGAGAAAGGCACGCTAATTGTAGCACCCTAACCCTACCAAACCATGCATGAGGGTTTTATACTATAAAAATGGTGGGAGATGACAGGAGGTCCGCCGCACCCCTCCCCCCGGGAACAAAAATGTGCATCAGGGAATGGGAGGCAAGAACAAGACGTCTTAATAATCAAGAAGTTTCTGGCCTGGAAGGCCAGCTTTTGTAATAGGTACTTGAAAGCTGTCAGGAATATGGTCTGATTTACCTCCTTGCTGGGCTATAGGTTCCACCAGACCACGGAGAGTCTGCAGTTTGTTTATCATGGCATCCTCAGCATGGCCCACAGTGCCTGAAATATGGTGGATGCTCAACACATGTTAAGCATGATGAGCAATGAAGAGATGCTTCCTAGACAGCTGTCCTTCCGACGCCTCTTTGGCTTCCCCACCCCTCAGCTGGATCACGGGAATGAGCACGTGGCTGGTCAGAGTGATAAAGGGATACCACACGGCGCACTAACACACGGCACACTAAGATTTGATTTTTGAAACTCCCATTTCAGTCTACTGCTGCTTCAGTCTAGGAGGCAATGGTCCAGAGACTCCTGTTCCAGACACTAAAGTCTTTACCTACAAAAACCGATCAGTACATCTCTGCATCAACCTGATCCTCATGTCTGAAGTGACAGCCTTTCTACACTCAACTGAGAAGGTCAGCTAACTTCAGCCTCCTTAGAGGTACAACTCCATAGCAGTGATGCAGTTCTAAGGGGTCTGTGTACCTGAGTGTGCAACACACAGGAGAAATGCAACATAATGTAGGAGACGCAGCCTCCCATGAAAAAGTAGCTACTGAAGCCATATACTGACTACTCACCAGGGACTCTGTTTGCCAATATTTGAAATTTACCATTTTAAATATATACACGTAGCTGCCAACATTTTTATTATTGACATTATTTATCTACAGCTCAGCTTGCTACTTAGTATTTTTCTAGTCTAAATAGAAAGGTGGAGTTCTCACATCTCCTACAATCCACTCATAGCCAGTCAACAGAAACAGGACAAAGGGACACCAGACCCAGGCTGGCTTCCCTGTGAGGAGGTGAGATAAGGGACTGCTGAGTCTGAGCTGGAGGTAATTCTGACTTCCAATGGGTTCTGTTGTGCCTACTAACTCTGCCATTACGGCATGCAGTCAACTATGAATTGGTGAGGAAGTAGGGTTTGCTGTGTTTTAATAGCACTTAAAAAGTAAGCCCAGTAGCCCGTGGCAGTGGTGCACATCCATAATCTGAGCACTCGGGAAGCAGGGGCAGATGGATCTCTGTGAGTTCGAGGCCAGCCTGTTCTACAAAGAGAGTTCAGGATAGCCAGCCAAGGCTACATAGAGAAACCATGTCTGGAAAAACCAAAACCAAAACCAACCAACCAACCAACCAACCAACCAACCAACCAACCAAGCTCAGGACAGGATTTAGCCTAGTGAGCAGTGGCTTGGTAATCCCTGGAATAGACACACACACATAGCTCTTCTCTGAAGAAATAACAATGGATCCACTTACTTTGCTCTCTTGGCCATTTCATTTCCATCCCATCTGGGGCTGTATGGGTAATTTTTTTGTGCTTGGGAGTAAAGCTGTCCACTGTTGGTAAAGTGATAGACAGATTGAAATGTGAGAGTCGGCTGATCTCGAGGGAAAAACAGGGGCAGGTCAACTGGAAAGACAAAAAAAAGGAAAGAAAGTTAGAGTTAATAAACACATCTTAAGACAAGATTTTTGCTAAATCAGAATGTTGGGTACATGAGAGTTGCAACCACAAATACTGCTTGAGGTTTAGATCAGAGCTGTGGAGTGAGGGACCTAGGAACCCAGGACACATGTGGAAGCTTAGGCATAGCCAGGACGGCATCCCATACTGTCTGACTTCCTGGGTCCTGGCCTTACCCATCAGCCATTACAGAGCTAGCCATGTAACTGTCCTAAGTTTTTATTAAGCCATAAGCTCTTCAAGGGTGGAGCAGTGTCTTCCTCATCTGTAATTTGTTGGGGGAGGGCAGGATGGAAGGCGGTTTTCAAGACCGTCTTGGAAAAGCGACCAAGAGGGCCTTTGATAATTTCTCTACTTTATAGGATTCGCCATCTAGACTGCCAGAAAAATAAAATTATCATTCTGCTTCCAATCAAGCAGTGAATCTCCACACTCAGCACTTTCCATTTTTCCCACATATGTTCCCACATATATTTATATCTCCTAAATCAGAGGGAGCTCCTTAATGGGCCGTGAGAGGGACAAATCTGAACACAGACTGTGCTCCTGGTACACGAGGCTGAGTCTAAGCCTCCCTAATGTGTATTATGTACTTTATCATTTCATTTTGGGGTTAAATCAATTTTTAAAAATAAAATCACATGTTGGTTTTAGTGGTGGCAAATCATCCCCAGAAACAGACTGTTTCACCGTTCCTTGAGGTAGACGCTGTTCGTGTAATTCCTCCGTTTCTAGGACAGAGGACAGGCACATGAACAATAGCGATGGGTATAGACTTTTCTGGCTTTGTTAAAACTTCACAAAGGGGACATTATTTTGAAAATGTGCACTTAACAGATGAGTAGACCAGAAACTGCAAGGAATTTCCCAACTTTCTCATAGATGAGCAGCAGCAGGAGGCAGAATCTAGAGCCATGATTCAAATCTCGGGCTCCGACCGTGTGACACTGCCCTGAAAGATACTCACATAACCTGCTTATAACTGCGCTGCAATTACAACTGTTAGTAAGGCAGAAGCTCCGCTGTAAAGAAGGACCAGGTGAGAATGTTAGCTGCTCAAGGGTGCATTAAAGGGTCATGTACTTGACGGGGTGGGGTTTATCCCTCCCTCGGGGTGAGCAGTGCTGATCCCGGGCTAGTGCTTTCCCCATATGTGACTTCTCACACCACCACCACCACCAATAAACTCCCTCAAACAAAAACTTGTGCCACTGTAGGGCCTCTCCGACTTCTGCGTGTACTCCACTCTGACGATGACTGACTCAGCGACAGGGGCTTTCTACTGCTGACTCACACCACCACCAAAGAAGAGGGGCAAGACCAAGAATGGCCACTTTTTAGTCATATTTCTCAGTGTCACAATACAAGTCTCCATACATGTCTATTTTTGCCAAAGCAGAGATTTTTATAACACACAACAATGAAAGTATGGAAGAACAGTCTAAATGACAAATAACTCAATTCAGAAAATTCTTTTGGGTTCTTTCATAGAACAAGGCTCGGTCTGTAACATCTCCAATTACTCTGAACAAATACTGCTTTCTAACTTTTTTATGTCCTTTCTGATACTCATTTAATTTCCTCTGATTAATTTTCAGAAACAAATACCTGTTCAAATATACTTTTCCTTGACTTTAACTGCAATCTCCATATTACATTACAGTTTTCAAAAAAAAAAAAAAAAAAACAAAAAAAAAAAACAAAAACAACATTCAGATTAAACTCCAAAGCAATCATTAATAATAGCAAAGTATTTAATATGCTAGCTTACCTATAAAAACTACAATTTCACATAATAGAATTCAATGCAATAATTTATAAATAGCCATCACTCACTATCAAAAGCAATGCAGACACTATTACAGGCTATGTGACTTTCAAACTACTGGCATTTGGGGGCTTTAAAATACATTTTCCTAAAAACAAAGAAGTGTGTGTGTGTGTGTGTGTGTGTGTGTGTGCGCGCGCACGTGTGCGCACCTAACTTGAGAAAGGGTCTCCCAAGTGGTGTGAGGCTCACCATCTAGACTAGACGAGCTGGCCAGCAGCCCTTAGAGTCCTCATGCACCTGCCTCTTCAGCTGTGATTACAAGCACATGTCACAACACCCAGCTGTGTGTATGGCTCACTCAGGTCTTCTTGCAAGAGCTTTGCAGATGGAGCCATTCTCCCAGTCTCTGAAAAGAGAACCTTTACAGGACTGGGTCTCGGTACGGCGCTCTGGCTCGGGCCAAACTCCTGGGCTTCTGCGATCCTCTGGTCCCGGCTCCAGAGTATCTAGAACTGCAGGCACGCATCACTACATCTGGCTGGAGTACCTGCTGGCTTTTCCCTTTTTTTTTTTTTTTTTTTGTAGAAGTGAATTGCTGATATTGGTATTTGATATGTTGAGAAATACTTTTCACCTAGTTTTCAACTATCTTCTTTGACTCAAATGCCAATTAGCATCAGAAACAATAAAACCATAAATAGCTATTTACCCACTCAAGTAAGATATCTGGCTTTTGTTTTTGTTGAGATATCAGCAAGCCCTAAGCTGATGTACATCACCATTCCCCAAAGCATCCATCACATGATTCTTTCTCTATGGGGATGTGTTGAACACTGTCACTGTTTGCCAGTGCTCAAATGTGAAAACTCTCTGTGTAGCAAAGAACAGGAACTGTCAAAGGATTTTAGAGATAAAACTTGTCTATATGATAATTCATGTAGAGAACATAAACATTTAAAGCTATAGAATCCTTGCTCAGGTAAATTATATTGTATCTAAAATAGTCAGTAGTTAACAAAATAGTAGCTTCTTCAAAACTACTCTATGCATAAAATGATGTAATAACTAAAATATCTCAAAAATACTTTGCATTTTTCTTATAAGATCTGAGTGGTACAAATTAATGAGAAGTTAGTAAAACCAAAACTTGTTTTCCCTTATCTCCATATGTTTCTGTCACTTAACTTTTACTTAAAGGTTACCTGATGAAAAATAATTACTTTCGGCCTTCAAACAGCTAGCTTGTTCTGCAGGAACTTTATAGAGCTGAAGCAATTTGGTCTCATAGTTTGAGTGTAGCAAACGGTGCACTTTAACCCCTTGCCTTCTTGCAAGTGACTGGCACAGGGTTGACCCCTAGAGCGAGATCATTCCCTGTGGTCCACTCCTTATTGGCAGGGTGAGTTTATTCCCTGTGGTCCACTCCTTATTGTCAGGGTGAGTTTACCAATGGCTTCCTGTTGTCTTTTCCTGTGAGTTTTGGCCAGTTTTCTATGGGCAGAAGGGATGGCCTTCGCTGGCTTAGTAGATCTGAACAGTCTTACGGTTCTTTAAGAACTTGCTCAAACTAAAAACAAGCAAACAAACAAATAAAACAACAAAACAAAACAAAACAACCCCCCCCCAAACCCCAAAAAGCCAGGTAGTGGTGCATGCCTTTGACCCCAGCACTTAGGAGGTAGAGGCAGGTGGATCTTTGAGTTTGAGGCCAGCCTGGTCTACAGCGTGAGTTCCAGGACAGCCAAGGCTACACAGAAAAACCTATCTTAAAAAAAAAAAAAAAATCCAAATAAGCCAGATAAGTCACAGCAAACACTTTCTTCTACATTAACTGGGCCGTTCTGGAGTCTAGCCACATGGCTTTGGCCACCAGAGGAGACAGGCATGATAAAGCTGCATTCTAGATGGGCACTGCCATGTTGGTAATGGTGGCTCCCAGGTGACAAGCAGGAGGCAGCACGAGAGAATCTGAAGGCAGACAAAGCATGCTGCCTCTGTCCACAGCACGGTAAGCTTCAGTGTGTGGCCGCGGCTTGCTTTCCTCGGCAGCCTTGTTTGCCTGTCCCCAAATGCTCATCATTTCACCATAGGAAGCCTCTAGGACAGAGGCAGCTCAGATGCAAGGCTCCACAGGAACCTCCTCTCATGTCTTCAGCTATGTCAACATGGAACAAAAAATGGCCCTGGGACAGGCAAGGGAGCTCCATCTCATGCACCCGATATGCAGGGAGGGCAGTGTGACTGACTTTCAGAACATTTTAGGCACAGTTCAAACAAGTATGGTTATAGGATTTTTCATCCTCAGAAACAAAACAAAACATGACATAATCACAGCGAGATAAAGACCAAGCAATTGAGCAGCATGTATTGACAACTGGCAGTCTGGCTCGGGGAGAGGAGAATATAAGAAACAGTGAAGCCGTTAGTAGGGGGAATCCTAGTCTGAGGTTTCTTAGTGTATGCATCCAAGCCATCCTCAGCCTGAATCCCCATTAATACGGTAGCCGCCCTTGGTAGCCAAGCTAACAGCGTTTCTCTATCTCCTCATGAGCAGAGCTCCCTTCTGGGCTCCAGTTTGGAGGTGCTTGATTCTCTTAGACTCTGAGAAGCCAGGGCATGCGATTGTTGTTGGCAATGCTGAGGATTGAGCCTGGGCCTCACACAAGTTAGACAAGCACTCTACAAGTGAGCTATATTCCCCCAAAGCATGGAAACTGACTCACTGTTGCTAGTGGGATCTGAGGGGAAGTTGGTAAGGAAGGGCTTTTCTGAGAAATATTTTCCACTCTGCTTAGAGATGTGTGGAGGCAGAAGCCCCCATTTCGTTCTAGCCTTTGGTCCTATCATGTGAGGTCCTGAGCTGTGGCCCCCAGCTAGTGTCCCTGAGGAGGATGGATGGTATCACGGAGCTGCTGGCTTTATCATCTCTGGGGTTTTGTGTCTTCTGAGGTGATTACAAGTCTGTACTATTTTAACCTCGCTCAATCAGGTTTTCTTATATTTAGGGTCAAAGGTATCCAAGGAGACATTATTTCTTACAGCTTCTCTGTTCAAGAAGGGAGGAAAACGGAATAATCTAGTTCAGAAACATTTCCATCAAGCATGGTTAAAAACTATTCAAGAGACATAAATAGGAAAGTTTTAGCTGTCTGGAAAATTTGGTTTTGTGGGACAGTTCAATCCCTGAAAATGCCAAACAAATGAGGGGTTAACCATAATTGCTTCCCTGGGAGTCACATCATCAAATATTTTCACCATTATTCACAAGCCATTATTTCATTTCTTCAGACCTTACAAGTTGTATACCCCTCTGCCCACCCCCATGTTCTCAGATTAGGAGGGAAGATTCTCACAGACCCACTTACTGGTGGTTAGAGTTACATTCCCAGTGCCAGGCCTCTCGGTTCCTTCAAGTGGCATTATGAGATAGTTTTAACGCCTTGCTAGCCCCCCAAAGATGACTACGTTTGAACTTTTTGAGGCAGAGCCTCACTGTGCAGTCCTGGTTGGCCTAGAACTGACCATGTAGCTCAAGCTGACTTTGAACTTATGGCAGCGTGATCCTAAGTGCTAGATATGTAAAAATATGCTATCACACTGTGTCTGGAATTCATTCTTAACAACAGCCTGTGCACATCTCATTCTCAGCTCTGCTCCATCCCATGTGGAAAGACTGCCATGTAGTGACCATCCACCTCCACTTTATTAACAGTTATGACCTCTGAGACACATGGACTCCAGCCACTAGAAAGCTAACCCGGAGCTAACCACACTGCTCCTTTCTGAAAGATACAAATAAAGTTTTCCAATTCAGAAGTATCTCTCTTTAAGCTGCCTCTTCTGATTGGAAAAGGAAAAGCAGAGCTAGATTTTGATAAACCAGTTGTCTTTTTACTATTTTTAAATGTTCACTGTGCCTGTGCATGTGTGTGTGTGTGTAAGCTGATATGTATGAGTGTGTGTGTAAGCACATGTGTGAGTATGTGGGTGATTTGATGGTGTAATTATTGTTATCTTTGTAGTTTAAATATTACTAAACTGAAGTGTGAAGCTTTCTGAAATTTGCTGCATATCCCATTTTGAAAGGATACAGAATTATACTCCCTTGCTATCAGATAAAAATGGCCCACTATTTATTAGTAATGTTACAGGTAAAAATGAGAGTAGTAATTAATACCTCATTGTGTTTGTTGACAGGGTTAAACAAAAATCAGGCAAGTACTAAATAAATATTTATTCTTTCCCTTTATTCCACTTTTCCTATTTTTTTAAAGTCTAGTTTTATAGAGTTCCATACTACGCACATTTCTCATGATTATAGTGCAAGCCTTCATGTGCTTACATTTAATTATCTTGATGGAAATCTTTCTCAACCTTGTAAACATTTCCACATTTCAATAAATACACTAAAAAAAAAAAAAAAAAAAAACAAAAAACCTCAGCCTTCATATCATGGAACACTCTTAAAGAACATTATACAGGGTGTCTCAAGGGTTAAGGAAGGGTTAGCCTGCTATTTCACAAGTGCCTACTACCTGGAGGCCCCTTCTCCCCACACTGCTGTGGCAGGCTGAGGTCCTCAGGGCCATTGGCTGTGGCCCAACAGTCGCCATGCACTAGAGATTCTCTTTTATGGCTCCATTTCCCAGCCAGCCCCTTTTCTAAAGCCAACTCTACCTCAGCATCAATTCTTCATTGTATATATGCAGAGTTTTGAAGAGTAAGGTGGGGTTTACCTCCTGCCACTGGGCACACATGGAAGAGGCAGAGGTTCTACTGCTGTAGCTAGCCATGCCTCTCGCCTGCCCTCTTAAGCAAACTCAGAGTGTATATATTAATGCTGAACTTTTCTTTCTGGTTTTTTTTTTTTGTTTGTTTGTTTGTTTTGGTTTTTTGAGACAGGGTTTCTCTGTGTAGCCTTGGCTGTCCTGGACTCGCTTTGTAGACCAGGCTGGCCTCGAACTCACAGTGATCCGCCTGCCTCTGCCTCCCGAGTGCTGGGATTAAAGGCATGCACCAGCTGGCTGAACTTTTCTTTCTGTAAGAACAGAAATTTCCAACTATAAGTCAACAGTGATACCACTATGGAACTTGACACTGTAGATGTCCTGGAGTTTCTTCTGCCTCCCCAGGCAGCAATTACTACAGATGTCCAGAGGATCCGTTAGGGAGGGGGTTGAGGCTCCATTGTTTCGTGTTCTTAGCACTTAGCACAGTGTGTGGCACATGGGAAATAACTCAGTATATGCTGTTGAATGAAAGGAGTACTGGGCTCACCTAGAATCAGACAATGCCCAGGGCTTGTCCAAGGCATAGAATGCCTGTTCTCATTCACTGACAATAGAATATAAATGGCTCAGCCTCTGATATCAGGAAAGTAAAGATGCATATACTCTACCACTCAGCAAATGCCACCTAAAAGACTACCACACAAGCCTTAGACGCTGGTAGGTATGGGCTTGTTGTAGCATCGTTGATGATGATGATGAGGTGACAATGATGGAACCATCTTAAATATAGAGCAACAGGAGACTGGATAAACATACAGTGGTTTAACCTTTCTGTAGAGAGCCACACAGCAGTTTAACAGGTGAGCTAGGGCATCATGGGCAAATGAGCACAAAGTTCAAAGACAATATTCACCAAACAAAGCAAGCTAAAAATGAATATGTTAATACATTCTTATGTAATCCAAAACATGCACATATGACTGTGCATTGCTCGAGTGCCTTTGGAGTAAAGCACACAAACATGCACAGAATAGGCCAGCACAAAGCCAAGGGCAGTGAGTACTTTGGGGAGTTTGAGAACAAGAGAGGAATGGGATGCTGAGGGGCACTCACTGTGCTATTTCTTTTAAAAACCAGAAGCAATTATAGCAATATATTAAGATTTAACTAAGATGGTACATGGTATTAGGTTTCTATACCCTTCATATAATATATTTGTACAAGCTTTAAATAATCATTTTTAAGAGCTGTAAGGAGCAAGAAATTCACCCTTCCCCCCCCCCCCCCCCCCCCCCCCCGTTGGTGCTAGGGATTGTACTCAGGGCCTTTCACATGAGAAGCATGTACTCTGCTACTAATTTGCACTATGAGCTGGGATGTGAACATTCAAAGAAGCAGAAACAATCAGTAGAACGCCATTTATATCAATTTCACAACCTGTTCAAAGACGCTAGATTGTGTATTGCGTTTATGTATTTTACTATTTATGGATACAAAGCTGATACAGTAACTACAGGAGCAGTTAACATAAAGTTCAGGTTAGCAGTTTTCCCTGAAGAGGTGGCACAGGGCTTCAAAGACGCTGGCACTGTTCCTGCCAGTTTTTACTACTCTTTAAAGTGTGCAAGTAGGTTTTTTTGTTTTTTGTTTTAAATAAAACTGAGGGGTTAAGAAAGCTTGGCAGTTTTCAGGAAATAAAATAAGCCTGAAGTTTGTAGACTACAGGGAAGAGTGAGGGTGCCCAAGAGCGTGCCCAGGGAAGGCAAGGAAGGCCTGAGGAAGGGAAGGGCCTCCTGAATCCACACATGAGGCACACAGAGGGAGAGGGGAACTCCAGCTGAGGTTAGAGTGCTATGGAGCAGATGGACTTTGAGTAGGTCGAGAAGGTTAAAAGATGAATCAGAACTGGAGTCTGGGGAATAGTCTTTAGAAAGAGAAGTCAACAAGGCACCCATAGATAGCTGCAGAGATACAGCAAGCTTCTACTTTTTTTGCCAGAGAGGCCCTGACTTGTTTTATTCCCCAGTCTCATTTCTATTCACCACTCCCTGTCCTTAACGCACACAGATGGGAAAGGGTGATGTGAAGCTGAAGGAGGCAGATGCTGACCCCAGGAAGCTCACAGGCCAAGCTGCCCTTTCCTTACAGCTTCCTTGCTCTTCTGAATCTAGCTAGCGTCACCCTCGCTAAGGCTCAAGGCGTCAAGAAGAGTTTCTGTTCTAGAACTCTGTATGCTTCCCAACTGCTGTAGCTAGCCATGCAGAGCACGGGCCTCTCGCCTGCCCTCTTAAGCAAACTCAGAGTGGATATATTAATGCTGAACTTTTCTTTCTGGTTTTTTTTTTTTGTTTGTTTGTTTGTTTTGGTTTTGGTTTTTTGAGACAGGGTTTCTCTGTGTAGCCTTGGCTGTCCTGGACTCGCTTTTGCAGACCAGGCTCCCACGTGGGGCTCACTCCCACGTGGGGCTCACTCAGGCTCTCAGGAGGGTGACAGAATGCCAGTGGCTGAAGTTGGGACTACAGGGTCCCCAGCTGGGAACCCATCCTGGTACTGACTGCTTTCCTGTCTCCTGCCTTCAGAGATCACTCACTCAGTGACCATACTCCCTGGTCTGGGTGCCACGCTAGATCTCAGGGTCTATACTCTCAGAAGCCGGCTGGCTGCCTGCTGATGTTTGCATCTTCTGATGGCACCGCCACACCCAGGCCATACCCACCTGGCCCTGGCTTCCCTTATGCTCTGCTACCCTCATTCCCAGCATCTCTTCTGTTTCTAACCCTGAGACACAGCTCAAATGCCATCGTCTTCATCTGCTGGGGGCAGCACACTTCACTTCTCAACTGTGCAGCCTGAGGGCTGGCTGCAGCGCTCATCCCACTAGGGGCTGGCCACGGAGAGGCAGTCAGGGCACACTCAGTGACTGCCTGGCACACATCACAGTGAAGAAATGTTGACTGCACTCGACATGGAAGAAAGAAGCATGCCCTTTTGAGATGCAGAAAGAAATCTAGCAAGAGACAGTGCCATAAATAGCATTCAGTACTGTTTTAAGTTCTATTTTAAAAAGAATTTGGTCATAATAAACAAATTCCTGGCTTGGGGGTATTAAAAAAGAAAGTTGGCTAAATTAGGGAAGTATTTGATTAAAAGGCTCCTTAAATAAATTAAAATATATTCAAATGCAAAAATCTCTGGCACTTAAAAGCTGGGCCAAGTCTCTAAAACGTCACAAGCTTTTAATTTAAAAGAGTTCATGGACAAGGTACTAAATGTAGATGATTAGAAGAGGATAATGCAATGTTTCTGGTTAAGAAAGGGGGGATGACACTGGGCAGCTTAACTTACAGTCTTAAAAAAACTGAACTACCTCCACACAAATTTACAAACACTGTGATAGCTCCAATTTGAAGGATAACTAATGAGGAGTTATGAAGAGAATAAAATCCTTCAAGCTAAAAATAGTCCTTAAAACAAGGCTGTTTAGTTACAAACTTTACACAACACGGAAGGCAACACGTATAGTCAGTGTGAGGACCATTCCTCCAAGCACCGCCCATGAGGCAGCACAAAGGAAGCCATGCTGATAGAGCTGGGTCCTCCTGCTCCTGTACCAGCCTGGGGCTGGGCAGCCAGAGTGAGGGGACAGCAGAGGTGGGCCTACCAATGCTGTGGTGGAAAGGCATCCTGGCCAGCGGCTTCTAGGAGGCCTATTAGACAAGATGGCTTGAGTGGGGCCTTGGAGGACAATCAGGTTTCTAGTAAGGGGGAAGAGAGGGACAGGAGCAGGAGGCCAGGCAGGGGAAGAGCCTGGAGTGCTCAAAGTGGAGGGTGAGAGTACAGAGGATCATATAGGCGAGGTTAGAACACTGGGCGCAGAGCCCTGACAAAGCATGGAGTGCCTTGAACACACAACAAGGAGCTGTGGACATTTTCCCACGCAGGGAGTTCCTCTTGGCTACTTCAGTAGAAAGTCTCCCATGCCAGCTATTATAGTGACACAGCAGCCAGCTCAGTATGGTCCCTTAGGGATGGATATGCTTCGGAGAGTAAAGCGAATCAGAAAGAAGCTGTGCTTTGTCACTGGAGGAGCTTTTCTGAAGGACACGGGATGGTGCAGTGATGGAGTGTGTTCTGGGGAAGGTGACCCTGAGGCCCATTAGCAGGTAATCAGCACTAGCACACTAACGGTCTCTCGGAGCCTCTTTTCCTACACCATAAATCTGGAAACGCTCAAGCCCAGGAGTGACAGTGAAGTCCTGCATACCTTTCCTGTTTTTACTGGCATACGGCAAGCCCTGGATGAAAAAGGATGGAAGGTTGAGGAATGTGAGAACTGTCTTTGGAATGTGACAGATCTGGGCTTGATCCCTGCCCTGCCAATTACAACAGGGTGACCTCAGGCAATCCACCAAGTTTTCTGAGTGAGTCTCCTCATCTTTAAAATGGGAAAATATCTACTTTGCAAGACTGTGGGTGGTTTACATGGTTTAATGAGTATATATGTAGAATACTTGGCACATAGCGAACATTCAAGTAATCCCTATTATTATTCACTTTTATCTAGAAATAATTTAAAAAGTAAATCTGAATTGGTATATCTTTTCTAACTTGACAGAAAACACAGCTCACATATCAAAAGTCACATATCAAATTGAAAAGTTTTTTTCAAGTAAGCTTTCAATTCAGTTTTCTGCACACGCACGCACGCACACACGCACGCATGCACGTACGTACGCACGCACATTATTTTTAAAAGCATAATTTGGGAGCCCTCAAAAAAATCTTTGAGTTTTGCTTTGTTTTGTTTTTTCATAAGTTATAATTTTCTCCCTTCAAATAAAAAAACTCATAGCTCCAAATCAAGCTTCCCAAAGCAGAAGCGATCTAAACAGGGTAGGACCCTGAGCAGGCCTCGGCCCAGGCTCTCTGAGCTCCCAGGATGCAGTGTCCTCCCCATTCTCAGAGCTCTCCCTGTGAGGAATTGGTCCCTTTGTTTGGAGTGAGTGAGTGAGTAGTCCTGACCATGAGGGGAAACCAGCTTCCAACCAATCTTTGCACTTAAGGATGACCTATTTGGTCTGCGAGTTATTCAGGTCTGGAGTTTGTTTTAATGGCACTTCTTATTTTGGCTAGCTCCTTTGGTCATTACTTCTTCTATGTAAGCAGGTGAATGGAAATTAATTAATGGTATTCTCTGATAGAAATTCCAATTAGAATTTCGTTTGCGATAACATATGGTTGTTGCCTAAAATAAGATTTTTGAGCTGTCTCATTACTCTCATACCTACCAGTATCTTTAATGAAAGAGAATAAGCTGTGTCAGCTTAAGGCGATCCTGTTGAGGCAGGCTCTGTGCTTCCATAAGCAACTCTCTCACCCTTTAGAAAGGCACATTTTGCCCTTAGCAAACCATTCTGATAACTGAGGGTTTGCTCCACAACTTTTTGTCTTTGTTGTTGTTGTTGTTGTTTTTGTTGTCCCTGATAAAAAAAAATCTAAGTAGATTTCATATTTACTTCTCTCTTAACCATAGATGACTTAAATTCAAAAATTACAAATCAAATTCTGATAGTAGGCCATATAGGCATGGCACGGCCAGTAAGGTGTGTTAGCCTAGCGCCAGAGTGTGTTGGAATAAGCCCTAGTTTCAGCTTTAAATAACTAGGTCTTGGAATCCATTGCTCTGGAGTGATTGGACTGCCTAGGACGTGGGAAGCATCCCGCCAAGCTGATTACGAAGTATGAGGCCTGGGGCCCTTTGAGTAAATCACACAGACTTCAGGACATCTCTTTAGCTCGCCCTCGTCACTACCTTTTGGTAGGAGTGCTGGGGCCCAGTTTTGCTCAGAGGTCTCCATGTCTTGTCATATACTCAATGGCAGCTCATCTAGGCCTTGGCATTTAGCACCCAACTGACAAGTGAGAAGTTTGCGCTGCAGCGGGTGGCCTGCCCCAACTGCCTGAGCAGCCACAGAGAAGCCTCCAGGGTGGTTTCCTGAGAGCACTGTAGCATGCTACTGACCATGCCGTAAGCTTCCTGCAGAAATGAAGCAGCCACCACACAATGGCTGCCTTCACAGCATGACTGGAATCTGAAAAGCCCCTGGAACAGACATCAGTCAGGCATGGTGGGCTTTTGCTTTGTTTTCGTTCTAATAAATACTTTTTAAAGCACTAAGAAAAATGCAGGGCACCAACACCGAGGAAATGCCTGCAGTGGGTGTGTGCTTTCTGCCACAGGATTCCTCCTCTACCCCTTTTCTACTCAGAGTCAGCCTGCCTGGGGGCAAGGCAGAGAACCAACTGGAAGCAGAAAGACAAGAGATGGCAGGAGCACACATTATGGGATAGGTCTGGGGCTTACATGCTCCTACCACAAGTTCTACAACTTACTGCTAAGTGACAAACTGTGACTTAGCGGTTGCTTCTGACACTACTTGGGCATTTTGACAGGGTTACCATCTCAGCCAGGCAAGCATTTGCTGGCCCTGGTGGAGAAAGTGTAAAAGTCTGTGACTGGCACTTGTCAGAATGGACAAGGAAGAGGGAGAGGATGTGTTTGTCTTTCAGACAAGTTAACCTCAGGTGTACAATAATCTTAGACTTGAATATTTGTCTTTGATGTTTCCATGTCCTTGTTTTCTCCCTTTGATTGGGAACGCACTTTCTGGCCCTATCCATGGAGCTTTAATGGCACTTGCCACTCTTGCTCACTTCTGGTCTCCATGGTTTCCACAGCACCACTGACCTGCTACTTCTCCACATTTTAACTGCCTTCCCCCCTCCATCTCCTCACCAGGCTCCACCTCAAAGCTCAGTTGAGAGCCCTGCTAACCCTGAGGCCCAGCAGTTCTTCTTTCAGGAAGTCATCCATCAGTGAAGAGCATCTGATAGCTTCAAAATGTCCACGTCTTCTCTGACTTCTCACCTGCGCTCCAGCCTGCAGACTCCAGAGGCCTGGATACAAGCTCTGTGCTTAAAGCTAGCCTTCCAGCCTGGCCCACAGCCCCACTCAGAGAACACTAGTTTGGGAACAGACAGTACCATATTTCAATCCAGAAGAGCTAGCCTTGGACTCAAGCCTTTAGATTTGAGACCTAATAGTTCAAATGCCACCAGAATGTTCTGGCATCGACGGGGTGGGGGTTGGGGAGTTCTTCCTGCCTGCTCTAAGTTCACTAACCATCAGTCTATGCACAAGACCTGGTCATCTTTGACTCCCTTCATTCTTCCATGTCCACCCTGGTGAGGCTGCCATCCTAGCGAGGGCTGCCTACAAGGGCACTTCACGCCGACTTCTCCCTTGAATCAAGAGAAATGCGAATGGACATTCAAAAAACAGTATCGGCCTGCATTAGACAGCTGCATATGCTTTTGAACATACTTCTAGTTTTTTGCCAGAGCAACTGACAAGGCCTCCAACACCCACCACTTAAGTCAGCTCCAAACAACATGCTAACCAATGTTCATATGGACTAGATCAGTAAGCTTCCTCAGCAGACCTAGGAGCTGGCTTTCTATCTGACCTATACATAGACGTCAGCTTGATGACCATTCTACCCGCGGTCTTAGCTACGATTTCTGTGATATTCTCGTATGCTGCTAAGGGCAGCTATTCGAGGCCTGCTGAGTCTCCTGCTATCCCATAAACATCAAGCTTGGGCTAAACTTGTGCTTGGAAGACTACGGGGGTCTGAATTCAGAAACTAAAGTTCATGTACACAGAGTAAGTATTTAAGGATTAGTGAAAAGAATTGGATCAGACCTAGAGAAGAAACCCGAGTTTCAAAGGACTTTAAAGTAAGCCTGGGCATATCTCAAACAGCCTCAGCGGCATACTCAGCAGCTCAGGCCTTCTCAGTGTGCCTGCCGCTGCTCTCAGGGCTGCACGGCCCTCTGGCTCCGCTTTGCCCCGACCCCTCGCCAACACATGCTGTGATGAAGTTCTCTATTGCCAGAGGCCAGATGTCTCATTTTAGACTTATTATTAATCAGCTCATGGGAAAACATGTTTGATTCTTTGTTCAGCTTGCTAAGTCATCCCTCAAGCTCAGTTCACAGAGAAATCAAACAGAAATCTGCAAGGTAGTGCAGGAGCAGGTGCTGGCATGAGCCAGGTGGAGGGGTGTCTGAACAGTGGTCCTCCACCTCCCTAATGCTGCAGCCCTTTAATATAGCTCCTCGTGTTGTGGTGACCCCCCATCCATAAAACTATTCCCATTGCTACTTCAGGACTATAATTTTGTATTGTTATGAATCACAATGTATCTGTTTGCTGATGGTCTTGGGCAACCCCTGTGGAAGGGGACATGACCCACAGGTTGAGAACCACTTGGCTATGGGATGCTCTCAGTAACTGCACATCCCACCTCCAGGATCTAAATGTGTGAACTTGGTGTAAGGATAGTTTAAGACTTGTACAAAATGACAGAGCTGTTGGCATGAGCTCTGAGAACGTGACCAAGAACATTCTTGACCATAGGCTTTTCAGCTAGCACAAAGGACCTTTGGGACTTCAACTATTTGAAACTCAGTTTTAGCCAAGTGTGGTGGTAATTCCAGCATTTGGGAGGTGTAGGCCAAAGGATCAGGAGTTAAGGCCAGCTTGGACTACAAAGTCAGTTCTAGGCCAGCCTATGCCTCATGAGACTGTCTCAAAAAGCAAGCAAGTAACCAACCAACCAACCATGAATGCAAAGCAAAAAACCCACACAGTTGCGGCTTGTGTGAGAACAGGATATGGTACATTATTAAAAGCACATTTAGGAATGAAAAGGTGAGTTTGTGGTTAATTGAAAAAGGCCAAGTTGTCACCCTGTCTAACTCCAGGCTATGGGCAGGGGAATTTGAGGGAAAGCAAAAAGTACATTGCCTGGACTGGCCATCGAGGAGTCAGGGACAATTCCAATATCCCCAGTGTGAGCACTGCTAGCAGAGGAGGGTTCACTGAATGCCCCTGGGGTTATGAGGCAGAGAGAGGAACCAGCTACAGCTCCTCTGCCTTCTAATGTGTTCCCTTCACCCAGAAGATAAGTTGTAGAGGGTGGGGCTCCGGGCCTGGCCTGGCTGGTCTGATGAAATCTCAGGCCCAAGCACAACTTTATACTATAGCTCTCAAGCGGCTTCTCTAAGGGCAGCAGCGGAGAGGAGAAGTATACACTCCTTAGTGGTTGCTGGGAGGGCTCGGGGCAGGCAGAGCTGGTGGAGAACTAGCCACGCTTCATTCCTCCATTATCTCAGGGGGAGGGGGCTATGCTCAATGCTGAGAAACACCAACTGTACCTCACTCACCGGTTCTTCCTCCTTGGGTTGGAGACAATTTCATTCTCCAAATTGCCTCCTTGGCATCACCTCTACCAGCTACCACCTATTCCTTCTTCCTTTAATTCTCTAAATTCATAAAAGAGGATTGTCAACAAATTCTAGAACCTGCTCACACTTGACTTCTGTTGATCTGCATGCACTCGCAGTCTTCACCCCACCCACAAGTCCCCACAACCACACCACAGTGATGCTCTTCCTTGTCCTACCCCTCCTGTCCTCTCCCTTCTGGATGCCCCTCTCCGGGCTCACCTTAGTCCTCTGCCACTAAGTATTTTCCAGCAGCAGTCTTCCTTTGCCCTTCACCAGCTGTTGGCTACACCATTAGCCCCAGGGCTTCAAGAGCCATCCCTGTGTGGTCACAAAGTTCGTTCCATCTATTTTCTGTTATTTACTGAGCATCTGCACTTGCTTATCACACACACACACCCCAGATTCAATACATGCAAAGTCATTCTCATTCTTCTGCCTTCTGGTCCTCTTCTCCAGTTTCCACTCTTTCCTTAGTTAGCCAGGCTCAGAACCACACAGCAATCTGCAAGTCCTCCCTCTTCCTTGTCTTCCCTCCTCCCTCCACCCGGACAAATCTGAGTGCTCGCCAGGTCCCCATTCTCCTCTGATATATTTCTAGAGTCTGTCCTTTCCTCTCCTGACTCCCACAGTTTCAGAGCCTCGCATTCTCTTGCCTGAACTAGTTACTAAAGTGGCTTTCCTACCCCCAGCCTCTTCCCACTTGCATTCTCCTCCCTCTGCCGTCATTCCCGGGAGTCTGACATAATGCCACATCCATGTTTAACAGCCCTCCAGGCCTTTCCACCAGTAAGATGACATATTTTGAACAACTGACGCACATGGTTCTTCCTAATCATGCATTTTTTTTCTCTTCTCTCTCATCTGCCCATGACATTCTTCACTCATGTGTCCTGAAAATTCAATTTTATGAACTATTTCCACCATCAAAATATACTCTATTAGTCCCTGAGCAGCCTGTGCTGTTTTCTTTGGGACATCCTTGCCTCTCACCTATGAAACCCATCTACACTTAACTGCAAACTCAGGCAGGGCCCTTCTCTAAGCTTTGCAGAGGAGGTTTGGCACTCCTGTGTTACAGCAGTCCAAACACGCATCTGTACATTTGCACGTCTGCCTCTCCTACCCAAGGACAGATGAGTGCACCTAGCCACTTCTGCAGCTCCAGGCCTAGTTCAGGGCTGGGTTCACAATATGTATTTCAGTGTTTGCTGAGTTAGCTAAATGCACATAGGGCTTTTCTTGACAATAGGACTTTAGCCTCTGCATGCTCTACTATTCCTGGTAATAGTACTACTGACGCAGCAGGTTTGGAGCAAAGCAGACAGATGGCTAAAGAGGCAACTGCTAAGTGTCAGAAATGGCTGGGGATGGGCGAGCACAGGGGAGGAATACTAGAGTTTTTCATTCTGTGTCTTTCTGAAGTACCTGGTTTTGCAATTATGTTAATATTTCTTTGATAAATACAGTAAAATTCATTGTTGGCTATAACCAATCAAATGATAGGTCAGCAAGCTGAAAAGGACCACCTTCTGTACATATGAACAGACAGGCTACACTGTAAGCAGTTAACTAGGAATAAACTGTGTAATTTATGTGCCATTGACAGTGGGGTGCTAAGTGTGTGAGGCTTTGCCTTGACAGGCTCTGAGGTGGCAGAGCTCAGCATCCGAGAACAGAGTGGAAGCCCTACTGGATGAATGTACACTTGCACTGGCCAGGCTCCTTATCTACAAAGAGAAATCTTATGTGTGTGGGTAGTTGTGCATTTTTTTTTGTTGTTGTTTAACCAATAGAAAACACTTCACAGCTAGGTCTAGTGGCATGTGCTGATCAGACCAGAACTTAGCGGGCAAAGACAAAAGGACCAGGACTTCATGTTTGGCTATATAGTAAAGTCAAAGTCAGCCTAGGGCATATGAGAACCTGTTTAAAAACAAAAACAAAAGAATATACTTGAAGAAAATATTTTGGCCAGGTGGTAGTGGCACACATGTCTTTAATCCCAGCACTTGGGTGGAAGAGGCAGGCAGATCTCTGAGTTCGAAGCTAGTTGAGTCTACAGAGAGAGTTCCAGGACAGCCAGCACCACACAGAGAAACTCTATCTCACACATGTGTGTGTGTGTGTAATTTCTTGTAACTCTGACCATAAGCAAAATGTGGAATTGAGAAGCCTTTGGAAGCTTTTTTCTTCCAGCTTATGAGAACTAATATTTTAATATTGTAGGCTGAGGATTCTCCTCTCTCTCTCTCTCTCTCTCTCTCTCTCTCTCTCTCTCTCTCTCTCTCTCTCTCTCTCTCTCTCTCTCTCTCTCTCACACACACACACACACACACACACACACACACACACTTGCACACACACCCCTGGTTAGAGGAAGTAGGCCTTCATGCTGGACACTGAATAGAGCAAGAGTGAGACTGGGTTCCTACTGAGGCTGACTGAATACTTGGGTCAGAGGAGCCAGGGTGAGGAGATGGCAGTGCCGCGTGCTGCATCAGAATGAAAAGACATTACCCAGCATGGACCATAAATAGATTCTTGGCCAGCATCAGTCCTTGCTTAACCATCGATGGCTACATGGTACAAAGGCCCATCTTCCTTTGCTATGTAATTTCCTCACTACTTAACTACAAAGCACATCAGAATTGAATCCTGGTGCTTGGTCTAAATGGGAGCTGAGTCACAGGTATGTCGGTGCTGTGTCTGCAGACTGAAGTGGATGACTCATGTCTGTAAAATTCTGAGAGAAAGTACCAACCGACCCCTTGCTTAGTCATCTTTTGCATGGATGCTGGGTTCATGAGCTCTGTAAACTATAATGAGCTATCTAGCCTTTTACCATCTCTTTATTCTTTTTTAAACAGTACAAATTACAGCTCTAAAAATAACCTCATCTACGCAAGTGAGTCACTTTGACCTAACAAGCTTCCACAAGTAGTTACCCAGCTAAATTGTAATATTTACTTGTGAAGGTACAAATCTTGTTGTCATATTAGCCCCCATTTTTCTCTTCATCTTCCCCAAGCTCCTGATCAGAACTTGGTAATCTGGGGAAAGAGAAGGGAGGAATGTTTCAGGGAATGTTTTAAAGAAAACATGATGTACTCCTAATGTTTGATATGCTCAGGACTGTAAATAGGGCTTGAGGGGAGGAATTCATTGAAAGCCATCCTGGGGTTGGGATGTAGTTCAGCTGGTAGATGGCTTGCCTAGCATTTATAAGACACTAACTTCCATGCCCAGCACTGCATGAACTTGGGTGTGGTAGTAGGTTCAGAAGTTCAAGGTCATCCTACCTAGTGGCTACCTAGTGAGTTTGAGACCAGCCTGGGCTACAGATCCTGTTACTAAATAAAGTAAATAAGTAAGTAAAGCTCTTCCTACCAGCATATGAGAGCTTAAACTTTAATTTTTTAGGCTAAAGATTAATCAAAGACTTTTCTTTTTTTCTTTTTATTTATTTATTTTTGACTTTTCTTTTAGTAAGGAAAACATACTGACTATGGAAAGGGAAGTTATTTATCAATAATTCTATTTTCCTAAAAACCTTGTGCTGTAAATTTTTGACTTTTTTGATAGATGTAGCTGTACCAATACATTTGTATGTATTACGTGTTTATCTTTGATTGTGCAGAAGCGAGTCATGTTCCACGCCCTGAATTCAGAGGTATACAACTAAGCTTTGGCACACAACCATTCACAGTGCTACTTTTCAACCCTCAGGCCTGACCACTGGCCTTCAGCTTGCCTGGTGAGACTGACATTGCCAACTCTTTATCAGCCCCACCCCAGGCCTGTCCCAGTGAGTCAAAAAGTACAACGAATTCAAGCAGGGGCAGGAAGCGGCTGCCTCCGTGGAGCTCCCATCTGCATCAATGAGGCTGAAACATCAAGGCACCGCTCACCTACATGCTGGATTCCTCAGGGGACTGGGAAAGAAGAGGGTTCCTGCTGCCACTAGGCCTAGAAACTTACCACTGCTGCCCCAGCCTCTCCAGTCAGAGACCAGACCTCTAGGCCTCACCCAGACAGTCATGTCTCTCCTAGTTGTTGAGGATGCTTAAGCATAGAACGATGAAATCATTAATTTATCTGAAAAATTCCCCAGGAAATAGGCTACAAAGCCCAGTGACAGCTCCTGCTAGCAGAGGCTGAGTCACCCCAGTCCTTCCTGACTCTTCTCCCCTTGGTTTGTACTAAATAGGCCAGTTGGATCACCTGAATTCTGCTCCTCATTCCCAGGAGGGGCTGTCCCCTGCCTTCATGCCTACTGCTTCCTGTTGGGCCAGTGCTTCCTGTGAGGACTTCACGAACCGGCCTTAGCCTCAAGTCCCAGCAGGGCCTGTGCATTATGCTCCGGGGCCCACTTCATGATCACACCTCACCTTGGGTTCCCACATCTTCTGGATCCCTTCCAGGATGCAGAGGCCCTTTCATCCCCACAAGTTAGGTGACATGTAACCCCTGTAAGCTTCTCTTTTCTCATTGCAAAACAGGAGTACCATCTACTGCTCAGGTTGTGACGAGGAAAAAGGACCCCGTCTGTCCAAGTGCAAGGGGCTCCAGCCACGCAGCGGCTATGGAGCTTCTGCTCAGGGTCTGCCACCATGGGGGACTCTGCCTAACAATGCGTTAGGATGTCATTCAGACATAGGCTTGAGCCCCAGGAAGCAAAGTCAATGAAATGGGAGGCAAGTTCACAGTATAATAGCATGTTAGTTTTACCATGTGTTCTGCAGAGCAGTTGGATGGTCAGATCAGACAGCAAAAGAGCACATGGGTTTTCAGAAAGGGTACAAGATGAGGCCAAGGAGTGACAGAGAGGAGGGTCAACACACGGGCTCTTGCTGAGTAGAGGGAAAGCCTTCTGGCTAAGGGAGACAGTTCCCCTGAGAGGCTGTGTGATACGCCATGTCTCCATTGGTTGGATATGGTATCTGGGCACAGGAGCTGGCCAGTGAAATAATCCAGGAGCCAGGTGACCCAACTTGACCTGGTAGAACTAGGGAAGAGGCGAGGGAGTGGCAGACACAGAAGTAACTAAGGCATTGCATTGATAAAGCACAGGACGGAGTCTAACTTGCTTTCATGTGATTTCATCCTCACAGAAGTCCTACCATAGAAGATAGGCAGGAAAAGGAGCGATTCCATATCAAGGTCCCTATGTGGTGATGTTGAGAACCTAATCTAGTTTTCTGGTGGTGGGATAAATGCCTTTCTTCCCCATCTATACAGCTCTCAAACTGGCTGTGCATCTGACTGATGTAGGAAGCTGGTTTTGAAATGCAAAGTTGCCAACCTACCCTCCCTGGTCCCCTGGAGAAAGGCAAGGCACAGGGAGGTTTGTGGTGGGAGGGTCAGAATGTTAAGGCTCAGAGGTTCTTGTTTATAGCTGGGGCTGGACCCACTATACTATGCTGCCTTGCACAATGTGGTGCTGGAGTGGATAGAGTGATGAAGGCAGGGGAACGGCATGCTGCTCCAGGGGCTGGAACCATGACAACCTGGGTGGAGCAGATGTTCAGTTAAGGGAATTGGGTAAGAACAGCTCCTCCACCAGGCTATCTGATCAGCTCTGGTGCCTCTGCTATATCCTATCTTCTCTCAGCAGCCAGAGAATAGGAATTCCATGGCTTTCCAGAAGACTTGCTAAGAGCACATGGCTGTGAGGATGGCTTCCTGAAAAAGGTGACTTCCTGTGACAAGGGCGTTGGACTCTCCTTGGTCTACAAGCAGCCAGATGCTGTTGGGCCTGCCTCTGCCTCTCACCTCCCACCTGTCCTCTCTCACAGCTCTCTGCCTCCTCAGGCAGAAGGAAGAGCTCCTTCCTGGTTCCCATCTGACCACTGGCTTCCCGGACTTCCTTGCTAAACAGAGTAACTTGATGGCTGGCACCGTCTTGGACCATCTTGTACTTTTCATGTGAGAGAGGCTCCCTTAACTATTTGCTTACTCCAGTTAGCCATAATGAATTTCTGTGGCTAAGAATTTTTTAGCCAGTGGCTAAAAAAGTTTACTCTTTTTTAGAGGACCAGAGCGTGGGTCCCAGCACCCACATCAAGTGGTCAGGTGGTTTACAACTGCTTGTAAGTCTAGCTCTAGAGGATCTGAAGCCTTCTTTTGGTCTCTGTGGGTGCTCTCTCTCTCTCTCTCTCTCTCCCTCTCTCTCTCTCTCTCTCTCTCTCTCTCTCTCTCTCTCTCTCTCTCACACACACACACACACACACACACACACATACACTGAAAAAAATAACCTCTTAGCTTTCTTTCTATAGCACTGCCCTTTGGATCAAAGGCACGCTTGTATAAGCCACACCTTCATTAGAAGGCCGACTTAAGGCAAGGTGTCAGTCCTTGACTTGAGCCAAGGGCCTTCTTATTTCAGAGCCTTTGTCTAAATGATAAGTTGCCCATACTATTACTTAGCCTGAGACCCTCCACTTACCTTTTCTTCCCCAAGCTACAAGTTTTAGTTGGGCTTGTCTCCATGACTATTTTCTCACGAGATAGTCAACTCACTAAGCCCAATGTCTAGACCTCTGAGTAAAAGTTTGATGTTTCATTTAGCTTTTATAACTTTATCACAGTTATAAAATGTAACTATAAATGTTCAACTTTTCACAGGCCTTTTAATTAGTTTTGGGCACAGTGTGGTCATAGACCCCTACAGCTGTTGCTGGGAATAAACTTGTCTAAATGCTGTAAAGAATCTTTTATCTCTTGCTCATAGGTCAGTAAGCAGCCACCCTCACTCAAAGTGGGGTCTTTGGCTTGTTTGGAGACAGGGTCCTACCATGCAGCCTATCCAATGGGAATTTTAAAACCATGCCCCCTGGAATGCTTTCCAAAAGAATTTCTGGAATTCTCCACCAGCCAAAACAACATTCCCTTTGCTTCCTCTCTACAGATGTCATTGTATCTATCACATCTGTATTTTCTTTCTCTCTGCATCAACAGAAAGTTCATGTCCCTGAAAGTAGGTGTACAAAACTTTACCAAGTGCCTAGACCTGACAGGCCATTAACTGTTACTGATTAGTACCAGTATTGCAAGCTGAGGGGAACTGCTGGCTTTGAGCATTAGGACATCATCCAGTGAGGCCCAGACCCCATCTCTATCTAGCCTCCTATTTGAACTCCATATGCAAGCTGTCCAATGCTGCCTCCTACAGCTAACCTGCTTGGCTTTCCTTTTCATATAATGGCTGATAGGAGACTGCTGGTGACAGACGCCTCTGCAATACCTAAAATCCTTTACAAAACCAAGGGGTTGTTTCTGGCTTGACATGTGTTAGGAACACTCACAGTAAAGGGCATGGACTTGTTTCCTTTGCAGTGGGTTAACAACCTGATCTCTCCAAAATTAAAAAGAAAACAAAACGGACCAGAAAACAAACACAGCAAGTAGTACTTGGTGCCTATGATCAAGTCATGTTACTGCAGTTGGAAGTGCAGCCATCCCTCTGAGGGCCGGGCCACGAGGAGAGGAGGTCACGTTGGTTCAATACCTGGGTGGAGACTTTGAAGGAACAATTTCCCGTATGAAGCAGGAAGTCGCCCTGGCAGTAGGGCAAGTGGTGGCTCTGGTCCAGCTCCAGGCCTAACCAAATAAAGTGCATTAAACCACCTTACATTTGGCAAAATCTCCTGGGCGGGGGGTTGGGTAAGAATGCTGAAGATGTCCACTCTGTGCAGCAGCTGCCTCTTTCATCTTCAACTCCAAACATGTAAACATTCTACCGAGATCTAGCTGTGTTAAAGGAACAGCAAGATATTCCTTACTCTCTTTTGGCTCAAAGGCGCTGGCACACAATCTGTATTTGCTAACTCCATGTGCCCACATCCCTAGCAGTCCTGACTTGAATCTCAGGGAAGCAGAGAGGACCAGTGACGGTGTTACATCATTGTGTGTCAGACAAAAGGAGGCAGAACAGAAAGAGCTGGGTTTGAGTTTGGACACCTCAGCACTTTGGCCAAATCTAGTTCTGCACTTATCACCTTGGAGATCTTAGGTGTGTCACTAAACTCTGCTTTCTACCTTTCGTCTTGTAAAATGGCAATTATGATTTGTATCTTGCAGTGTTTCATAAGAAACAGCTATTAGTGTGGTCTAGAACGAAGCCAAGACTCACTCTCTTCCACAGAACAGCAATGTCACCAGACTGAAGGAATCCTCACAGTATCTAGGTGAACAGCAGGCCAGCTCTTGGTTCAGACTAAGGTCCTGTCTGGTTTATGTGCAGGGACTACAGGGACAGCAGTGATGGGCACTGTCTAAGGCATGAAGACTGCACAGTGCTGATGCCACAGTAAAAACCTTGCTTGAGATATGGCTGTGTTAGTCTAAAAAGAGAGAATTTAAATATTTTTTTCTTGAGTGGTGAGACATGATTTCTTTTTTTTTAAATTCATCTACCTAATAAACTGCCTGGCACAAGTATTCAACAGAATGATTTCTAACTGAGTTATAATAGTAAACGTAACACTGTTTTTCAATATAGTTAATGGAAAATAACAAATATGTTATAAGAAATGCCAAGGTTAGATCCTTCTAAATATTTATATTATGTAGAATTAGCCCTGTGTTATTAATATCATTGGTCAAATAGTATTGGAGCCCCTGAAACTGATCTTTGCTGTACAAGAAAGAGAAAAATCCAAAATATCTGGGAATTATTTTTATTGACGAGCCTGGGTTTGTTTTCACTCTTCCCACAGCTCATGTTCAGATCTGTGGCCTCCCTTTTATGGGCTCTGCAGCTATAAATCTGAAAAGGGACAGATAAGGTAGGAACCTTGTTAAACAAAATCCCCACCAAAATGACAAACATTCAAACAGGAGTGGCCTGCCTTTATCTCGTCACCACCCAGCTATGACCCAGTCTGTTTTGTTTTTTACAAAGGGTCTGCTGTCTGCATGGCAGCCACTATTAATCCCAGGAGACCAAAAGTCACTCTCACACTAGGTATTTCCCAAAGGACTGGGACTGTCTGTTCCAGGGTGAACTTGCTGAGCTGACTATCCAGGCTGTCATAAAAATCCCTTGATTTTTATCTCTGGTTGGACAGATCAGGCTGTTTGATAACCTCAGTCCATTTCCCTGGAAATGTGGGTATGCATCCATATGCTGACTCATTATGGGCACAGAGAGCACAGAATCTCCTCAGAGGGTGGAGACTTGAAGACTTTGAAGACAAGGGAAGGTTCTGGATAGATTATTTACAGGTACTTTGCCAGCAGCAAGACAAGCAAAGAGCCAGGCTGGCAGCTTGTAAAGTGATGGGTCCTTTAGGCCATTCATTGGAAGATAAAAGAGATTTGATATGTTTATTAAGCAGCCTGGCTACCCTGGAAGCTGGCACACACCTCTGGTGACAGCTGTACAGCAATAACTTCTGTTTGTGGTTAGCCTGGGCTGTGGTCTGCGTCTCTGTAGGTACAAGATTTTCCTTATTTTGAGACTGGACCACAGTGCTGTATGTGGCCCAAGATGGCCTTGAACTCAGAGTTCCTCTGCTCCAGACTCCCAAGCGCTGGAATTGCAGGCATGTGCCAATATGCCTTGCCAAGATGCTTCTGAATAGATGGTATTTACTAAACTTAGATATATATGTAAAGTCTGCCTTTCATCCAAAAGAACTGTGATATGGTTTTTGCAGGATTTCTCTGCAGGGAAATACGCTCTACGGTAGGAGTAAAGATACTCTACACTGAGTCCCAATGACAACTGAGCCAAAAGGGACATGTGATTCAAGTGAACTGTGAGATAACTACCCTCCAGGTAAGATTATGGCATAGGCACTAGGGCTGATCAAAAACTAGGATGAATATTTGTGATATTTGGTAGACTGATACCCAAAGTGGGTCACCTCAAAAGCATTATTATGAAGCCTTGAATGGTAGTTCATGGCTGTAATCCCAGTATTTGAGAGGCTGAGGCAGGAAAATCAGGAGGGGTTCAAGTCAGCCTTGCTACATGGCATGTTAGAGCTCAGCCTGGGCTAGAGACTAGATCTCAACAAAAACCAAAACTGAAACAGAAGGCTGGAGATGCTCAGTGGCTAAAACTCCTCTTTTAGAGGATTAGAGTTATACCCTCTTGTCTCCAGGAGTACCTCTAAACATGTGTTCATGTTCATGTGTATGAGAGTGTGCACCATACATACACACGCACACACACATACATGCACACAGACACACAGACACACACACACACACAGAGAGAGAGAGAGAGAGAGAGAGAGAGAGAGAGAGAGAGAGAGAGAGAGAGAGAGAAAAGAAAAACCAAACCAAACAACCACCAAACAGACAAGAATTAGGAAAAGTAAAGAATCAGTGAATTAAGAATCACCTTTCACGTGATGAATCAGTCCATTTCGGCATTCTTACAGTTAATCCAGATGTACTTTTATCATGACTAGTTGTAGTGTTACACTATGCAGGCTCTGGGAAGACAGCTCAGACAGTAGACTAGTTACCACGTAAGTATGAGGACCTGAGCTCATTTAAAACGCTGGGTGTGGTGACCTGTGCCCACAGTCCCAGCCCTGGGGAGGCCAAGTCAGGAGCAACTCTGGATTCCTGAGCTTCAGATTTGATGAGAGCCTGTCCCCCCGACCCACCAAAAAAGGGGAGAGCAAATAAGGAAAACATCCAGTATTATCTCTGGCTTCCACATAAATGTGTACATGTGTATATATGCACACATAACTATATAAGAACATATACACACAAAATTAATTTTCAATATAGCAAAGAGTGTTTACACCCCATTAAATTCTAAAACCCACTAAAAACAGACCCCGGGGCTGAGAGAGGCCTCAAATGTTTCAGACCATTGCTACTCATGCAGAGGGGCTGCTGGGATGGGTCCTAGACCCTACATGGCATCTAACAAGCATCTGTAACCCCAGTTTCAGGAGCACCAGCTCCCTCTTCTGGCCTCCTTGGGCACCAGAAACACTCATGGTGTTTATACACATGCAAAACCCTCACACACACACTACAGAAATAAATACATCTTTAAAGAACACCATTAAACCAGCACTCAGGAGGCAGAGGCAGGAAGATCTCTGAGTCCGAGGCCAGCCTGCTTGACTTAGTGAGTTCTAGGCTAGCTAGGGCTACACAGTGAGACTGTCTCACAAAACAAACAACACAAACCAAGACCATGCTGTCCCCACCTGTGGTTGCCTGAAATGGCCCCTCTGGGAACAGGAACACACGTGGCCTCCTTGCTCCCTTCACTTCCTTGCTTCTCCCACACAGTCCATCCTAAATGCTTGGAGTCATTCTTTCCTTATGAAAAATATGGCTTCAGCAAAGAGCTATGTCTGTCTCCCTAGGGTTGACTGTTTTTCAGTATGAAAATTCTATTGTATCACATGTCTCCTGTAACTTGCTTTTAACTCTTGGATTCTAAGATTTCATCATCATGGTGTGTGAGCTGCCACTTTGACAATGAATTCAATTTCCTCCAGTGAACATTGGTTTCTCATGGCTCTTCCTCACTGTGTGCTCACCGACCATCTTTCCTTCTCTTCCTGGGCACTGCCAGACATTCTTCTGAGCCTTCTTTGTTGGCTTATGATTAGGAACACATGTAGAGCAGGCCAGCCTTGAACTCTTGATCATCTTGTCTCAACCTCTGAGAGGCAGGATCATGAGCTTGCTCGGCCACGCCCAGCTTTCCCAGCCTTCTTGAAGGTCTGAACTGCCACTGGGAACTGTGTGGAAGGAATGTAGGCCACTTCCTGATCTGGTTCCTCTTATGCCCCATATCCTGCCTGAAGCAGAGGGCCAAACTGGGGTTGGAGGGGGCTGCAGAGAATGGAGGAACCACCAGGCAGGAAACTGGGAGGAGGCTCTGCCCATGCCTTCATGGGAGGGGGCTGTGGGGATAGAACAGCACAGTGGTGGAATAGTGGTGTTCTATGTTTTCATCGGTGTCCTGCTTGTTACTGTCCCAGTTATCCAGGATATTCTTTTTTTTAATTTAATTTTATTAATTTATTCTTGTTACATCTCAATGGTTATCCCATCCCTTGTATCCTCCCATTCCTCCCTCCCTCTCATTTCCCCCTTACTCCCCTCCCCTATGACTGTGACTGAGGGGGACTTCTTCCCCCTGTATATGCTCATAGGGAAGGCTACCAAGAAGAGACTTGATATCCAGGATATTCTTGTTGGGAGAAATGGGTAAAGTAGTCAGCAATCCCAAAAAGGGTTGGAAACTATGAATAGTTGTATGGTAAATGACATAACCAATCTAGCCACCAGGCACTGCTCCCTTAGGTCATACGCTTTAAGACAACATTGGGATCTCTCAGATAGCAAAGGTCAATCTCCATTGTCTCAAAGGACTTCATAGTTGTGAAAGGAATCAAACCTGAGGGACTAGTAAGATAGCTCATTCTTTAGGGCTTGCCATGCAAGCTTGAGGAGCGGAGTTTGAACTCAGTACCCACAGAAGACGGGCGTAGTGTACATCTATAATTACCTTCCGCTCCAAGAGGCAGCTACAGATGGACCCCGGGGCTTGCTGGCAGGTTACCATAGCCTTATTCTCAAGCAGGATCAATGAAAAACCTCATCTCAAAAACAGGTGAGCAGAATCTACTGAGTGAGAACTGACTTGTCCTCTGGTCTTCACGCTCACATGCACACATGTACTCGTGTGCCTGTCCCCCATTACCTAAAGGGGAGACCCTCCCAGATCAAACTTGAAAAGCTGAGATCAAGAAGCAAATCTTTCCAATGGTCCAAGGGTTAGAGTTTTCCATAGCCCTTCTGAACTCCGGAATGACGGTTGCAATGAAGTGTTGGAGTAAACTGTCTTTGAACACGATGGATGGTCTCCTGCTGTTTATTCTCCTCAGAATTTACTGAGTCTGTAGTCTAGGGATGCCCACTTCCCAGAAAGAATTCTTTGAAGTTTGGCATCCATTTGGTTAGAGGCCAACTGAGCATGTTTCCATCTGGTAAACACAGTGTTAAGTACCATCCCACTGAAGCGCTACCTTCTCATTGACAGGCTGTGGCCGAGTACAGAACTGAGGAGTTTGGCTTCCTCTATTCTTCAAACATACAACAAAGTCTTTGGAATCTGGCGAGGCTTTGGTTGGGAGCAAAACTCTGAGTTCTCCATCAAACATGAGCCTAAGAATATAGTCTGCAAATTCTTTTAATGTCTGCCACAGACAGTTTATAAGATGTATGAGGTTTCTAAGCATATATCCAAATAAAAATAAGAAATATTATCATAGCCAGAGATTAAAAGGACAACATTCATTGAGAAGGCCACAGGGAATCTGAGCATGGCAGCCTACTTGGGAGACTTCTAGAAGGGGGCTGGCCTCGTCAGCCCTAGCTCTTCAGTGTTCAGTAAGGCCAATTTAATGCCTAAATGTCCTCGGGGTCAAATTCCACTCCCTCTTGAGGTGCGTAAGAAACCTCCCTTAGCCTCCACATCTCATTTGAAAGACTAGTGGTAACAATACATGAAGTAATCTTGGAGCTAGCTTCCTTGAGAAACAGCTGGGAAGAGATGGTGCGGTAGATGAGAGACTGCTCAGGTGGTTAGCGTTTTATACTGTGAAGACAGCTGTTTGTTCCCTGGCCCAACCACACTTGGCAGATTCCTTTAGTAATTACCTTTCCTAGGCTCACCTGTATGCAAAGTTTGCTGATCAAGAGCAGGTACTATGGTTTCTCTGGAGACCAGAAAGCCTTAATCCACCTTTTCAACATTACAAGAGTTCAAAAGACCCACAGCACAAAGGCACATTCTCATAGCTGGGGAATCAGAGGGAATGCTCAGGAATCCCAAAGCACCTCGTTTTCAGGAAGAAAATCGAAGTTATAATTCGCTGTGCACCATGTCCAGGTTGAGAGGCTCATGATCATACACCTGGGGCCCTAAAACTGCTGGAGAACAGGCGGTGCAGCCAGGCTGTGCTTGCCAACCTCTCTGAAATCATGGCACGGACCCAGAAAATTCTATAATTGTATTGCATATTGGCAAAATGGGTGGGGCCAGTGAAGCCACCGGCTGTGCACTCTAGCTATTCACTGTGACGGCTAAGAGAGGAAGCCCCGGTGAAGAGGCAGGAACAGGAGATCTGCAAGCAGGTCTTGGCTTACATGCTATTTCCTTCAGCTGCAGGCCAAAGGACAGGCGAGCGGGTCTACTTCCTCTTCCCGTAAAGTGAGGGAAGTAACCTAACCTCCCAGGTTGCCGAGAAAATGATACTGTTATTCTGGGTGCAAAATCCTCTGCACAGTACTTTGTATGCAGTGAGCACTCAGCCACAATGCTGTTCACACGTTGCCATTACAACTGGTTACACTAGTGTTACCTTTACCGAGGTCACGCTTTATTATTCCACGGACCTCCTAATGGGAAAGTACTAGGTGAGAAAACATTGGCTGGTACTGAAGAAATGCTGCTTAATGTTCAGGCCGTGGGTTTTAATCTTTTCAGTTTTTCAAGGTTATGGTAGAGTGTAATAGAATTCAGCTTTTCAGCCAGTGGCATGGAGTATGTTTACATTGCTGCACGGCCAGGATCACTGTTCATCTCCAGAACACTTTCATCACGGCAATCACATCTTATAACTACAGCTTCCTGAGGGCACTAGCAGCCTCTGTTTGACTTGCCATCCCTATGAACTCGACAACTCATTGATGAGGAATCAAGCTGTATCTGTCCCATGGGAGAGGAACTGTATTCTGACATCTCTATCACCTCCCTCCCATTTGAAGGCAAAGGCTTCTAGTCAAGCAAAGGTCATTCTTAGCCTAGAAGTCTCTCCTAACAGCACCTTTAGTACATCTGAAGGCAGAGCATCTCAGGAATTCAGAGCATCTCTGGCAGAAAAAGCAGGTAACACTACTTTGTGAGTTCCCAAGCAGTTCCCATCAATGTAACGCCAGGGACAGAAAAACCTGTGCATCAGGCCAAATAATCCACAGCTACATGGACTGGAGGAGACAAACGGTTCTGCCTCGGGACAAACATTGTTCCATTTGAGCGCTGGCCCATCCATTCATCGGGATGCTCCTAAGTACAGAGCGTCCCAGGCTCCTCATCGGCTCCAGTCTAACTCCTCTGAACAAAACCTCGCTTTCATTGATGGCGTCTGCTGCCTAGATGCCTACAGAAGAAGCCTGGAAAGACCTTCGTTCTCTGTGTGTGTGGAGGATCAGGTGTCCTCCTAATCATTTCCCATCTTATCTTTTGAGACAGGATCGCTTGCTGAACTCATTGCTCATTGACTGGCTCAACTGGTTGGCCCCTGAGCTTCAGGGATCTGCCCTGTTCACCCTTCCCCGACCCACACTAGGCTCACTGACATATTTGACCACACCCAGCTTTTTATGTAGGTTCTGGGGATCCAAACACAGGTCTTCATGCTTGCACAGCTATTACTTTATCTGCTGAGTCATATCCCCAGCCCAGAAACATTTCACACACACACACACACACACACACACACACACACACACACACACACGTATATACACATATGTATGTATATACACACATACACACATATGTATATGTATATGTACACACACACATGATATATAAGAGATATATCTCTTCTACACAGAGCTAACCACCAAGCTTTCCTTTAGATCTTTTTCTTCCCTTCTGCCCCCTGGTAACAACAGCTCTCACTGATTTCATCCTCCTGTGCCAGGGCTATCTTCTCAGGCCTGCTGCTCTCCATTCCAAGCCATCGTCTACAATACCAGAACAATCTAATTTTTAAAAGCAAACATATTCCACTTTCCTACTGAGCCCTCTTTTTATCCTTGGGATAAAGTCAAACGCTATCAGACTGGTATGCAGTGCTGTCTGTGCTCTGGCCTCCGATGACCTTTTCAGGAATCTCTCGCCACTCCCTGGGATCCACCAGACACTTGAAGATTGAAATCACTTGCAGTTCTTCAGAACCCTTGGCCATTTCTTCTCTCAGAATCTTTGTTTATGCTAGTCCTCCTGCCTAAAGTGTGCTCTAGCTTTCCTGCTCCAGTAAGTTGGGTGTCCCCGCCCTGTGGTCCCATAATACGTGCTGTATGCCTAGCATTATACCTTAAAGAATGTTTCATTGTTATGCTGTGTTTGTTTGGCTGTGGAGTCTGAGCCCCATTGTACACTTGTGATCCTTGCCCCCGCGCCTCGCAAGCGTGGGCATTACAGGTATGCGCGACCATGTCTGTATGGTTCTTGTGTGCATTTGCTCCAAGACTGTGAGCCATTTCAGAGAAGACACCAAGCATCCTGGCATCGCTGTGTCTGACAGTGCCTGAACCACAAGCAGGGCAAAGGAATGTGCAATGAGTAGACCCCTGTGCAGGCCGCAGGGAAGAAGGAAGTAAGAGGGGGAGGGGAGAGACAAGGAAGGAAGAAGAAAAGGCACATAGGGAGGACAAAGTAAGGCTGTTTCTCTCAGTCTGTCTTAGTGCTGGAGCTGAACTGAGGCCCTCTTTCTTTCATTGTAGGCGAGCATTCTGACTGATATCTCCAGCTCTACATTTCTTGATGACATGATCATGTATATAAAAGTCCTAAGGAATATACTAAAGGTCACAACAGAAAAGCAAAACTAACTGCCCTCCCCACAGCTCGTAGGATTTAGACTAAGCTAGCCTGGTACTCACTATGTAGTCCAGGCTGACCTAAAGCTCACAAGCCTCCTGCTTTATAAATCCTCCTAGTGCTTGGATTAAAGGTCTGCACCACCATGCTTTGTTTTGTATTATTGTATATTAACAATGAACAATTAGAAAATGAAAAATTCAAAACTCCATTCATAATAGGTTAAAAATGTACTCAGGAATTAGTTTAACAAAAAATATGTACAAGCCCTGTATACTGAAAACTATAAAACACTGCTATGGGAAATTAAAAATGACTAAAATAAATAGAAATGTAAACCGTGTTCATCAACTATGGATCCTAGCCAAAGTTTATAAAGTGTAGTAGTTCTAGGATAGTGATTCTCTTCAAAAGAGGAAGAATTCAGCAGCATTCCAATCATGTTTGTTGTATAGAAACTGACACTATTTTCTAAAACGAACATGAATCGAAAGACAAAGGAGCTCCAGTCTAAATAATTTTGAAGACAGAAATATAAAATTGCCAGGAATTTTAGCACACATCTTTAAAAACTCAAGAACTTTGGAGGCAGAGACAGGAGGGTTGTATGTCTACACTACAAACAGAGACCTTGTCTTCAGAATAAATAGGGCCTAGAGAGAGGGCTCAGGGGTTAAGAGTGTGCACTGCTCTGGCAAAAGACCCCAGGTGGATTGCCAGCATCCATGTTGGTGGCTCAAAAGTAACTTCAGCTCTAGAAAACCTGAAGCCCTCTTCTTGCTCCTGTGGGCACCCGTACTCACCTGAGCACAGCCGCACACAGACACACATGCATACACATAATTAGAACAAAATACACCTAAATAAACAAGTGGCTTCCATTACTTGCTCTCAAGGCTTACTATCAGGTGAGAGCATGCAGAGACCACTGGAACAGACCAGATATGCAGCTAATGGTCTGCCTGTTACTTTTTCATTGCGCATGCCACCAAATACTGGACAAGAAGCAACTTTAGGGAGAAGGGTTGGTTTTGGTTCACAGTTTGGGTCCATCATGCCAGGGAAGATGCGCTGGCTGTACTGCGAGGTTTCCTGACTAGATCTGTGCAGCCGAGAGAGCAGAGAGAGGGCAGTGCTGCTGACCGGCTGGCTGTCTCTTTCATTCTTAGTCATTTAGTGCAGAACCACATACAATGGGATGCTGTACCGTCTACAGGCTGAGCGGAACCTTTCTCCCTCGGTTATTTGTTTCTTGAACTGTCCAGAAAGATGAGGCTCGCTGGTGTGCTAGGAAGTTTGCAATCTACTGAGGTTGAGAATCAAAAGTCAGCCATCACATACAGCCCACTGATATTTTTACAAAGATGCTAAAGCAATTTAGTGGGGAAATTTTGGTCCCTTTAACAGTTTTTTCCCCCGGGAGTAACAATATTAAATATGAAAAAAATAGAACTAAGTACCTCACCTCACACCATACATAAAACTGAAGCAGAATACAGACCTACATTCACGAATTAAAACTATGAACTTTCTTAAGAATACAAGCTAGTTAGGGTGGAGTCGCTACCTACCATCCTGCTACTCAGAGCCATGTCAGGAGAAGTCTGGACTTCATAGTGATCTCTGTCTCAAAAAAGACGATTCATTAATGAAATTTAGAAAATTCTGAATTGGATTAGGCAAAACTTTCTTAAGCAGACTTCAAAAATATGCTCTATAAAATTAAGAAGTGATAAAAAGAAACCTCATAAAAATTGCAAACAGTTTTTGGAAAGATGCAGTTAAACAAAAAAGCTCTCTTAAAGTTTATAGAACACATTACTGGCAAATGGATACTAGCCAAAGTTTATAAAGAATTCATAAGTCAGGACTAGGATAAGGCTCCATGCTATAGCATTTGCCCAACATGCTGGAGGCCCTGTATTTGACCCTCAGCATTGGGGGGAGGAGACTCAGAAACTGAAGTAAGATAACACCATGCCAATTAAAAACTGGTGGTAGTGGCGCACGTCTTTAAACCCAGCACTCAGGAGGCAGAGGTAGAAGCAGGCGGATCTCTGTGAGTTTGAGGCCAGCCTGGTCTACAAAGCAAGTCTAGAACAGCCAACGCTATACAGAGAAACCCTGTCTTGAAAAACAAAACAAACAAACAAAATCACAGGACAGTATTATACACCCTACTGGACTAAATTGAAAGGCTGACAGTAGCAAGAGCTGAAAAGGATGGTGAAAGAGCTCAGGCACTCACATACCATCTAGAAGACCGTAAAGAGCCACACTCCTTTAAAACAGTGTGCTGGTGGATTACAGAGTTAAAGATACACTTACAGGGTGACTCAGCACCTCCACTCCTACAGTTAACCAAACAGAACTAAAAGCATATGTCAACACAAAGACTCTCCCTTAATTATATCCAAGGAGCACTATTCTTAATTACTAGATATTGCAAGGAAACAAGAGTCATTATCAGGGGTGGAATACTACTCAGTAACAAACAAGACTGCAACACACATGCCAACACATACAGATGTCAAAAACATACTATGTAACAGAAAAACCACTAAAACCACTATCCCTGCGTGGTTCCATTATAAAGCAAGTATTATAATTCTACAGCAACAGATATCCTGACACACACACACTCTCTAACTGCTGAGAATCCTATTCAAAATTTGCATAGAGATTGAATGGCTCATATTCTAAATGAGGCAACCAGAAACTCTTTGGAATGGTCAGGTACTATATCATGTAAAAGATTTCCTCTTCTATGGGTGAGGTGAAGTTCCCAACTGTTTCTTACCTAAGCAGATTTTCTTAACCATACCTTGAAAAGGAAAACGGATAGCAAGGTCCATCACTTGGGACCACAGCTCTTCTTCATAGATGCTTCAGAGAGCCAGGGAGCCGAACTGTTTTGGCTCCTGATCTGAACAAGCTAACTGTAAAGATAATCTGTCTGCGGGGCTGGAGAGATGGCTCAGCAGTTAAAAGTGAAACTGATCTTATAGAGGACCTGAATTCAAGCTTCTGCACTCACATCCAGCTGCTTAAAACTGCCTGTGACTCCAGACCCAGGGAATCCAACACCTTCCGCACTCTGTGGTCACCTGCAGGCCTACAGTGCACATACACTTATGCACACATACACACGCACATGAATAAACCTTTCAAAATAGAAGGGATGTTTGAGACCAACAGGGAAGCTTCGAGGCAGCCCGAGAATTACTTGACACTAAAGACTTGGACACAAGAGTGTGTGGTGCACACAGGATGTCTTTAAAAATCATTAGAGATGTACACAGACACATACAAAAGTGTTCATAGTGTTTTACACCTGCTTCAAAATAGTTCAGAAAGTTCAAAATCAAACAAAAAAGAGGTTCGGGGAAGAAACGAGAGAGATGTTGTAAAAATGAGGGTCCCTGATACCACTTCCCCCATTTTTACGTGTGTTGGAGTTCTATAATTATTTTTTGTGGCACTGGGAACTGATTTCAGGCTCTCGCACATGCTTGGCAATGGTTCTACCACGAGCTATAGAGACAGCCTGTGTTTTACTTTTTGAGACAGGGCCTCACTAAGTCGTTGCCAGGACGGCCTTGAATGGACTCTGTCCTGGATCCTTGGCATGTGACTGTGGATCCTTCCTGCCTCAGGCTCTCAAAGCATCAGGAATAAAGTCCAGGACCACTAGGGCCCGGCAGAGGTTTTGTTTTTGTTTTTTTGTTTTTTTTTTTTAAGTTTTGATTACATGTATATTGGGGGAGGTGAACATGTGGATGTCAGAGAAAAACTTTTGTGAGTCAGTTCTCTCCTTTCACCATGTGGAGATCAATTCAGGTGCTCAGTCTTGTTTGTAAAGAGTCATATGCACTCACAGTAGATCACAGAACTATCTGCACTGTACTTAGTTAATAAGACAATAGTGAGTGTGTGAAGGAGTGTGCACTTTGCCACGGTCACACTCTTCCTGTAGTGCAGGACCAGGGCTACTCCCACATCCGCATCACCTCCTGGGCTTGCTTGGGCACTGGGTCTTGCAGGCTCCTTCGGACCATTATTAGCCACATTTACCATCTAAGCTGAGTTTCTGACACTAAGTTGCTTGGGTTTTGTTTTGGTTATTTGGTTTTTTCGAGACAGGGTTTCTCTGTGTAGCCTTGGCTGTCCTAGACTCTCTTTGTAGACCAGGCTGGCCTCAAACTCACAGAGATCAGCCTGCCTCTGCCTCCTAAGTGCTGGGATTAAGGGTGTGTGCGCTCCCACGCCTGGCCCTCCAGTTGCTTGTTAATTCTTTCATTATACCATGTCTTTTGTTCTTTCAATGGTCACAGTGCATTTGTATCTCAAGCTTTGTCCCTGAGGAGGAGATTACAACCTGCCACTATTACGGAAGGACTCTGGCTTCCTGCTTTGTGCGCTCAGCTAGGAATGTCACCTCTGGAGAGTGCATTCATTCTTTAGCAATGAGAGGATGTGTCCACTTGTGGGGCTTGACACTGACTTTCTGTTCCTGCTGTTGGGGCTTCTAGGTTTGTCATGAAGTTCTAAAGAAGTTTGAAAGTTGTCACATACCCATGGGGCCACTGCCAGTGGATTATCAGTGTCATAATCCGAGATTTATCCCAGCTGTCACTGAATCTCAGTGTGCCACAGTTTGTTCTTTGTTACATAGGGTAAAACTGCTCACTGAAGATGCTGGGAGGCTTACACATTATATGCTATGCAAAGTGCTGATCAGAGTCTGAGCACAGTGCCCCCGGTGCCTGCTAACACTGATGACTATTAGCATCACGGTGATGGTTCTGCACCAAAAACGCCCATAAGTCACCAATGTAGGTAGTTGTTTAATGTTAGGAAACAGAAACAGTTTCACTCAACTAGATCAATACTCTAAGTTACTCTGAAAGCAGCTTGCTTTTTTTCTTTCAGTAGAAGACCTTCTTTGGTTACAATTTGTTCCTTGGAAAGCAGTTGAGGACATCTGAGAGTCAAAAATGAATGACACTTTTCAGGAACTTTGATCAGAAACACTCACTTTCGAAATTACTTTGCTCCAATAATTACCACAGAGGAGAACTGTGACAGAGGCTCAAGACAGCACAGAAAAAAAGAATCGCTGCATTGGTTGTGAGTATGATCCATAGCCCCTCCTCACTAGACATCCCTTCAGAGCTTTAAAAAAGGTGTCGGGTAAATCCAAGGGTTCACGGGAAGATTCATGAATGAGATTTTCAGCCTAGTGTCAGAAGTTGCAAAAAGGCTTTTAGAAGGTGAACTCCAAAGAAGAAAGATGTTTCAATTTGAGTCAAAGCAGTGGTGGTGGTTGCTAACGGGCCAGAGCTCTGAGCTGTGATGCTGGTGAGGGAGGCATGCTGCATGTGTAATCAGAAGATGAAAGTGGCCTGGCCTGGTGCCACCATAAGCATCACAGAAGTCCCGGGTAACAACAAATCAAAATGTCTGAGCTACTGAAAGGACCCAGGAGTTGTCATGATTAAAACACAGAGACACTTGTAGGTTTCTAGGACCCTCTGGATCCTTCTACTTTGCCATTCTCCCATGCTTCTCTCATCTAGAGTCCCAATAGGATGTCCTCCCCTCTGTCCCAGTTTCCTGGTAAGTGAAGGCTTTCGTGGGACATGCCCCTTGGGCTAGTATGCAGATATAAGTGAGTATATACCATTTAAGTCTTTCTGCTTCTGGGTTAACTCACTCATTATGATAATTTCTAGCTCAATCCATTTATCCACAAATTTCGAGAATTCCTTGTTTTTAATAGCTGAGTAGTATTCCATAGTGTATATGTACCACAGTTTTTTTATCCACTCTTCTACTGAGGGACACTTAGGCTGTTTCCATGATCTGGCTATTATGAATAAGGCTGCTACGAACATGGTTGAGCAAATTTTCTTGTTGTGTGCTGGAGCATCTTCTGGGTATATTCCAAGGAGTGGAATAGCTGGGTCTTGAGGAAGCCCTATTCCCAGTTTTCTGAGATAGCACCAGATAGATTTCCAAAGTGGCTGTACTAGTTTGCATTCCCACCAGCAATGAAGGAGTGTTCCTCTCTCCCCACATCCTCGCCAGCATGTGGTGTCACTTGAGTTTTTGATCTTAGCCATTCTGATGGGTGTAAGATGGAATCTCAGAGTTTTGATTTGCATTTCCCTGATGACTAAGGAGGTTGAGCATTTCTTTAAGTGTTTCTCAGCTATTTGATATTCCTCTGTTGAGAATTCTCTGTTTAGTTCCAAGCTCCATTTCTCAATTGGGTTATTTGGTTTGGTGGTGTTTAGCTTCTTGAGTTCTTTATATATTTTGGATATTAGACCTTTGTCAGATGTAGGGTTGGTGAAGATCTTTTCCCAGTCTGTAGGCTGTCGCTTTGTTCTCTTGACAGTGTCTCCAGCCTTACAGAAGCTTCTTAGCCTCATGAGGTCCCATTTATTAATTGCTGACATTAAGGCCTGGACTGTTGTGTTCTGTTCAGGAAGTTGTCACCTGTGCCAATATGTTCCAGGCTCTTCCCCACTTTTTCTTCTAAGTGACTTAGTGTCTCTGGTTTTATGTTGAGGTCTTTAATCCACTTGGATTTGAGTTTTGTGCAAGGTGACAAATTTGGGCCCAGGGGTCCCGCTCAAACTAAGGCACCAGCCAAGGACAATACAGGTGGTAAACTTTAAACCCCTACCCAGATCTAGCCAATAGTCAGAACAGTCTCCACACTTGAGTGGAGAGTGGAATATAACTTTCTCACGTACTCTGGTGCCTCACATTTGACCATGTCCCCTGGAGGGGGAGACCTGGTGGCACTCAGAGGAAAGACAGCAGGTTGCCAAGAAGAGACTTGATACCCTGTGAGCATATACGGGGGGAGGTAATCCCCCTCAGGAACAGTCATAGGGGAGGGGAATAAGGGGAAAAGAGGAGGGAGGGAAGAATGGGAGGACACAAGGGATGGGATAACCATTGAGATGTAACAAGAATAAATTAATAATAAAAAATTAAAAAAAAAATAGCTCCGGTAAAGAAAAACAAAACAAAACAAAACAAAACAAAACAAAAAAACACGGAGACACTGGAGAGATTTCCCTTTATTTGTTCCCCACACTCTATCATTTTGAACAGGAGAAGGAACAGTCAGGTTTTATTTCTTGTTAATGATCAGCTAGTTCCTGTTGCTTTGATAGTTATTAATACTAGAAATGATTATATTAAACTAAGAATCTCTCAGATAAGACGTAGGTAAATATGCCAATCCTACAGTAATGTGGTTGCAAAGCTTTAGTTTACAGCAATTTTTAATACAGACCATTGTAGTTCCTAGCCTTAGTCATTTTACCAATTCTGACTTGTTCAAATTTATATATATTTGCGATCTGAATCCAAAAAGGTAACTCACTTTTGAGAAACATCACAGTTTGGGTGTAAGTGAGTTACCTGGCTGCTTGCTAGATGATGTCACAGAACACATGGTTCTGCAGTAGGGGCAGACAGCACTGTGTTTAGAGCAAAGAGGCAGCTGAGGGGATGGCTTTTCTCTCAGTGGTAGGCAACAGTGCCACCCCCATACTAGTAACTCCTGGGCTTCATGCAGTGTGACAAAATCAGCTTGGAAGGGGTACCTGCAGCAATTACAAGCCTCTGGCTTTTTCTTAAAATTTCAAGCCTCTTGATTTCTGTTATTGGCCTCAGTAAAAGAAAGAATTGTTCCAATGACCAGCAGAATTTGTCTGAAGGTGTTGCTTCTCTGGATTCATAAATATTACGTTCTGTTAGAGACTGAGCCCTCTGAGAAAGAATACCACCGATGTCTGTCTGTAATATAAGCTTTGGAGGCACAGGAAGAGAATAATGAATGTTCTGTCCATTCATTATTCTTTTACTCGTGCCTCCAAGGAGCAGTCATAGGGGAGGGGAGTAAGGGGAAAATGGGAGGGAGGGAAGAATGGGAGGATACAAGGGATGGGATACCCATTGAGATGTAACAAGAATAAATTAATAAAAAAAAAAGAATAATGAATGTATAAGTCGGAAATACAGATACACAGAGGAGACAGGTGACGAACCTTACAGAGAGAGAAAGAGAGAGAGAGAGAGAGAGAGAGAGAGAGAGAGAGAGAGAGAGAGAGAGAGAGACATCAGAGCAAGAAACAGCATTCTTTAGACCCACAACTTTAGACCTATTCTTTTGACCCATGCTTCCTCCATGTCAAGTGCAGTGGAGTCAGAACAGCTGATGTCACATGGGAGGATATAATCATGTACAAAGAGGACACTGGCTCTTTTCTTTCACAAATGAGATTGTTAGAGCAACCACGTTAGAGCAATGTGCTTACAGTTAACATGTCCTCATGTAACACATGGGATAATTATTAGCACAAACAATGTGGGGGAAGCAAAGCTGCTGCATCCTACCAGCGTTAAGTCATTATTAATCTAAAGTAGACTGTGTCGAGCCAAAGATGCACATGAAAACCTAGAGCACAAAGTACTAAGAAAAGACTTAAGAAACAGCAATCACAAAAGCAACCCTCAAATGCATCCTCCATTGTGCCCCGGCCCTGAGGGTCCAGTTCTTGGCTGCCTGGGGGCTTCTGCAGAACCTCCTTCCCCAGCAGGCTTTTCCCAGGCTTTTAAATGGGCCTGCCCATTGTCTTGGTGAAATGTCACCTCCAAGAGAGCCCTTTCCAGCCATATTGAAAGACTGCTTCTGAAGATTCTACTCTGTGCTGTCACAGTACTGGTTCCCATCTGGAGTATATGCACTCATATGTGCCTTACGAGCATTACTTTATTTTCTACATTGCTGACATATAACATGTGAGTCAACAAACACCACGTTTAAAGCACCATGCAGCTGTATTTCACCTTTACCTGATTTCAGCTAGATTGGGGCTCCACACTTTCTTTGAAAAGGGTGAAGCGATAAAGAATTTAGGCTTTGTAGACCATGTACCGTCTCCATTGCACATTGTTGGCTTTTTGAGACAGGGTTTCTCTGTGTAGCCTTGGCATCCTGGACTCACTTTGTAGACTAGGCTGGCCTCGAACCCACATCCACCTGCCTCTGCCTCCCGAGTGCTGGGATTACAGGTGTGTGCCACCAGGCCCAGCTCCAATGCACATTCTTTGCCTTCTTTCTTTTTTTTTCTTCATAACGAACCTTGTGAAAACATGAGCACTCTTCTTGGCTCGAGCACTCCATGGAAACAGGCTGTTGTTGTCTAACTCCCATGCTGTACTATGATGAGCATCCTAAGATCAAGCCTGGGTTAGGTACTGCTGTCCACAAACACGTAACCATAGTATTGAACATATGGAAAATGCAAACACAGCTAACTTTATGGACAATGGAGAAAGAGAAGAGAAAAATGGACAGACTGAGGATGTCAGACATTTCCTAGACACAGCACCCTGTCCAGGCCAGATCTACAGGGATTTACAGATACTGGGGAAAAGACAGCTTGTCACCATAGTCATGGCTTCCACCCACTGCTGTCTTCCACCCCTCTCTTCCCCCATCTCAATTCTACTACCATGAGCCACAGGCTAGTGCTAGCTGCTGACCGGGGCCCATAAAGAGGGGAAGTCGCTTCCCTAGGGCTGCTCGTGCTCTGTGCCGTTGCCATACCTTGCTGTGGCACCAGCATCCTGAAAGACTGCTGGCTTGTGGGTACCATTTACCTCTAGACCCTCTACTCAGATAGTGGCCAGGAAACCTCCCTAGGCATTCCTGGGAGGAGCAAGCAAGCATCTCCTGCTGTTACTGTGACTCCAGATATACTGATCAAGGATGAAAGAGGAAGGTGTGAGCGACTGGGAAGGCTGCACAGTCATACTCAGAAATACAAGAGTGTCAGGGTGCTGGAGCATTGCCTGGGAAGCCCAGACCGTGGACAGTACCTCTTCTTAAGGCATTCTTGTGTCTGTACCCTGAAACAGAGGTCAGCAGCATCTGGCTCAGGAGAGGAGTGCCTTTCCGCTGGCATCCCCAAGGCTCAGAGAACACTAGCAGCTGCCCTGCTGACACTGGCTTGCTGAGCTGGGAGAATGCAAGGATGCAGAAGGAGGCAGAGATGCCAGTTAACGCCCTGCTAGGTCTTCAACCTCCTTGGAGTTGTGGAGCCACCCACAGGAGACTGGCTCTACTCTGAGGCACTTTCTTCCTCCTCTTTCACATGTTGAGATCCCAGAATAATTCACTGCAGTGTTCTTTGTCAAGTCCCTGCCACCCCATATTCACCTCCCATCTTTATAACAGGAAAAAAAAAAAAGGAACAAATGGTCCCCTGGGTGTTGTAACCAAGCAAGCAGATGCTTCCAAAGGAAGGTAAGTGTCAGATGCGCAGCCGTATGACTGAGGAAAACACATTATCTAACCAAACTCCACTGTGCGGCAGCAGGTCCTATGTCTTAGATAAGAACGAGGCAAAAGGATGGAAAAGATGCGCTTAAGAGCAGGCTGCAAGTTAGGGATAGAGCAGGAAATAGCATCAAAGGCCCTTAATTTATAGACCTGCCCTTATCTGCCTGAAGAGCCAACAGTGTGTGGGCATGACACTAAGGGACAGGGGAGTGAACAGCCTGGGGAGGAAAGGGATGACAGTTCCGGAAAACATTTTGGGAAAAGGCAAAGGAAACCCCAGGTTTTAAGGCAGCTGTGCTAAGGAGTGCCTGAGGAGTCTGTTTCTGAATAAGGCAGTTCACAGCTATGTGAAAATATGACAGGGATATATTTGATATACAACTTGGAAAAGCTAAGCAGGCGGAAAAGGAGTCATAAGAAATACCAGCTACACAATGTCAGGGAGAGGGTATTCTGCAGGAAGTTCAAAAGCAGCAGCAATTACTCTGAACCCTGAAGGTACTGACAAAGCATTAGCAGGAGCCACAATGTAAGTCATCTTTTATCCTGAGCACGTCGAGGGTGATGACTTCCTCACTCACTAATAGGGCTTGGATGCGGGTGTCCCTCTAGGATTCTTTTGCTGGGCGGTGGGCTCCCCGTGTGGTGCTATTACGTTGTAGAACCTTTGCCTCAGGCCTACTGGGAAGCGGTTAGAGTGCTGGGTACCACGTTGGGAGGGATTAGTGCCATCTTATGGGAGTGAATCCTTATGAAGTGAAGTCACAGGACACATCGGACCTGTGCAGCAGGTTTCTTTCCTATTTTGCTGCCACACTGTAACCCAGTCAAAGGGCTGGGAACAAATCCTAAAGCTGTACTTCTAAAACTATGAGCAGTACAGAACACTCTTTATGGAGTACCTCGTCTTGGGCATGTTGCTATAGCAACGGAAGGTGGATTAATACATGCCATCTTTGAGTTGCATGCTGGAAAAAACAACATTGAGACTAAAGAATGTTAAGGATGAGGTTTTTTTCCCTTTATGCCTGATGTGGCCTGACATCAAACACCGTGACTAGGAAACAGAAGTAAGTTTCCATGCTGTCGGGCCACTTCAAGATGAAACAGCTTCCTGTGGCATTCATTCAGCCTACCACTGTGTTGTCCATGGCCACTCTGGCAGGGGCACCACCACCACCACCACTGGAGGCAAGGCGTAGACTCCTGTGGACAGTTAGGCTAGGACAATCACATCAGGCCCAAGAGATCAACTGAAGCTGCAAATGGGATCTGGGCATCAGGTAAGAGAAGGAGTAATTCTGAGGCTTCCTTTCCCAGTGTACTTTTCATTGTGGGCTAAATGCCATATGGTAATGCTTCCAGGAAGCCTGACATCAGCCTCTCCGTCCACCATGCATGTTTGAAAACACCAAAATAGAAGGAAGGAGGCCTGACCCGGTGATTTGAACAAGGTGTAGTTGGAGTCACTCCCAAGCTGGAGCGCTCCCTTTCCAAATCTGTTTATGTGTACACATAATTAATATAAAAGCGCCTTTTCCAGATTTAATGCTTGAACAAAATGGCCTTAATGTAGAATGAGCTGCCAAGCAGGGGCACAATGTGAAGCCCCACACAAACTGGGAATGGCTAGGTGACACTGAGAAGGAAAAAGGCCCACCCTCAAATACACAGCCAGCTCACCACTCTCTGTGAGGTGTGCCAGCATCAGTTTCCACATGGAGGCTTTCTTCCCATTTTATGGACATTTAGGGGCTGCCTTTCTTACTGTCTGCTAGTATGAAATCAGGTTTAAAAGAAGGAGGAGGAGGAGGAGAAGGAGGAGATGAAGATGACTACAGAAAGCTAAGCCTGCTGGGGAAGACCCCAAAGTCAATATCTGTACATTGTTTTACATCAAGGCAATTCAGGGCCAAAGCAGCCTCCCTTGTATGGTTAATGTGATTTAAGGACGTCCTGCCTCTGAATGAAGCCAGCTCAAACCCCTGCTTCTGTCCTACCTCAAACTGGAAAAGCTGGAATCCCTTGGTCGCTGACTTTAGCAGAAATATTATTGCCAAAGAATGAAGGGATTAACTGACTTGTAGCTTGAATCTGATGCCACTGGTTCTTCTACAGCAAAGAAAAACAATTGAAACCATCTACAAGAGAAAGCTGGACCAGTGATTCCTGACCCACTATGACTGCTTACGTAACAGACATTTACATAGGACTACAATGTGGAAAAGCACCCGGAAGGGCTTTTGGGGATGCACACAGCACTGCCTCCTTAAGTTCTGAGCTGTTTATTACTGGACAAAGTCAAAGATTTTTCACTTCCTAGTGACCAGAAGATCAAAGCAAGTCTGTATCCACAACTCTGGAAGTTTAGAGACCTGACACTGGTTACATATTTTGCATCAGAAGTCTATGTAGGGTAGGGCCACTGTATCTTGTCAATAGTGACATTTGTACTCAATACTTTTCTGCTGTGAGGGGCTGTCCTGGGACAGATGGACTTTTAGGATTTCTAGTTGATCACTGAGCCCCTTATCCACTTGTGACAGTAAGAAGTGTCTTCAGACATTATCAGCCATCTTCTGTGGGCAACATTACCCTAGTGCCCAAGAAATAGTGGTTTGGAGAAAATGTCTTGTTATGACCTGAATATAAACATACACATGCTAAAATAAAAAGGACCATGCCACAACACCAAAAGTTCTCACACTGATTATTACAGTAGACACTCCTAAGCACACGCCCATAGCAAATGTATACTCACTGTGTACAAGAAAACAAAAATCCTTCCACATCAGCAGCAGAGTGAGTTTTGTGAAGCCTTCTGCATCATATTCCACGACACCCCTAAATAAGAAAAAGCATACACACAAACCCTCATAAAAATAAGGTTCAAAAACAGGAAAAGTGAGGTAAGACTCTTTAAAAGACAGCTGAACCATAGGGAACTTAAGACAAATAAGCACCAGAGGTTTAGGGACTGGAATGGCAGCACTGGGGTTCATGTCACAGCCTTGCCGTTTGCTCAGGACTTCATTCAAATCTCATAACCTTTAGAGACTTAGCTTCCTCATCTAGCAGGAAATTATGATATTGGTAAACTTTTTAATAGAATTGTGAGAAAAAAAAACCCAACTCACAAAATAGAAACATTAGCCATTGGTGATGAGGAAAAAGACAAACTAAGAAACCACTCAGGTGGGTGTGATTTCACATACATTTTATCCCAGCACTGGGGAGGCAGAGGCAGGGGAACCTCTGTATCTCTGTGAGTTCAAGACCAGCTTAGTATGCAATGCTATTTCCAGGCAGGGCTACAAAGTTAGATCCTGTCTCAAAATAAAAGAAAATTTAAGATGAAACAAGGTCTTGCATGATATTACAATACCAAATGTCACCTGTCTACTGGGACAGTAAGTTTAATTATCGCTTTAGCCAGGGAGTAAACGAAGATGACACTGACAATATAATTGAGATTGTACAGAAATTCTTCTATTGGTACCCTTGCCTCTGAATTCCCAACAAAACATAAACATCAGTAGGCAAGCTCTGATGAGGTGCCCAGGGACAACAGCTCCTGACTCGCTGAGGGGGCTGGCAGAACCTGGTAGGTTCACCTCATCAATTTCTGACAAGAACAGAGTCTCTAAAGGATGCTGTCACCAAAGTGTGACAGTACTAACAATGCACTGGCAAATGGAAAATACTCATCCACACAGGGGAGTCCTTGAAGTCTTAGAGATGACTCCTCCTGACTGGTCAGCGGTACTGATGGTTCCTAGTTGAATACTGGCACATTCCAGGAAGCTTACAGGAACTGAGATACCAAGGACCAGGTGATCTGCTCCAGGATGGTGTTTATCACTCAGATCTGACTTAAGCCAACAATTCCGCCTTATGTATGTATAATTAACCTAATACTGTAACAGTGAGGTCTGAACTCTTTTCTCTGCTTCCTCATAGGCAAAAACAAAATATAATGCCTTTTGTGCTTAAGCTTATAATATGGTAATCACTGGAAATTTACTAACTACACACAAATGATGTTATATTATTATAACATATGCATAATAAAATATGCAAAGTGTTTATTAAAAGAGAATGATATTTAAAGACAAATGTGATGTGTGCAACCCTCAGGGTGTGAACATTCCATTCTGAAGGACATTGTGCTAGTTTCTTTGTTTTCAATCATATATGTCAAAGATAATCTACTCAAACTTTGGGTCACTAATATTTATTACCGCTATTGTATAAAAGTGCTCTCCCAAAATGTTCATCAATAAAGCTGAAAGTAATTTTAACTATGAAAGACATGTAAAGACAGCCATGTTGCTTGGGTATTGGCTTTTTTTCTTTACGATAATGAAAAGTGTCATAATGGTTAATGAGAGAATTGTTTGGCAGTTTTTCAGGAGTCAGAAATTTTGCTTCTAACTGTGCTGTGGCAAGCTTGACTCCTGGTTTCAACTGCTCTTCTTTACTTGGTTTTATCATCATTTACCTATTTGAAATACAAATTTTGTGTTTCTGTTTATGTATTTTTATTATTTTGCAGTCCATTCTGGAATAAGGTGCGAACTGTAATCAGAGCACTGGGCAGTGTTCCACCTTAAAGGCTATGAGGAAAACACACTAGTGCCCGACTGTACTAAGCCCAGTGGAAGCTTATAAGACCCTGACAGCATTTGGAGAAACAGGGCTGCAAAGAGCATGGCCTATGGCATGCAGGGGGCAGGGCGAATGCGCAGGCGCAGGGGGAAGGAGGAGAGGGGGCAGGGCGAATACACAGGTGCAGGGGGAAGAGTATTCTGTGCTTTCCCTGCAGCTGCACACTTCCAACCTCACTCTCCTGTTGTTGTTGTTGTTGTTGTTTTCAAGACAGGGTTTCTCTGTGTAGCCTTGGCTGTCCTGGAGTCCAATTGTAGACCAAGCCGGCTCTAACTCACAGCAATTCACCCGCTGCTGCCCTGAGTGCTGGAATCAAAGGCACGCACCACCACGCCCGGCTACTTCCCATCTTGTGGCATCTTCTAACCTTTCCCCTGAAGTATAACTCATCACGTTGTGGTGTAATGCTAGGTTTCCTTCCTGATCTATGAGGTGCTGTTGTTGGAAGAGTCCTGTCAGGGGACCTGGATCCTGGGGAAATGTGATTCCTGCCTTGCCATCCCCTCTTCTAGATGTGTGACTTCACTGGATCACTAAAATTCCAAGGATGGGCTACTTAAAATAAAGTGTGTTTCTAAGTGTCTGCCTGAACCATTCTCGAGGCCTGTCATCGGTTGAATGGACAACCAAGACGTGGTGCACACAGACAACGGTATTTCATTTATCCATTAAGGAGAATGAAATCCTGGCACTTGTAGGAAAATGGATAGAACTGGAAATCATCATGTTAAGCGAAATTAAGCAGACTCAGAAAAGAAAAATATCACATGCTTTCTTGAATACATGAACTCTATATTTAAATATGTGCGTGTAGGTCATGAAAGTAGGAAGAGGAGCCCAAGAAGGGAGGAAAGTATGAGGAAGAATCGAGTAATGTAATGCATGGGCCAGAAAAGCAAAAGGGAGGCTATTTGGGAAGAAGAAGGGGGGACAGCAAGAGAGCGGCAGGGGTGTGGGGAGGGGTGTGGGGACGGTACTTAGAGGAGGAAACAGAACAAAGTAGAATGGCGTGTGTGTGCAAAATGCCGTAATGGAACCCATTACTTATGTGCTAAGTTAAAAGTTAATTTTTAAAAAGCATAGCAAAAAAGAAAGAAAGAAAGAAAGGAAGAAAGGAAGAAAGGAAGGCCTCCTTGGTTCACTTCCTTCTAGACATCTAGAAGACATGGAGGCCAAAGTGTAGTATAAGCTGCCCCAAGCTGCACAAGAAGCAGCTTTAACCCATGGTGGCTGCAGAGAACCCTCCCGGCATGGCTGTTAGGGAGAGGCATACTGCTGCTCAGAGAATAGACCTGGATTCTATTATTCACTAAAGGGTGTTAAAAACTAAGTCATCCTGGCAGCTCCAGGGTAAGCACCAAGCCCGAATGCCAGAGAGAAGGTGTCCCACGTGAGAGGTAAGCGCACGGTTGGTGTGTCTGTAAACAGGGTAGAACTTACGTGCCAAAGTGACTGAGAAAAGCCGCGATGTACTCTCTCCTTTTGTGATAGCCTTGAATCACGTACTGTACCTGGAACGGGAATCCGAAGCCGAGGATCAGTACAGAAAGACTGAAGATGCTCTATTATGAAAAACTGGAAAGACTCGGAGAAGCAGTGCAACAGGAAAATGAGCACCCATATTCCCACCGCATATTCAACAACTGTATTGTGCCTCACTGCTTCATCCAGTCATCTACCTACTTAGCTATCAACCTATCAATCAGTCTTGCTGAAACACTTCAAAGGTAATTAGAGACATCCTGATGGTTCACTCCAAATACTGCATTTAATATGCAACTCCAAAAGAATTAGATATTCTCCTTAGAAAGCCACAAATACAGTTGTCACACTCAACAGGTTTAGTGAGCATTCCGCTGTCATCTGCTACCCTGTCCACGTTCAGCTCTTCTTCATCGCCCCAAAACGTTGTTTCCAAAACAGTGTGTAATTCAGGATCGCATATGTTATTTTTTTATATTTTAAAAATCTTTTAAATGTTGTGTGTGTGTGTGTGTGTGTCTGTCCATACAAGCATGCATAAGTGGCACTGACTTCTCAAAGAGACTGAGTTACCTGTCTTACTATCTCAGTTATTTGTTTCTGTGTTTTCCTATACATTGGAAGTCAGAGCCAACAGTATGATGAGATTAGGTTAACGGGTTTTGACAAGAAACCTTCCTAGGTGATACTGGACTTCATTATTTGGATAAACAACTTATTTTAAAGGGATATTCTCCCTTGCCATAGTGATCTATGACATAGTATACACACATACCCACCCCACTTCTCAGGATGAGCAAACTACAAATGTATATCTTTTTTTTTAAGTTTATTTTTATGTGCATTTGGCATTTTGCCTGCATGTATACCTATGTGAGGGAGTCGGATCCACTGAAACTGGAGTTATAGACAGTTGTGAGCTACCACGTGGGTGCTAAGAACTGAACCTGGCTCCACTGGAAGAGCAGCCAGTGCTCTTAGCTGCCGAGCCGTCTCTGCAGCCCATACAAGTGTGTATCTTGAAGCACGTGAAGACCTGGTTCCTACCAATAATTCACTCAATGGTTTCAGTATCAGTTGAGATATTCTTGTCTGAATTATTTCATCTGGGATTGAAAAATGTTGATCTAAAAATGTTCTATTCTTCCTTTTGCATTTATCAGCAGTCTTTATAAAGAAATTTCATTAAGTGGGGGCTTTTTGGTTATCTTGAACTCCTATTGAAAGGGTAAGATAAAATTAAAATGGTAAGATAATGCCTTTCAAAAATCTTAATATCAGAATGAGAAGTATTATAATGAGTGATTTATTTTGCATTTTTGTATATCCTTGTTAGCACAAAATGACAGTTTCTACAAAAAACGTCAAATCATTATGCTAGGTAGCTGCAGGTTAGTTATTTATACAATAGCTTCTACCATAAAAACATATTCTTTATAACGGCCTCATTGTAGCTGAAAGAAATAATGAGAGAGACCCCCCCAAACTGTTTAGATTTGCTGCACCCACATTGCGTTCCCATGGCTAAGGAGCTCAAGATAGAGTACATGGCATAACCCTGACACAAGTGGCCCTGATAGCCAGGCTCTACCTTCAAAAGCAAGACAATTCTATTTATATAATAGTGGTTTATGTCAATTTACAAAAGCAGTGCTTACTTTGCAGGCTTAATGCAGGATCAGATGTTATTTTCAGAAAAGAAAAACAGATGATAAGTTTGCTTAAGTGGCTTTGTTTAAAAAAGGGATGAAAACAGTTCTGTGTACTTGATTTTAAAAACAGAAAAGCATTTTAACAGAAACCCACAACATAACTGGCTATAAAGATAGATTCCGATGTAATTATGGAAATTCATTTGAAGAGACGCTCCTAAAAGCAGCCCATGCTGTCTTCGTTTAGAACAAACAGAAGAACACCAATTTTAAAGACAAGTAAAATTAATGAAAGCGAACCAGTTAAGAAAAACAGACTGATTCTTATATTTCTGAGAAAACGACACTTTTTTTTTTTTTTTTGAGGAAAATGTATGACTAGAAATTAATCTCAATTGGAGAGCTTTAAAAAGGCCTTTCTTCTCAGCTCTGGAAGACACAATTTACATTTTTCTCTAGAATTCTGGGACACAGATTTGAAGGCAGTGCAAAGCCCTAGAATGTAAATAAGAATCCTGCCCTCCACTCTGGCTTGAAGGGGAGCAGTGAACTGAGGGAGTGGGGGGTGGGGGGCTTGTCTCAGCAGAAGCCACCACTCCAAGAAGCTAAGTGCCTTGGAATCTGGGCCAGTCCCACATGCTGTAGTCTTGCCAGATTTCAGTTTCTCTGACATTTAAAAAATAATACTGAAGCCTCTGAAAAATTATTGTTCTTTAAAAATATGTCCTATATAGAGATGAGCTATCTTCTGAATGAGAGAGATAAACAAAAGATCTGTTTTTCCAGCCAATATGAACGAGTCAACAGGAGCAAAGAAAATAGTACTTTGGCAATTAAACCAACTGAGTCACAGTCCACGTGGGAGGGGAAAGAGCCAGAGTCACTAGTGTGTTCATACCTCTACTTTTCAGCTAAATATACTGGCAAGACATGAACAGGTGCATGCTCAGACTTTTGGGAAATAGCTGACTACCACCAAACTCAACATTTGCCCATTGTATACAGCTAAGGGAAAGCTTCAGATAAGCCAACATAGAAGGCAGAGGACCAGCTGACCCAGAAGTCTTGCCCCTAGAGGAACAAAACATCTAGTCAACTGCTCCCAGGCATGACAAGAATGAGGGACACATAGTTAATGGGTGAGATAAAAAAGCAGAAAGAAATGAAGGCTGCTTAAAGAGTTATCGCCATCAGCTGGCTGTAGACACATGTATACACCAGATGACTGGGGAGAAGGGGTTCACAAATGGAAAGCCGGAAGGATGCCCACAATGCACCAAACATGTAGGGGAAAAGGGAAATTTTAAGAGTTGACCTAAATCGCCACATATGATGGGATGTGATGAATACAAGACAAGCAATAAAAAGGCTGGGTCCTCAGAAAGGAGAAGGAAGAGGAAGACAAAGAAGGAGAAACAGCTGAACTGTCCTTTAGAGCAGGCAAGGGAGAGGCTGAAAGTACAGGGATGGCCTGAGGTGGCTGGAGCAGGAGCCATGATTTGACAGCTGCAGCAGAGTCCTGGAGGCAGGGACCCTCAACAGGCAGAGGGGGCAGGGGACTTGCTTTTACCTTGTTGGTGAGCAGGTGGCACACTTGAGGCACATAATCAATGAGACATCCTCCTCCTGGGAAAGCAGGGATATGAAGAGCTGAGGAGCCTCCGAGTGCACTGAAAGGATAAGAGCACAAGGGACGTGTCTTAGGACGGAGGAGGCAATGGAGGGCACGGCACCCCAGGCAGACGTGGCATCGCACCAGTGGGGAAGTGAGAATGGGAACATGGGGATCACTCCATGATCGAGTGTCTGTATTTTAATTCAGTTTGTTGAATTAATGGTTACACATCATAAGAACAACTGAAGACCACATTGTACAGAAGTGTAAGCCTGCCACTCCTAACTGGCCCAGGGAATGTCTGGGCAGTGGTAGGTAAATATTATTCAAGCACATTTCACACTCCTCATTGTGCCAATTACGTGCTGGACAAAGTAAGTTATTCATCAAACGCCTGGCCCGGGCTACAGGGAACTGAAGAGCCACGTCTAGAGTTTATCAGCTTCAGTCTGAGAAAGGGATAAGAACAAACAAGAGGATGTAATCGCTATTCATTGATCTAATAATTGATATACAGTGTTGATTCTGAAACAGTTGCCAGAACTTACACGCAGGTGAAACTTTTTCCATGGAGATTAAGTGCACATCAATGAAAAGAAATGGTTCAGAATCTTACAGCACGTATTTTTCATTTATCACCCTCGCCCTTTCCTTTTGTGTCCCCTTTTTGTTTTTGTTCATTTTATTTTAATGTATATATTTCTATACTGTCCTTAAGCTCCCCCTGTAATATGCTGGGAAATAAAATAAAATACCCAGGCCCTTAGTGCTGTGGTTGTTTACGGCACAAGTCTCCCAGCTCCGATGCTGAGTGAAGGAGTGGATGTCACAGTAACTACCTGGAAACTCCTTTCCAAAGAGTGTAGGGCAGGGTGACTCAGTCTAGGGCTGTGACACAGGGAACGCTCTGAACCCCAGACACATATTCTATTGACTGCAGATTTTTAAAATGAGTTTTCCTGGTAAAGATTAATTTTATGCTTGCTATGGGAATGAAAAATCCCAACAAAACAGGAGCCGGGTAATAGGAGGGGTTGGAGATGGAGCAGAAACACTCAGTCCTAAGTTGTTGAGTTCGACGGGAACCTGACAATGAAGACAGAAGCCTGAGGCTTGGTATGCAACTTACAGATCATCCGTGCTCTCAACTGCCCAGGACCAGGCAGCCCCGGGCCTTCTACTCGTTGCATGGGTAATGGAGTAGGTTCAATAGAAATGCAGAAGGCCAGGAAGAGCCCTGCAACCCCCTGTGAACTGGGGCCAGCTTTCTGTCCTAGCTTCTAAAACACAAGGCATATTCTTTATCAGACTAATGATTCCACTAGGTTAGAAAACCGATCAAGAAGAAAGTTCTGTCAGAAAAAAAATTGAGTCCAATATTTGTGCCTCATAATTACTGTTAAATATACATATAATGTAGAAAAATAGAGAAAACACCAAGACCCAGGAGACTTATAGCTTACTTAGAGACAATCCTTGGCATTACAAATCCCCACATGTAGCCTAGTTTAGACAGCTTCCTGGAATCGATTAACTGCAATGGGTTTTTGGTATATACAAAACATTATAGGATAGATCTTTTGTCATTTGTTAAATTGTATAAGAGAAAAATAGTCTGCAGGCAATCTTCTGAATCAATTTCTCTCTCATCTGCCTGTCTGTCTATCTGTCTGTCTGTCTGTCTGTCTGTCTGTCTGTCTGTCTATCTATCTATCTATCTATCTATCTATAGTCCATCCATTTATCTATCTATCTATCTATCTATCTCTCATCTGTCTACTATCTATCATCTATCTACTACCTACCTACCTACCTACATACCTATCTATCTCTCATACTCTTGTTATCTCTCTCTGCTTGAAATGGCCACAAATAAAAATTGTCTCTGGTGAAAAGAAACAGAGGTGTGAAGAGCTGTGGAGTGTTGTTGCCAGGCCCATTTTTCTGATTATCCAGAACTGGTACTTGTTGCTAGCTATTCCTTCACATTGTCTAATTTAGCCCTCCCTACAACTTAGTGAATCGAGAATTATTGTACCTTTGTAGGCGAAGAAAGCATGGTTTGGAGGCCATAGGAAATTGCCTGAGGTTTGCATTAGTCAGTGGTCAAACCAGGATTAGAAGGCAGGTCTATCTGCTGGTCACTACAGTCCCTGATATTTCTGCTGACATACCGTGCTTCCTGAGAGGAGGTGAATTTAATCTTAAAAGGCTACAGGGTTCCCTAAAGTCCTAGAGGTCAGGATGCTGCTGAGGAGAAAGCTCCTGAGGCACTCTGATGATCACTAAAGCAGATATGGAGATACATGGCTCACCTCCCCTTGCACGCATCTGCAAAGCAGGCAGGCCAGCATCCCGCTTCATGTTCGTACCTCAGCACTCACCCAGGACTCCTCAACAATTAGACTGGCCTGATTTGGGATGTGATGAACTAACACTCTTGGAATCTGCCTCTGAACCACTTAGCTTGCTGTGCTTAGCTAGCTGATGTCTGTCAGGTGTCATGACAAAGAGCTTTAGCTGGGCTCGCTGTAAACAGGGGCTTGTTTCACCACTTGCTTAACTCCAGAGTTTCTTAGCATGTTAGGATACAAAACCTAAGATCCAGTGTCACACAGCGATAAACGCTGCTGATTCATATGTGCGTTTACCTTGTGGGTAAATATTTAACAGGCTGGTTAAAGCCTGAATGCTGCCCTGATCCTGTGAATAAACAAAGACTGATGCCATGAAATAAAGCACTATTACCCAGTCAAAGGGTGGAAGGTGGGAGTAGTGGCCTATGAGCTCCAATTATTTGATATTGATGAATTAATAATAATGATGATGACTGAATACACGGGAAGCTCACCCTGTGCAGAAGAGATTCCAGGGCTGCCTCAGATACTGCCAGGGGAGAAGGGAGGGCAGAGCCCCAAAGCAAAGCTGCTGCTGTGGCGCTGAGCTGGGCAGGTGTGAAGAGGGGGATCAGAGTCCCTTGCCGCACCCCCTTCTGGCCTCTACAGTGGCTCACTGAGAACCAGTGCAAAGGCGGGGAGGGGCAGTGGGTAGGGCAGGGACTCAGGGTAGATTTGGGAGAAAGGTGAAAAGGGCTGTTTTGTTGCAGAAGCATCTTCTGACTTATCTTGCATGGATTAGAATGAAACTTGAAGTTAGGTACTAATTCTTAGAGATGAAACTAAATTGGTAGGTGTAAGTTTGGAAGTCAGAGTTTGAACATCTTGTCTTCCAATGGAGTTAGTTTAAGAGAACGAAAGGTAACCAAAAAGGCAATTTCAGCTATCTCCTTGGCTCTAAAAGATATTCACAGCAACTGTTCCTGATGAAGATTAATTCCCTACCATGCAAATGAAACCGATAGAGTGTTTTGTGAACCTTAGTCAGATTGTCTCTACTACTGAAGACTTGACTCGGCTACAGTGTGACAACATAAGGGAATTATTTTGACATGACAAAACGCGGGGAGCCAGCCTGTCTGAAAGCCTGACTTAGGACAAAGGAGTCTGACACTGACCCCTGATGAAATAGCAACTCCTAAGTAAAATGAAGAAAACATTGTTTAGTCGGGTGGAAACCAGAATGGCAAGGGATGTACAGTCGGCGTTCTTGCCTGGTACAGTTCCTTCCACTCCAGGGTTTCATCACAATGATGGGTAACACTGCTCTCAAAACATGTCTCTCAAGGCATTAAGAGGATTAGATTAACAACCAGGGTTATGCTACTATGCATACAGCACCAAAAGAAAATACTAGAATGGCTGAGTACTCTACATCCAGGATACTTTCAGGGACACCTGAGTCCGCCCAGTGCTTGGATTGTGCCCTTGCTTGGGTTCCTGGGGACAGGGAGTTGTCTCCTGGTTGCCTCTTCCATGGTACAGTTCTGAGGAGTGTAGGAGCTTAGTGCATGGAAACAGGAATTTTCAGGACCGTGAGCAGGAGACAGAGACAGGAGATAGGCTGCCTCTAGCTCCAAGCTAAAAGAAAGACAAAGGGGCACTGCCAACAAATATCAACTGTCTGCTTAACTGTTTAAAGACACTATTTCCCAAACAAGTATATGAGGTAGAGGAATGCCAGGGACTGCAAGAATCTGGGTCACTCCATGGTATCAGAGTGTGTTTCCTGGAGGCATGCCAGGACAGTTATTACAACAAAACAAGTCACTGACGTTTAATGAGTACCTGCTTTGGCCAGGCATTCCATAATATCTAAACTCCGTAACAACCCTGCCAACCAGATTTAACTAGATCCATTCAGAGGTGAGAAAATTGAGGCTGAAAGGTTTGAGTATCTTATCCAAGAAGAGCAACTAAGATGTACAATCACAATGCTTGAGCCTGCCTTTCTGGTTCCAAAAACTATGTCCTGTTTCAATGGGAATTCTTTCATAGAAAGACTTGTTTACCTTTTGTATGGGTGTTTTGCCTGCATGATTGTCGGTATACCTGAAGAGGTACATGCCAGGTGCCTGAAGAGGGCTTAGAATCCCCTGGAAGTGGAGTTACAGATGGTGGGGAGCAGCCACGTGGGTGCTGGGAGATAGAGTCAGGTCCTTTGGAGGAGCAGCCAGTGCCGAGCCATCTCTGTGACCCCAATACTGAGTGCCTTAAAGATTACTCCCTAAACTGTGCACAGTGATGCATGAGGAGCTGTCTGAGTCTAAAGTTAGCTGAGGTTATGTAGTGAGACCTAGGCTAGCCTAGGCTACAGGAAAAGACTTGGTTTTGAAGAACACCCCCTCAAAAGTCTGTTCCTCACCTATATACTGAAACAGGGACCAAAAGTGTATAATACATCTATTCATAATTATCACGGTGTCATCTCACTCCCTCTTAGTTTGTGCACATTCTAGACCTGTTAATTCACTTATGGTTTCAGTTGTAAGCCATACAGAGAGTCTCTCGACCCTTAGTTAAGCAAAAATGGGATACAGTACAATATGAAAAGATCCCAGTGTGCACATGAGAAGAAAATGAAACAGATCAGAAGGAGTGCTTAAAATCACAACTAGGAGGCTCCCACTGGCATCAGTGCAAGGCTGTCTACACACACTTGTAATAACACACTCCACGGCATACATCAGGTCTTGGTTGCAATACTGGATTCCATTTCCTGTTTCTCATTTTTAGAGGAACAGATAAAAGTGGAAACATTCCGAGACAATGACAATGACGATGAGGCATTCAGAAAACGCTCCTCTTTGGAGCAAAATCGGAAAAAGCTGCAACTGTTGAGTTCAATTTCTTAGATGTTTATGGGATTATTAAAAATTATTAAATTATTGAATGTCAATTGGCTATTCTCTACTTAGGGACAGTATGCACGAAAAGAACTTCAACACCAGTAAAAGGGATTTAGTCTGCCTATGGGACAAAAGGCAGACAAACGCCACTTACTAACCACTATGTGTCATGATCTACATTAGGAGAGGGGCAATGGTTAATCTCAATAGCTGATATGACAGAATTTCAAATCGCTATGGAAACAAATCTCTGGTCTGTCTAGTTACAATAATTGAGGTGGGACGACCCATTTAAATGTAGTCAGTACCAATGCATGGGCTCGGGGCCTGGACTTAAAAGGATGGAAAGAGATCTAGGTACAAACATTCATGGTGTGGTTCTTGTAACCAACGGACACAATGGAACCAGCCACTTCCTCCTGCTCCTGCGTACCTTCCTTGCCACCATGCACTGTGTGCCTTACAACGGTAAGCCAAAGGAAACCCTTCCTTCCTTAAATAGCTTTTGTTCCAGGGACCAGGAAAGTAACTAACGCAAGAAACATTCTTCCATCTTACAGATGAGAGGGCTGGGAAGTAAATAAGCTAAATGTGTCCCTCTAAGGCACACAGGCAGTGGTGGCAGACACATCTAACTCCAGGTCTCTGACGTCAATCTGCACCACACCTAGGTCTTCCGTTACCCCTGTTGGCACTTCAAAATCCCTCAACACACAGCCCTGATCTCTGGTTCTACACGTGGCTTGAGTGTGTCAGGTGATGACAAAGTGCTTGAGGCTTTTTCCAGGAAACCTTACTAAACTAAGTACCCTACCTGAAGGAAAAAAAAAAAAAAAAGAGCCTTTCTCATTCTAGACAAAAGAAACTCTTGGGAGCCTAAGAGAACTGTGCAGGTCAGAGGCCCTGACCCTTTCCAGAGGGATGCAAAGGTACAGAATGTAAGGATATAAAGCATACAGAAGACGAGAATATTTTAATTGCAAACAGAGTTTGTCTAACAACATGAGTTCCGACTAAGCCTTTGCTCAGAACTGTGTTTTCTTAACTTTGTTAAACATTTCACAAAAGCCTTTAAGGGGCGGGCAGTAATCTTACCAGATGTCCACCATCAGGATTCTGTTAGTATGTTGGAAAAGCATTTTAAGGAAGGCCCCCAAACAATAATGGGCTTGGGAGATCCTGTCCTAGTAAGACTTGTAGAAACTACTTTCCAGATGCCTGGCTGTGAAAGACCCAACAGGGGTTGTCTGGGGGGAAAGCTTTCCCTCTTGCTGCAGTCCTATCCCTGGCCTATGACCTGTAGTTAATTTCATCACAATTTTTTAAAGTAAAACTACTTTCAAATACTTCTGGTCAGGGATGAGTGAATGTACCATCATTTTGTTATACATTTACAAATTTGAACTGCCCCAGAATGGCATAATGTATTTCTATTGTATAGGGCCAGGTTACTTTTCCTATGAATTACCTTTTTTTAAAGAAAATAATTCAATGGTTCCTCAAACTCAATTGATCTTTTCCCAGTTCTTGTGCGCGCGCGCACACACACACACACACACACACACACACACAGGTTTTACAGTCATCCGAAGGCATATGCAGAGAGTAAGAGGTAACCTTTGCCCCGGAGGAGAGGGTATCCTCTGGCTTCCTGTTCAGTGGTGTTTGTCACAGGCTCATACACGTGAATGCACATGCATTACCCACCCTGTGCTCAAAGGACTAGTATGGAGGTAGCTGGAGCCTGGCTTGCACACCCAAATTGAAACAAAACAAAACAAACAAAAAAAAAAAAAACCCACCAGAAAATGAGATTATCCCAGGAACTGTCACTCTTCACTGTACAATTTGTTTCCATGGTGCTCCTTGCTTGATTTCTTATATCAGCTTTATGAAGTAGGTAAGTGCTAAACAGCACCAAAAAGGAGAAACCTGAGTTTGGCAGTGGAGAGAACCTACTGGAAACTAAACAGGGTTTGCAGAGTTTTCCTGCACCAGTAGTTTCTGTGTTTGTTTAAGAATAATCTGGGGAGCTGTTAAAGATTCACAGACCCAGGCCCCACCCTAGGGAGGGCAATGCATTTATTAGGTCCAGCAGCTCTGACGGGGGCAGGGCACACCTGCTGCGGCTGGCGTCCTTCACTCTCACCAAGTACAGACACCGGACACAGGCAGGGGATGGGAGAGCGAACCTGCCTCCCACCCCAGAAGCAGAAGGAGCGGCCATGCGCTTCAGGTCAAACTGGATTACACAGTAAGTCTCAGGCCAGCCCAAACCACATTCTGAGACTCTGCCCCCCAAAACCCAAACCAAAGCCAAAGCAAAACAAACGCCACCACAATGAGGCAGAGAAGGCCAGAGGCATGTCTTGACAGTTAAGAGCACCGGCTGCCCTTGCAGAGAACCCAGCACTGGTTCCCAGAAGCCACACTGGACAGCTCACAAACACCTGTAACTCCACTTCTAGGGCTCTGACATACTCCTCCAGCCCCCATAGGCATCTGAATGCACACGGACCATAAACATACTCCCAGGTACCACACACATATACATCAAACAACAAACAAGGTGCAACTGTAGACCCAAAGCAAGGCATTCATTGTAGATGGCAGACCATGTGTCTTGGGCTAACTAAACTTAATAGATTTCTGGGAAAGAGAGAGATAGAGATAGATAGATAGATAGATAGATAGATAGACAGACAGACAGACAGACAGACAGACAGATAGATAGATAGCACTGCTACTTCAGACTGGCCAGGTTCTGTTTAGAGGACTGTGCCTAGGCAGGAAGCAAGAAGGACAATGGCAGATCCAGATGCCCACATATGGTAGATCAGAAACGAGGTCTGGGGCTAAGAAAAGCTGTTTAGTGACAGACAGAGAAAGGAAGGGAGGGAGAGAGGGGGTGGGAGGGAGGGAGACAGAGGGGTGGTGGTGGTCAGGGATTCTAGAATAAATCTCCAGCAACCTTATTATTTAACTTTCTCCTTTAAACTGACAACTTTCAAATTTGTAACTCGAGATCAAACTTGTTCTCCATTCAGGGCCCAGATAATACACTTCAAACAAACAAGAGCAAACCCTACTTCAGTCATGGCAGCCCTCGCCTTTCAGCTCCTGAGTGAAAGCAGCAGCCTCTCCACCCTCAGCTCTAGCTCACAGCCCATTTTCAGTGAGCTGGGACCGACTTTGACTTTCCACCACCGCCCACATGGCTCACTGTCCATCTAGGACTGTTTCCACTCTTCTTTTCCCAGCCACTTTTGGGGTCTTAGCCTAGTGGCCTGCACACCGAAGCTTCTTGAACACAGCCACTTCTACCCCTGGCTGTGCTCTTTCCTGTCACGCTTCTTCCTAAGGCTGTATCTCCAAAAGACACTCTGTTTGCTGTATTAATTTGTCATTGACTTTCCTGACAGATGCAAACTCTTCCAGAACAGGGCACTTTGCTGATTGTTTGGATGTATAACCCCAAAACCCAAAATAACAACAAGCTGCATTGCATTTCCAATAAATATCTGTGGTACAAATTGAATATCTTTAATCTGAGAAATTGAAATGCAAAATGCTGCAAACTGGGGAGCTTTTTTAAGTGCTAACTGATGTCACAGTGGAAAATTCCACACCCAACCTTACATGACAGGTTACAGTTAGAACACAGGCACAGGACTGAGGAGACAGCTCAGTTGGGTAAGAGTGCGAGCTGGGCAAGTATGAAAACCCTAGTTTAAATCCCCAGCTCTCACATAAAGACTAGGTATTGCTGTGCATGCCTGCAACCCAAGCGCTGTGGGGGACAGAGACAGGATGATCACTGGGGCTTTCTGGCCACTGTCTAGACCCAGGTAGAGTGAGACCTTGCTCCAAGAGATCAAGGCAAACAGTCTCTTCTGGGCTCTCACCATGTATAGATTATACATGTAAGTGCACACATGCATGTTCCCCTCTCTCCCTCTCCATCTCCCCACCCCCCTCTCTCTCTGTCTCTGTCTCTCTCTCCGTCTCTCTCTCTCACACACACACCACAACATATCACACAGATACATAAACCCACAATACACTAAAACTATTGTATGAAATTAATTTCAGGCTATATATATATATATATATATAAGATACATATGAAATATAAATAAATTTCTTGTTAGACTTGGGTTCCATGTCAAAGATAGATCTTTATGCACATGGAAATATTCTAAAATCTGAAAAAAAAAATGTGAAATACTTCTGGTCCCAAGCACTTCAGCTAAGGGACATTCCACCTGTGTGAAAATCAAATGACTATAGAAAGACAATGTTGAAATTCTCAAATAACATTCAAAGTCAGTAAACACATGTACTCTTTTCCTGAAATGGTCATCAAAGAGAGGAAGATGTTAGAAGTGTAGGGGTCAGCAAACAGTTTTGGTAAGGAGTCAGTTAATAAATATCACTTTTGCTTCTTTAGAAGATATGCAAATGAACGTGCATGGCTGTGTTCCAACACAATTTTATTTATGGCTACAGAAATTCGAATTCTATACAGTTTTTAAAAGTTATAAGTCATCATTCTTTAAATGTTTTTCTAACCATGTTAAAATGTAAAAATTATTCTCCACACAACCAGCTGCTGGCTGGGTTTGCCCAGTGTGCCATTGCTTGACTCTTCATTTAGGATGACTCGATGGCTCTACAGAGGTTGAAAAGTGAAATATCTAGGAAGAAACATAGGCAAAAAGCCCAAGATGAGGATATTAGCAGAAACAAAACTCAGACCCCTTTGTCAGGCTTCCTTGGATTGCCACTGGCTTAGTCAGTGTCAGCCCACTATCGGCTTTAGGCATGCGTGAGGCGCACATGCGGCAGTTCATGAACCGTGGGAGTTCTGACGACGGCACTAGATTTTAACTGTGCGAGAGCGAGCTATTTATATGATCCTGAACGAAGCTCGAGGCGTATTCTGGTGTTTTTTACTTCTATGTTAGGTGAAAAAGCTGCCTACAAAAGCCTGCCTCCCACCCAAAACACTAGCTGTTAGTTGGTGACTGATCTTCAGAAATATTAAGATGAATCATATATGCTCTTTTCACAGTGCAAAAAGAGATAATTTTAAAACTCAAAAAAAAAAAAAAATGTCACTTTGGGTAGTCACAAACCACACAATAGAAAAGCTGTCCAGCTCCAAAGTTGTAAATAAATAGACCCTGCTCCTGCGTGGATGTCTTTTGCCTCTCTTAAGCTGTGATGTTTCTTTAGGCCTCGCCTCAAACACTGCATGGTGGTGAAAACGTGTCCCCTGTCTAGGCTGGAGGCAGGCTTGGCTCCCCTCTCTCTTCCCTGGGCACCCCACCCCCTTTCTCAAGCAACTCCTTCTCACCTCCAGCAGCCTGTGGCTTGCCCTGCTCTTCTGGCTTGCCCTCGCTTGGTCTACAAAGCGACAGCTGCTGGCAGAGCCCAGTCTTTCCCCATCACAGAAAGAACTTCGTGTTTCTTTCTCCTCACTGTGTGGAGAAGCAGGTACTTTTGGCTTCGATTCCCAAGGTCTGTTTTATTTCTCCTGTTACTAAGCAGGTCGCTGCCGCCCTCTTTTTCTGCAGTGTCATCATTTTCCCACATTGCCCTGTTTGGCACTGAAGGATGAACCACATCAAATGGAGGAATGCAACCACACACTGCCTTGAGAAGCAAGCAAGGGGGACCTCAGGAGTGTGTGTGTGTGTGTGTGTGTGTGTGTGTGTGTGTGTGAAATGACCACTTTGGGGGCTTGTTCTCCCATAATCAAATCCTCCCATAACAATGTGGTGGTGTGTCAAAACACTGGAATTCTGCTTCAATCAGCAACTCAGAACTTAATAGGAAAATGAAGCAACAAAATGTTGGTCTTACAACTTGAGGCTGGGCTTGTATTTAGCATGGGAGTATTTGTTTCCCTATGGCATTCCAGCCAAACCTTCAAAGTTTGGGGCGCTGTGGGCTATCTACAGGGGCCTATGGCAGTATCCTGACATCCTTCAGTCATGTTTCTTTCTTACTTATTTATTTTTTGATGATGGGGCCTGAACTCATTGGTTCATGTTTTTAATTATCTGACTATCACTTGTCCTGAGTAGGCAGTCTACCACGAAGCCAGACACCTCCCCCACCCCCCGCTCCCCGCCTTCTAACTCGTGCCTAGAGGAACACCATGCTTTCGAAGTGAAAGTGCTCAATCCAGTAAACCAAAGAAGAGTACAGAAGCAATCTGCTTACCAACATTTTAGACATTGCTGGGGACACAGACCAGTGGCAGGAGACTTGCCTGTCTAGTATGAACAAAGCTACAGGTTGCATTCTAGGCATTGTACGGAAACCAAACCAGCTACATTTATTTATGTTGCTAGCAGCAGTGTAGGTCTGGCTCTGCGTCTCTGTACAACATCTGTAGTTATCACAAATGGGCCTGCATCAACTGACTCTTTTGCTAGTTAACTAAAATTATGTGTCCAACACGTAAGCCATCTGAGGACTAAAAGGAGATGCCATGAACCCAACCAGGGTGTTTAGAAGTCATATTCACCATCTTTAGGGTCGAGTGCTAGGGCTGGTGTTTAATGACTGCTGGCTCGGGCTCATCTTCATGGAAAACGGCACTGAGAGGCGGAGCACTTGCAGTGATTTGATCTTTGTGACTAACACAGGCAATTAAGCGGTTCATAAAATGAATGTCGGTATTCTTGCTGTTGTTTTGGTTTGGCTTACATGCCATTTTGGCTAATGTTGGAATCGGTCTGTTCTTGAACAGCACCTGTAGAATGCATAAGCTGTCTGCGGCACCAGGGGTGAGTCTCCACTGTCTTCTGCTCCTGGGTAGTACGCACGTAACTAACGTACATGCCTCCCAGGGGTTCTCTTGGAGCTGCAGGAGCCATGTGCTTTCTGAAAACAATAAAATCCTGTAGCTGGTTCTGGTTCTGCTTCAGACCCACAGAACCAACTGCCCAGTGGGCCACTGCAGCATGAGGAACCCTGTCAAGCACACAGAAGGCGAAGGCGTCTATCTAGCCTTCTTAGTTAACATACAATTGGCGGCCTCCCAATTTGAGGGATGTTGAACTTGTTGAAAGTGTTGATGCACTTTCAAGAGCCAAAACACCCAAGTAATTCTATTTTCCCACTGTCCTTCCTGCCCCTATTTCAAGCCCCTTAGTCTCCCTCCCCACAACTCCTGGTAGCTGCCCACTGGGACAGACCACCATCATGCCAAAGGCCTGGACACTGCTGAAGGCAAGGGAGGCGGAGCAGGTAGGGCTTGCTTAGAAGCCCTCTCCTACATTTTGCCGCTGAGATGCCAAAACCTGGTGTTAGCCGGTACCCATCACATGCCTGGAAGGTGAGTGAGTATAGGGTGTTGTCATGTTCCCCAGTAAGGACACAGATACGGGATGGCAGCACACCCACCTCTCTCTGTTGAGAACTGCCACCCTCCTTGCCCATGGCAAGCAGGAGACATTTTTGGAGCAGAGAGGAAGTTGAGGAGAAAAAATGATAAAGGGGACAGTGGAAATTTGGAATGGTGATGCACTGAGGATCCTAAGTGGAGTCAGCATGTAATCCATGGCTTCCTGTCATTGGTCTTTTACCTCACTACATAGTTTACTTACTAATAGAATAGTGGGGGCTCAGTTCTGTTAGCAACTATCTATGCAAATCTGAGGAGCTACTTCTGAAAAGCAGAACTTATTCATTATCTTTCATTTAAAAAACCATCATTTTAGTACTATTTTTATTCAATTTACTGAAAAAGGTAATTAAAAACAGCCATGGCAGTAATAACAGCCTAAGCATTCCCAGGCAAGACTACAGAGCATACTTGAGGTAGAGCTGCAGGGGACCTGGGCTTGTGGACCTGACACTCAGAAGATTATGTTATTCCCTCCCTCTCTCCCTTCCTCCTTTTCATTCTTTCTTGTCAACATCCCAAGACACAACAGAGGAAGAAAAGCTTAGTCAGGAAGGTTATGGATTCTGGTCAAGGCCAGTTTCACTGGTCAAATATTGAGGTTGGTCTAGTGACTATTCAAAATTGCTTTCTTGCTTGTTTGAAATTTTTAATAACTATTATTTTCTTAAGCATTCAAAACCAGAACACTTAAAATTTACTAATAGAGACATTTTAGAGCATAGCAGGAAATGTATATTACTAAGAGCACTGCATGGTGGAGCCATGACTCTTCTGTCCCGTTTCTGTTTTGAGTGGATGCATAAACACTCCGTCAGTGGTATCAGTGGGCATGAAGTGATCCCACCCAGACTCACACGGAGGGACACACAGAATGGACCTCTTCAGTTCAACACTCTAATCTCAGCAGTCCTGGTGTTCTCCAAAAGCACACTCCTACAGAGCTCGGGGCGGGCACTTCATAGTCATGGAGGGGAGAGGCGAGGCGCACCCATAACTTCTGGGGCACCTGACAATGCTAAGCACCTTGTTATTTATAGTAGGCCACAGAACTCTCAGCCAATCAGAGAAGACCCCAGGCTCATATCAGCACCTCCATTTCCCAGTCAGATAGAGCATGCATGTCAGCATAGGCTGTTACTAACTCAGGGCAACTTATATTCTAGATGTTTCCTCATTTCAGAGGAGCAGGGAGTAATTTTCAGTTCATATGTATCATGCCTATTAAGTTGTAGGTGTGTTTGCTCCCTGAGTAGATTTAATCTATAACAAATCTATTTGGCGTAGCATAGCCGAGGGGCCTGAGCCTTCCAGAAAGACAGAGGACTGAAGCTAAATGCAGGAGAAACTAAATAACCAATCCATGAGGGGAGACATGTAAACAGCACCTGAGATCCATGGACTGAGGAGCTTCCATTGGGGGACTGTAGAGCCACTGGAGGGAATACGTGAGAGTGACCGGCAGACTCTGCTTTAGGAAAATGGCTAGGAGAATGTCACTAAGGGAACACAGCAAAACTGCAAGACCACATGTAATATAGCAGACATTTTCGTGGCTATCAGAGAAACACAGTATTAATTAGAAATACAGCAAACCGATTTAATAGAATCATTGTACAGTCACTAAGCCCATGTGTTTCTCTTTTCTCAGTTAATGAGTTTCCCCCTGACCTTTCCCTGGGGCTGAGACTTGAGAGGCTCCACTGTCTGGAGGAAGAGGGGGAGAGGCACCGCCAGCTTACACATGCAGGAGCAGGGAGGGGGTTACAGTGGTGGACGGGCATGACCCCAGTGACTAGAAGAAAGCCAAGGCGCAAAGAGGACAAACTGTAGGGCAGTGCCTGCCTGTGCAGTGATGGTGGGGCCAGGAGCTCTGTACTCACCAAGGAACTCAAAATGGAAGGAGAACTTTTACTCTAATCCTTGCTTAACCATCTTTCGGAGTGACCTCCACAGGAAGGGAGGTCCCAAGGTCCTCAGGTCCCTGTGGTAGGACCCAAGGATCACATTTTATCTTAGTGTTGTTCACTGGCGGCACCGGAAATTACTATTGGTATGTACTACCTTTGTGTGGAAGGGTGGGAGGGGGTGTTCTAGAGTTGAGCCATGTTTGCTTCCAAAAGATTGTGGACCTGTAGACAAGTCTGAAACCTACATCTAGAAGGACAGCAGCAACAGCTCCTGCCTATGAACACTTTCATGAGCCAGGCATTGGATCAAGAGCATATTCTCTTGATTTAATCTTTATAAAATCTCTGTGAGGCTGGCAGCAGTCGAGCTTGGCAGGCTAAGTAAGTGACTCAAAGGAACTCCAGGAAATGTGAGCGTCATTTTGGACCACACCAACTGATCCCAGTTCCTGAACACATACATCTTGTCCTTGACCCCCACAGAGCAGCTGGGTTAAGATCACTCTTCTCTGCAACAGGGTGGGCTCAACTGGCTCTCAACGTTCTCTGAGTTTGAGCATCTTCTCATAGCTTAAAGCAGTGGATGGGACAGGCTGATGATCCTGGTACTTGGATTGGGAGAGCAAGACTGTACCTTACTTAAGAAAGCCTAAAAAGAGTGGGATGCAGACAGTAACTCACTGGTTATGTGAGTAAGCTGCAAAAGCAGGTCCTGGGAAAGGCTGCCGGCTAAGTGCAGGGCAGGATGGCAGAGCCACAGCTATGCAGTGGAACTTTCCCTGATGTCCTGCAGCACTATTTGATTTTGCATCAGGGACACTTTAGCAGCAGACCCCAGATGCTTGCTTAGCATCTCAGGTTTTCTCATCCCTTTAAACACTGTGGATGCGACTGTTACCCTTCTAGAGTCCTCTGCACCCTTTCTCTCCACACCTCTTCCTTTCAACTGAACTAAAAAAAAAAAAAAAAAAAAAAAAGTCCCTCAATGAACAGTGTTTTTCTTTGTAATTTACCTCCTTTTTCATATTTATGTTAATGTGTTTGCATGTGTGTGGGTGCACATGTGTGTATGTATGCCTGCGGGGGCTGACACCAGGAGTCTTCCTTGACATTCTCTCCCTTAGTTACTGAGGCAGGGTCTCTTGGTTGAACCCAAGCTCGCAGATATGGTGAGTTTAGCCAATCAGCTCGTGCAGGGACCCACAGTCTCTGCTCTCAGAGAGATGTAATTATAGGCTTACCTGTGATGGACCTGGGTTCTGGGCATCCAAACTCTCAGGTCTTCAAGCCTGTGAGGCAAGTGCTTTATGGCACCATCTCTCCAGTTTCCTGCATGATGTTTCCTCGGGAGAACTTGGCAGTACAAAGCACAAGCTTTGAGGAAGGTAGTCATTTGTGGTAGGTAGGAAAAGTCCCCCCAAAATGTCACTGTTCTAATATTAGAAACTGTGAATGTATCACTGTGCTGGCTAGTTTTATGTCAACTTGATACAAGCTAGAGTGCTTAGAAAGTGTAAAGCCTCAGTTGAGAAAATGCCTCCATAAGTCAGGGCTGTAGGCAACTCTGTAGGGCATTTTCTTAATTAGTGATTGAGTCGTCCCTGGGCAGGCTGAGCAAGCCACGGGGAGGAAGCCAGTAAGCAGCACTCCATCGTGACTTCTGCATCAGCCCCTGCATCCAGGTCCCTGGTTTGATTTTTCTCAGTGATGGACTGTTACCTGGAAGTGTAAGCTGACATAAACCCTTGCTCCCCAAAATGCCTTTGGTCATGGTGTTTCCTCACAGCAATAGAAGTCCTAAGACAGTCACCTTCCACTGTAAAAGGTATTCTGGTTGAGAAGTGATACAAGGAACAGACCTTAGCCTGGCGTGGTAGCTCATGCCTTTCATGCCAGCACTCAGCCAGAGGCAGGCAGTGAGGTAGAGGTTAGCCTGGTCTAATGAGTTCCAGGCCATCTAGGACCACATAGAGACCTTGTCTCAAAAATTAAATTAAACTAAAAAAAGGTAATGACCTTGACATAAGATATTACCCTGGAGTATGTGGTCAGTGGCAATTTAATCATGGGAATCTTTAAAGAGGGGAGGGGGGAGAGAAGAAGAAGAGGAGGAAGAAGAGGAAGAGGAAGAGGAAGAAGAAGAAGAAGAAAAGAGAAGAGAAGACAAGACTGAGGAAGGGAGATGTGAGGAGGAGTTAGGGAAGATCTGATCTGAGGTATGTGGAACTCTACCAAGCACTCTGACCTTGAGGGAGGAATGTGCTAGGGAAGGTGGAAGGCTCTGGAACCCACTTGACTTCCAATTAGGATACTGATAGCAGCCTTCTAACAGAGAGAGCCTAAGTTCTCTCAGCAACCTGAATGAGGTGGAGTGGGTTTGGGGGTGAGGATGGGTTGTCTCTGCCTCAGCCTCCAGGAAGTAAAGCAGCCTCAGGAGACCTTATGATTATCCTCTAGAGACTCAACGAGGCCTTGAACTTCAGAACTCTAAGACAATAAGCCTCTGTTATTTTAAGCTGATAAACTTTTGGTAACTTGTGAGAGCAGCCATAAAAATTTAAGGTAGCCCTGAGGGTACAAAGAGGAAGGGGATACAGGCTATTCAGATGAGACCTGATAGGCTGTGTCAGATAGGAGGAGGGCCTCCCCATCAGAGGTCTAGGGGAGGGAAATAGGTCAGAAGAGGGAGGGAGGGTAGGAATGGGAAGATACAAGCAAGGGCTTAACAAGCGGGATGTAATATGAATAAATTATAATTTAAAAATTAAGTAGCATGCCAAATACATTTTTTTGAAGAAAGCATGATAAACCGGTTATGTTAGAAACAGTTCACATCCCACTGAATAAAAATGAACGAGTGTATTTTTTCTAATACCAATGTATATGCTGGTAAATAAATGCAGAAAGCTCTTTTGAGTGGAAAAGTCAGTTAATAAGCGAGAATTAAAAGATGACTGTTGAAACTTATTTATGGATATTAAAACTACGGGTGAAAGTGTGGCAAGGATACTGATAGTGTCAATATACTTTCCAACAAATTTCTAATGATAACATCACAGTGAGGTCACTTCATGGTCAGTGGCAGAAGACAACATTGCCAAGGCTGGGACAAGCTGGCATCATGTGCCTTTGATAAGAATATATTCAAAGTACAATATCACATCTGTGGCAGGCATCACTACCAAAAATTTCTAACACAAATCTAACCGCGAGGAAGTATCAAATGAAGTCCAACGAAGAAAAAACAACTAGCCTATGTTCTCTGAAAACACCAAAGTCAAGAAAGATAAAGACTTAGCAACTGTTCCAGACAGGAGAAAAAAAAATACAGAGAGCTGTGACAACCTATGTGGTATGTGTGACAGTGGACTGGACTGTGGGTCAGGGCAGAAACAGCAAAAGAGATGCTATGGGATTAAATGACAAAACTAGAATATGGACTGTGGAATAGATAATGGGTCTGTATCAATGACGTGCTTCCTGTTGGTGCTGCACGGCAGTATGTCCGAGAGTGTTCATGTTCTTCGGGAATACAGTCTGAAGCACTCTACAGGGGAAGTGGACCATGTCCCAAACGTTGCCAGATTTCTCAGAAAAATCCTCGTATAGTTCACAAATATAATCCACAGAGAAGTGAGGCAAGCACAGTGGAACATAGACTAACTGAACACTGCAGTGCATCCTAGCCTTTGAATATCAGCAAGAAAGTTCTCTAAATTACCCATTTAATTGCTAGGCTTATAGTAGATACACTGTTATTGTCACTGAGAGAATTTCAGGCAAAGAAGATAGGAGTTTTCAGTGAGCTGGATCTTCTCTCAATGCAACAAAATAGATGTGCCTTTTCAATTAACGTCATGTCGTAAAGCTTCCTACGCAATAAGTATCTATAGACTGAACACCAATAACTATTAGCAAGAAAACCAACATCCAGAATTAAGAATGGCGGACATGATATGAAATACAATCTTCCTCAAAACGTATGTGTGACTGAGCCAGAAGAATGAGGCAGCGAACAGCCCTTGTTTCACAGTGGAACTGTCTGCTTGGATCTAAAAATCTAACTTTTGTCACTGACAACACTGAGCTGGAACAAGGAGTTTAAAGAGTTTCCTAAGCCTCATCTTGCTCATCTGTGAAATGGGAATATTGACACTATGCCTCCCAATGCTACTATGAAATTTGGCAGAATCAGGTAAGGTGTTAGCAAGTTCCCCACACTGTTTTATGATGTCATTTATTATTAGCCCATGTCTTAATATTTCTATGGTTTTCCTTTTTTTTTTAACAAGAAAGAGAAAAAATAACCACAAATTTAAAATAAATTAATTTTAGTGCCAAACGCTTAAAAATATTTCTATTCTGAGTTTTTTGTTTTTCCACATGAAGTTGAGAATCGATCTTTCAAATATTTCGAATTAACTTTTAAAAGTCTGTTTGGCCAAAGGGAAAGTGAAGGTAAAACACTGCAGTGTAAAGGCTTCCGGTGTGTCTCTTACCCAGCCAGACCAGCCCCACCTCATCCCAGCCACCATACTTTCTCCTCTTGTCCTGCCCAATATACGACTTCAGGTCTGCTCATCTAAACAGCAAATTGTTTCAACAAGTTAAGACTTGCTGTGTTTGCTTTTAAAAAACCAACCAAACAAACAAAAAACCAAAAAGCTTTAGGCCTACTATTTATTTTCTTTAATCCAGAACACCTTCCAGCTGGCTAAACATAATAGTGCTTAATACTAGTACTCAGAAGGCTGAGGCAGGAGGATCGTAGGTTTAAGGTTAGCTTGGGCTACACAAGACCTTCTCTCAAAAAAACCCAACACCCCTCAAAAGACTTAAACTGCTTCCATTACATCCACCTTTTCAGGCCCCTTCATGCTCGCTGTCCAGCTGGTACATTCCCTATAGTTCAGGTGGACACTCCAAACTGCCCTGGCTCAACTAGTGATATTGACTATGACTACCTATTAACATCAATCAATATTCACATATAAAGTGCCTCTGGCCATGATGATATGTATTTATACACATACATACATAAATACATATACAAAATTATCTTATCCAAAATACTTAAACAGATGCCAAGGCCTGAAGCTTTCACCTTCTTCCTGTCCTTTCTTTCCTTTCTTTCTTTGCAACACTGGGGATTTGTAAACTCAGGGCTCTCTGCACAGCAGACAAGAACATTGCCACTAAGCTGCATCACCAGTCTTCCTTTTTTTTTTTTTTTTAAATCTTGAGACAGGGTCTTAATAATTTGCCGGGGCTGGCCTTGGACATGTTCTGTAGTCCGGGAAGCCTTTGAATTTGAAATCATCCTATTTCCGATTCCTGAGTAGCCATGATCTCAGTCAAGCTTTTGTCAAAAGGCCTAACCAAGAAGCCTTTCCTGACCACCATGAAATATAATCACTATACTCTTTCTTTCTTTCATTCATTCATTCATTCATTCATTGATTCAACAAATGTTAACAGATCTGGCAGTGATCAAGTGGAGGTTTTTGCTCTCATAAAATGTATATTCTAATTAGAGACAATGCAGCAATAAAATTACAAAATTAATTACCCCAATGTCAAAATATAAGGCTTATGCATGTCCAAGATGGTAGAAGTTGCCTTTAAAACAATCAGGAAGAGCACCTCTTAGGAAGTGCATTTAAATTGACACCCCATTGATAATGTGGAGGCAACTACATAAATAACAGGACAAAGGCTTTATGGCAGAGAGGAAGCAACAATGTTAGAGGCACACTGTGACCCATGTGGTTGGTATGAGGGGAAGTGGGAAGAGAAAGGGTCAAACACAGAGCAGAGACTAGGTTAGGTGGAAGAAATCTGGATTTTATTCCATCTATGAGAGTTTGGTGTTGTTACTTACTATGGCTCTTCACGGACTTACATGAGCTCTCCACAGAACAAGTGCTTAGTAAACCTTGAGGTATACAAGGTAGAAAAGGAGCTATGAGGAATGGGGCCCAAACTCTAAGCTAATGGATGACGGCCTTTGCTACTAACACGCACACGTGCTCCATCAGCTTGAACTTCAGCTCAATAGGCCTGTTGTACTATAGGAAAACAAAACTGGCGTGGCAAAGCTTGGCATCCCAAGCCTGCTTGGGAGAACTCTGGGAAAAACATTAGCTCTTAGAAATGACATACATAAGGTTAGATTCTGGGGCTAACTCCCCAAAATTTGAAAAAAAACATAAAATTATAGAAATGCTGTAAATTTTCATTGAGAAAGTGACAGAAATAAATTATTTCATAAGAGCAATTAAATAAAAATAAATTTAGTGGAGAAGCTATTAAGGAATTCTGGGCACCACCGAAGCTTTTTAGTGACTCATGTCTCTGAAGTCTACTATTGCTACTGCTGCCACTATGACTACTTTGGGTTCAAGTGCCTCTCAACTTAATCATGATTGTGGATATTTTAGGCCTAGGAATAAAAGAATAAAACACTGTCCTAAGGTACCGTGTTAGCTAGTCTTATGTCAACCTGACACAAGCTAGGCCGATCTGAGAAAAGGGACTTCCAATTGAGTAAATGCTTCTGTAAGACTGGGCTTCCGAGAAACCTGTAAGGTAGGCATCTTCCTGATTAATGACTAATGTGGGAGGGCCCATCCCACTGTGGGGGTGCCATCCCTGGGCTGGTGGGCCTGGGTGCTATAAGTAAGCAGCCTGAGCAAGCCATGACGAGCAAGCCAGGAAGCAGAACCCCTCTATGGCCTCTGCATGAGTTCTGGCCTCTAATCTCCCTCCCCTGAGTTTTCAGTGAGGGTTTGTGCTGTGGCAGTGCACACTGACAAGCCTTTTCCTCCTCAAGTTGATTGTGGTCAGTGTTTTCTCACAGTAATAGAAACTCTTAACTGAAACTGGTATCTTAAGACATAAAGCAATTGAATGAGAAGACCGTCTAAAATATAATTAGGGATACCATGAAACACTACTGAGCTGAAAAAGAAAACCAGGAGCAAAAGGAAGAGAGGCAATCCCTATGAGAGGCAGCCAGCCTTGATTGTTGTAGAACAAAAGGAAACAGAAACGAGTAAGTAAAAGAAACATCATTTTAAATACTTGTACATTTAGAACTGATACATGTTATCATGTAGATGTAGACAGATGTCTCTAAAGGGCATATGAAATTAAAAGTCCAATTATTCAAGGCTGAAGAGATGTCTCAGTGTGTAAATGTGTTTGCCACGCAAGCCTGACAGCCAAGTTTGATCCCTGGAACCTGTGCAAAGGTAGCAGAGAACTAATTTCATAAAGTTGTCTTCTGACCACCACACAAACACCATGGCACATGCACCCATGGGGACATACCACGCATGCGGACACTCACAGCAACAATAAAAATGAATTTAAAAATTTTAAATTAAAAAAGACAAGATTTCATTTTTATCATTTTAAAACAGATTTTCTTAATGTAAGCGATGGGAATGTACTATGTATTTAAAAGTTTAGGCTAAAGAATTCAAATTGTAGAACAAGCAGGTAACTAATATTGCTAATCCCACTACATGGGACTAGCTCTGAGACTGGCTGAGACATGGTCTATGCATAGACAAGGCTTCATGTTGGTCACAGATTCTCCGCGACTTATAATTAGAGGCTATTCTTAGTAGGCATGAAGGAAGATTTGCAGGTGTCTTACTTCTGCTCGTACAATGAGCAGAGAACCAGCCTTAATTGCTCTGTGCATCCCGCACACCTCAAACAATCATAATGTTAGAACTGTATAATGCTTGTGCGAAATTATGTTTTCAGAACAAAAGAACCAGACACTGATGCTGGATCAGACCTGACAGGACTCACTCCTCTCAGCATGCTTGGCGCCGACACCCTGCATCCTCCGTGTTCCAGCCCCAGGTGCCTCGGTTGCTGTTACCCATGAGAACAGGACAGCATTGTAGAAAGCTTCTGATCCCAATTGGTCTAGCATGTCAGACTGTCCCACACAGGACTCCTATTAAGCCTGGAATTTCTCAACATTTGGAAAATGGACCACAACTGATATCCCTGGCTTACTTAACCATTTTCCCAATTTTTGGGGGACCCTTCAAAGGAATTATTTGCCCTAAATCAGCCTGAAGAAACCTTAAGAGAATGACATCCCATTTCCTCTAAGAGGGGTTGGATAGGTTTCTGTTTACTCTTTTGGTCTATCAATGCTTATTTTCATTGGGAGTTGGTTATAAGTTATTATTGATCTTATACAGAGAGGAAACTAGGCTGGACTCAGGGAAGTCTCTCTTTTCCTTTATCTTTTGTAGGTAAGGAGAAAGGAGCTGAAAAGAAAGAAAAGGGGATATAGAAATATAGAGGGAGGATAGAACAAAAGGTAGATTATTGAATCTACTCCTCATCTCAAGACCTTAATTGTTACTCACAAATAAGGTTATTTTTAATTCAATGGTATTGAATTTTGTATATTGATGCAAATCATGGTCATGTCAAATACTAGTCTAATTTTATCACAAGAATATATACTCTAGGTCTAGTAGATAGATATGACTCTATAGATATATAAGGTAAAATAGTTAAATAAGGTCATCAAAAACCTCAGAGGCCTACAGAATATGGCATTTAAAGATGTTTTTATTAGTCTAAAGATTCTTTGACAACAAGACAAATTAACTCCTGGCAACACCCAGCCTGCCTCAAAGAAGATGATGAGCATCAAAGAACTTCCTTATAGAGTTGGCTTCAAAGGTGGCAAACCAGCCACTGGGCAAAATGCCCTTGTTTCTGCCACAGACAGAATTCTGCATAAAAATAGGCAAGTTTAGATGCAGGCAGAGATGATGGCCAAACTCTGCCAAGACAGGGTAAGCAAGTCCTCAATAGTTTCTGCCTCACAAATATGCCTGTCAGATATACTGGGCCAGAAGGCTGAAGATGATGCTCCAATGTTATAGAGAGTGTTGGGTGACTGTCCAGGAAGTAAACTGTCTCAGTCATTTTTTTTTTCATTTTGGAAGCTGCTAACCTGCACTCTTGGTTCTTCTCAAATCTCTGATGAGGATGAAGACCAGATAATTTAGTCTTACAATTAAACTTAGTAGGTTAGGGGTTAAGATGTTTTTAGATCAAGATAGATGTTTTAAGTTAATATGGACAAGATATGATAGATTTTGATCCTTACTCAGAAATTCAGGCCCAACAAGATAGGAAAGGTTTACTTCAAGTTTGCCAGATACAAATAGCCAAATCACTATGAATATAATATTTATATAATTCCTGATTATCTCCTTGTTCTTCCTGCTGTATGTAGTTTATTTTATTCATGTGTAATAATATAAATGTATGCATTAAAAAAGAAACATAATAAAATAAAATACAAAGTTTAGGTTAAAATAGGTTAAAAGGTAGTAGTATTTTTATATATTAGAACAAATGGAAAATATAAATGAAAACATAACTAATACAGCTTTAAGAACACTGCTTTAACAGAGAAGGGACCCAAATGTTTGTTGAAGAAATGAAGACAAAAGAAATCACATGAGCTGAAAACAGAGCTGAAATGACTTGTAAAACTCTCAGCTGCATTACATTTTTGAACTCACAGGAGCTGTGATTAACCTGCACAGGATTAGGACAGTGCGCGCGCATGTGCGCGCGCGTGTGTATCATGTATGCAGGTGTTTGCTCACAGGGTGCCCATGTGTCTTGTCTGCACCCCCACTGCTGATAATTTACAGGCTTGATAATGGGGAAGGAGAGAAAGAAACATTTTCTTCAACGGTGTAGTCACTGGAAAGGTGCATAAGATCTGTTAAATAAGCTGTGTCCTGTGTTCATATGAGCTACCCTACTGAATCTCACTGGGATGGACACACACACACACACACACACACACACACACACACCAGGGAAGTAGAGAGGATACTAGTTGAGAAGAGAAGGGAGAGCAGCAGGAACAGGAACGAGAAAGGACAATGGGTGTGTGACAGCATCACAAACCTCTATGAAAATGGTACAATGAAATCCACTGCTATGTACAGTTATTATATGCTAATAAAAAGCCCAAAAGAAAACCTTCACGCTATGCCATTTTGAAAGAAATACCAGAAGACAGAGGCATAAATAAGTTCAATACTACATAAATACCAAAACAAGGGACATTCTACAAGAACACTGGCCTCGTTTCTTCATTAGATCAATTTTATATGGGGGGTGGGAGGAATGATTCTTTATTAAGAGACCTATGCAAAGAAACAATTAAATGCTATAGACTAATGCTTGAACAAACCAACCATAAAAAGAAATGGGAGAGTCTAGTGGGCAGTATTTATATGGCATTAAAGAAGCATAAGTAAGTGCCAGGTGTGAGATAGCAGACTACATGGGTGGGGGAGGGGCACTCTCACTCTGTAGTCCAAGCTACCTTGGAACTTCCTATGTCTCTCATGTGGCCTTGAGCTTGCAGTGATCTCACCTTAGGCTGCCATTTGCTTCTCCTCCCCACTCCCGCCCCCTCCCCTGTCTCTCTCCTTCCCTCCCTCTCTCTTTCTTTCTCTCTCTCTCTCCTTTTTAAAGATACATATGAAAATATTTAATGTAAAGAACAATGCTTGCAGTTGGTTTTAATATGCCATAAGTCCTCCTCCAAAGGGGAGGGGAGGGGAGGGGAGGGGAGGGAAGGGGAGGGGAGCGGAAGGGAGGGGAGGGGAGGGGAGGAAAGAAAGGAAAAGAAGATGAGATGAACGGGGGAGTGTGACCAAATCTGGTTAAATAGGAAAGACTCTGGGATCCTTACACTGTGTTTTCTGTATACCTGAAAACTTCCTTCTTGAAAACGTATTTTCAAGTCTCAGCTGTGTGCAACCACAAGTGCGCTCTTGGAGTTTCCAAACTTCCCTACCTGATGACTATTTTTTCTGTGGCAACCAGCATGCAATCAGGGTGGAACTGTTTGTCTTCTCTATAAAGATTCTGGCTACTATCTGCTCAGAGAATATGCCCTTAATATTGATCTAAAGAAAGTATCTGTAAGACTGTTACACTTAGAAATCACATTTAAAATACTTAAATTGTTTTTACAAGTGTAATTTGCCTAAGCAACTGAAAGTTAATAATCACACAGCCAGTATCGACTTAAAACGATTTATTATTATTATTATTATTATTATTATTATTATTGTTGTTGTTGTTGTTGTTGTTGTTGTTGTTGTTGTTATTAATGTGTGTGTGTGTGTGTGTGTGTGTGTGTGTGTGTGTGTGTGTGTGCAGATAGCCTCAGAGTCTACAAGAAGGCATCAGATCTCCTTGAGCTGGAATTACAGGCAGTTCTAGTGCTGGGAACCAAACTAGTGTCCTCTGGAAGAGCAGCAAGTGCTCTTAAATGTGGAGCCACCTCTCCAGCCCCTCAAATTTTCTTTCTTTGTATTGTAGATGTGGCATATGTATGTACACATTGTTTGTGTGGGTGAATATACATGTGTGTGGGTGCACATGCCTGAGTGTGCATAGGTATGTGGAGGCCTCCCTTCTTATTTTTTGAGACAGGGTCTCTCTCTGCAGCCGGAGCTCACTGTTCTGGCTAGACCACAGCCAGCAAGTTCTAGCTTTCTGCCTCTCTCTGCTTTCCTAGTGCTGGGATTACAGGCATGTGCCACTGCACTCATTGTTTCATACGGAAGTTAGGGATCCAAACTTGGGGCCACGTGTGCACCAGACCTTCTCCCAGCTCCTTGGTTTCAAGTGCTCAATTTATGGTGATGTTTATAAAAGTGTGTTTATTTTAACAAATCACACTACGGAAGCACCCCTGGTCCCCCGCCTCTTGGAGACTCACTTCTACGGGATGAACTATGTGTGACTAAGCCTTGCTGGTGCACTTCCGCCTGGCGGAGCACACCTAATCTGGGAGCTTCTAGGCCATAGCTGTGGGGAGGAGCTCAATTGCTCTTGCTTTTCTTTCCTCCAGCATTTTATGGCTCTTTCTCAAAGGCAAAACAGAAAATAATACTTTTGGCATCTTTCTCTTTTCTTGAGTTTCCTATCGCCTGCCAGCACTGTTGCCACTTGGCAGGCCCTAAAATCTTATGTACTAATTATTAATTAATTTTGAAGCACTTCATTAATCTTTAAAAATTGCATACTTCACATTTTGGTCCTCTCACCCCCATCCTCCCAGCTCCTCCCAGCTCCACCCTCTCCTCCCTATCCCTAATACTAGTTGCAAACTCAACGAGCCGCTATTATTCTGCTGAGTGGACATAATACTAGACTAACTCCTAACGACTTCACATCACACCCATAGATCAACGAATCTCTCAACCCTCATCTGAGAAGCTGCTCTTTGCAGTAAGTAGATGGTGACTGACACAGAGACCCACTACTGACCCCCACACAGAGATTTCAGAATGCTCAGGCCTAAGGGGAACATAGACCTCACCCTCCCTCCCAAGGCTTAGGGATCACTGTGGAAGAGGACGTGGAAAGAGTGTAAGAGCCAGAGGTAGTGGAAGACTACAAGGAGACATTGTCTTCTAGACACAACGGGGCAACTGCCTGTATTAATCACAGCAGTTAAGCAGCATGCACAAAGCCTGTGCCAGCCTGAGCCAGCCCAAACCCCAGCCTGGAGAAAGGAACTGAACAAATCATCCCACCCCTGCTAAGAAGCCACTGCCCACTGTTAGCTGCTGGGAGAGAGGCGGCTTTCTTTAAAGAGTGTAGCCCCTGGCTCAGTCAAGTGTTCCAGTGAAGACTACCCACCCAAGAATATTTGGGCAGCACAAATTGGTCTTGAAGGGTTTACAAAGGAGAAAAAATAACAAGAACATAGAGTTGGGTGGGTAGGGAAAGAGGTGGATCCAAGAAGAGCTGGGAAGGGGGAGGGGAGCATATGTTCAAAACACACATATACCTCTCAAAGAATGAATTAAAATTTTTAAAAAATCCAAAGTAAAGGTTATCACTAGGGAAAATGTGGTTTGACAATGAATATTTCTGTAAACATAGTAATAGGAAGGTACATTACTAATTTTTTTTTCCAAGACAGGGTTTCTCTGTGTAGTCTTAGCTGTCTTAGACTTGCTTTGTAGATCAGGCTGGCCTCGAACTCACAAAGATCCGCCTGCCTCTGCCTCCTGAGTGATGGGATTAAAGGCGTGCGCCATCATGCCCAGCTCTTAGGTCAGGGAAGCCTATCCTCTCTAAGGTCTTTTTAAATACCCAGCTGAACCACCATCACACCTTGGTGAGAACCTCCTACCTCCAGCATACCAGGAAGTTATCAGAATTCTTTCCTAGTCTTTGAGTGTGCTAGGTTCCTCCTAAGTCAAACACAGCATTTCCAACTGCTGGCATTTATAATATTTTATTATTTTCCCTCTCTAGAGTACAGACAGCTCAAGGATAGAAACATGTTTTTGTTTTTAATCTTTGCAGTTCACTACAGAACTGGACTCTATTCTATCTCACATAATAGTTATTACACATCTAGTTAACAAAAGGTGTGACGGCAGTGAGGTGACCCAGGGAGCTCATCCCTGCCCTGGAAGTCCTTGTATGCTGTTCTTGTTCAACACGTTAAATACTGAAGAGCTGGAAGGACTTATGGAAAGCCACAGTGCCTTGTGAGCCTAGGGGCTGCCACGTTTATGGAGTTCATCTTTTAGATACTACAGCGAGGGTCTGATTGTACATAGGTGTTTGTGGCCTCTGCTTTCTTTAATACCTGTGCATATCTAAGCAATACACACACACACACACACACACACACACACACACACACACACACACACGGCCTTAAAGTTTGAGAGTATTTTATTAAGTAGTTTTATTTCAAAAATAATAGGGAAACACACTCCCTATTATGATCTCCACTGAAGGTAAAATGATTTCAGCCCTCAAGGTTGAATTACATACTGGATTCTAAAACCACTGCCTTGAGTGTCAAGAAACACAAACAGCAGGTCAAATGCCTATGAAAAGAGTCTTCAGGAGAGCCGTGGGGAGTCAAGAGCGCTAAGCAGCTGATGAAATGTACGGCACAGCCACCCAGGGCAGACATATGGGCTGAATGAATAAACCACTTGACAGCAGCACAGCCCCAGTACTTGCCTCATGTCTGCTAACCTGGTCGGCCTTCTCTCCTCAGTTGGTAAGGCTTCTAATTCAGTGTCTAGAAACTTATAAATCATTACTATCCCCTTTTGAGGTAACTCTTTGTCCCCAGGCCACACCTTCTAGAGAGAATCTAAAGCTCAGGCTGAAGTCCAAAGTCTCTTCCTGGCAGGGTTCCCACCTCCAGCTCATGAGCCAGCAGCCCTAGCAGATTACTACTGGTAATGAGACCCTTCTCCACCCAACACTGCGACTACAGAAAACATTACCTCAGAGGTAAACACAGCAATCATCAGCCAGCCCCACCCCAAATGGAAGGAAAGATCAGGAGACTGGGAGCAACACTGACTGTTGACTTCCTGCTATGGTAACAAACACCCACCTTACCAGACGTTAGCCACTAATGGATCTCTGACCTGCAGGAGTAGACAGGGGTAGCAAGTAAGGACAACTAAGGTAGGCATATACCAAAATGTAACATTGTGGACTACTTTGGACCTAATTTGGCTGCACTTTACATTTTGGGCAATTGGAGCCAGGACAAGAAGAAAGACCAAGCACCTGTAAAGGCAGAGCTTGAGACAGAAGCACCTGCCTGGGCCTCCAGTTGCCCAGAAGAAAGGTCCCAAGTGTTCACCATAGAGAGAGACACACACAGCTGTGATCAGATCATCAGGAATGGTAGTGTGTGTGTGCACTACACCTTGCTAGTCCACCCTGGCCTCTGCTGGCGAACCGTGGGCCCCAGTCCCTCTGGGTAGGCTTGTCAAATCCCACATGGGTATGCATGAAGACAGGGCCTTTAGCACACTCCTTCTCACTCAGGCTCCAGAAGAAATGATGATATATGTGAGGAAAAGACATTCTCTCCCTTAGTTCCATATGTGAAGAAAGAAAACAAAAGAAAAACAAACCCAGCAGAAACCAGTGTCCTAAATCAGAGCTGTGTAACAGTAGTTAGTGTAGGCAAGCTACATCCATGCTAAAGAAAGAGCAGCGCAGGGTGACTGGGTTCACAGCCTACGCCACCCAGCTTAAAACCCCGTGGAAGTAACTAGACATTCAGAAAAAAAATCTCTGTCTTTTACACACATTCTCATCCTTCGCTTTCTGTCTCTTTTTTGAGGCTCTTCGTGTACAAAACTTACTAAGTAGCTATCACAACAAGGCGTGACACTCACGGGAGCCCTGTTCAAGTGCACTGTTTTAAGCATTTTTGTTCTTCATGTTTTATTTGATCCTTTAATAGTGAGACAGCTTTCTTTTCTGAGCCATTTCATCTGTGAGTTCAGGTAAGATACTGGTATAACGTAGCGTCCTCAGTTCTAGAGACTGAAAGATGCCTCAATCTCTGGTCTGCCACTCGGAGAGAAGACACAGCACCCACTTCCCAGGAACGGTGCGGAGCTAAGGTGAGATCACGCGTGTAAGTCACTGAATCCAGGGCTTGGCGCACACGAGCCCTCAAGGAACGTCAGCTGCTATTCTTCCTCTCCCCTTCCTCGTGGCAGTAGTAGTGGGGGTGGCTGTGGTAACAGCTGTAGATAGTGTCAAGGGCTGTGACCAGAGCAGCGTGAATAGCAATGCAAAGATAAGGAACAATGCAGAACCACACATGGACTGCAGTTGGGTAAGAGTGGAATAAAAAACTAGCTCTGCCACTTAAGTGCGCGCACACACACACACACACACACACACACACGTGTGTGTGTGTGTGCATGCTTGTGTGCATGCATGTGTGTTAGAAACTAATGGCACTTCTGAAAGCAAGATGTCCAATAGATGGCCCTTCATCTATACTGAAAAATATTCCCAAGGGCACATGGCTAGGCAGGAAGCACAGCTGAGGAGGTGGGACATGGGCGGGGGTTTAGCAGCACTTAGCACATCAGCTGGGGTCATGTTCACTGTCATCATCGACTTCAAGAACTCAGAAGAAAGATTAAAGCTTGGAAAAGGTATGGCTACCCTCCATTACCAAAGCTTCTCACAGCCTGGAAATGCACTGTCTCCCTGTGAGAGTATTAGCCCACACCTCTGAAGGTGTCTCCATGCTAGGAGTCTCCTGCTGGATCTCACAGGCTTTTAACCTCCTGCTGGATCTCACAGGCTGCCATCCCATCTTCCCGAGGGTATGACGCATCTTCTCGGCTACATCACTAACTGGACTCAAGACATTTGCGTGGTTCACATACGGACCCCAAGCAAGAGTGGCTGCTGTAGGGAGCATGCCCCATTCATTCTGCACAGTAATTCTTCACTGCTATGCTACATGACGTCAGCCCATACTCTGGAAAGGGCATGGGATCTAACACAGCTTAAATTTAAGAATACATTTCCCCTACAGGCTCGATCTAAGATGGTGGGCTTCCATTGGGGGAAGCCGCTTAACCTGTGTTCCTTCTTTATCTGTAAACTAGGGGTAATGATGCTGAGCGGTAGATCCCTCCACCTCCTCACACTGGTGTCCTCATACAACTGAAGCTCATGGTGCAAGCCTGACTGTCCTGGAGGCTGTCTTCAATGGTGAGCAACTGATCCAGGGTCGCTAAAGGAAAGACTCTAGTACCAACCCAACTGAAAGTGTCAGCTGACTCCACTATTGCATCACTGGTCAACCAGCTACATATATGACCCAGGCGACTCGAGAGGGGCTGGCAGGACAATGAATGCTCTGCTGTCTCAGGATGAGGAATACAGAAACAGGGTTGGTGATCTCAGTCATGACCCTGTCAAGGCTGCCTCATCAAGAGGGAACCAAACTGAGTAAGTGTGAACACACAACTCTTAAAGCAACATAGCCTGAGAGCAGCAAAGCTTTGCTGTGGTGACAAAAATGGGGTCACTGCTATTGTTACAGGCATGGTGATGTTCAGCAGTGATTCTCAGCTACTCAGGAGGCTGAGGCAGGAGACTCACAAGTTCAAGGCTAGCCCAGGAGATTCTGTCTGAAAAAACAAACAAACAAACAAACAAACAAAAACCCAAGTCAAAATAAAACAAAAGAGCTGGGGGACATAGCTCAGTGGTAGAATATCTGTCTCATATATGTAAGATTCTATGTTCAAGCCTCAACATTGTTCCCCTCATCCACCCCAAATAAGGAGTTTATCAATGAGTGAAGATTCAATTACTGATTGATCTGCACTTACTAGAGCATTTGAAATGGTCCTGTTCCAAGTTTGATTTTAATGAAAGGTATCTTCCAGAGTCAGCACGAATGATGACACTCCTGTACAGACTGCTGAGCCCCACCACTAGGCTTCCTCTAAAAGTGCTTAAAGAGTGCATCCTGCCCCCTGTTTCAGCGATCAGGCTGAAACCTCTAAGAGCCTAAGGGCTCGATTGTATAACTTCTCCTGTTAGCTCCTAGCTCAAGGCAAATATCTCCAAAATTGTATTTTTTTTTCACAGAAAGCTAAAAGCTTTAAGTAAGATGATAATAATTTCTGTTTACAGATGGGCAGGACAGACAGAATAAACAGATAGGTCATTTATAGGGAAAAAAACAACAGCAAGGACTTACACAGGAGCAGTAGTGCTCAGGTGGACAGGTCAAGAGACAAATGTGAAGCTGAGCAGAAGACACAACGAGACAACCTGCAGAAGGAGAGGCTTAAGCAGGTGAGGGCAAAGGATAAGCAACCAGGCAATAACCAGAGCAATACAGATCAATGCAAGACCCTAAAGATGGGCAAACTCACAAACCACACTCTTACACGGTGTTGACAAAGATGTGGGGAGATGAGCGCCCCCCAAGCATGGCTGGTGAGCTTAAACTGGCATGCCCCTTCTGGGAGGGCAGTGCTGTAGTATGCTCACCATGCACGCTGAGAAGCTTGGCTGCATGGTAGGGAAAATGCCGCAGGCCTCTGTGGTGCAGCTCCACGCCAGGTTCAACAGCCTCACCGTGTTACAGCATAAAGCCAAGTGGATGTGCAAGCAGGATGGAAGGGGGCTCTACCTACCAACCAAGAGATGAAATACATCTTGTGGCTGCTCTTTACTTTTTAGGACAGATAATAAATAACCCAAGATGCTATTACTGGGAATTGAAAACAGAGGGGATGGAAGAAGTAAAAAGAAAAATGCATAGGCAAGGTGCAGATAATGCATTACCAGGTAAACAGAATTATACATTTGACCCTGGTTCCAGAGATGCCCGTATCTACACAAAATGCAGAAACAATTTGCAGGAATTAGTTCATATGTATCTGTTATTTTAAAAAGAAAAAAAAAAAACCTCTCCTGGTTGATGTACATAGATAAATGGAAGAAAACAGGCCATGGGACCTTTTAACTGGTAGGGAAGAGAAGACTTGGGAGCTGGCCCAGTGGGCAGAACACTAACTGCTTAAAGCAGCTGCCTTTGTCTCTGCCTGTACTCACAGCAGGGAAAACCACAAGAGGCCCTATCTCAGAAAGGATGGAAGGTGACAACACCACCTGAGGTTGTTCTCTGACTTCCATATATGTAAGGTGGCAGGTAGCTGCCCTCACACACAGGCAAATCAAAGCAAAGCAAAAACAAAAACAAACAAAAAGAAAAAGAAAAAAAATCTCAGCAGTGCTAGGAGTGAGATCTTTTCTTACAGAATCAGTTCATTGCTAAGTTTCTATCTTGTTTTCTTGTAGGGGTTGGGATGGGGTCTCACTATACACTCTAGGTTGATCTTGAACTTGCTATATGGCCCAGGCTGGTCTTGAACTCATATTCCCACCTCCACCTGAGGGCTGGCATTACAACTGTGCATCACCACATCCAACATGATACATGCATTGAAATGCAAAACACAGATCCTAAAACATAAGGCAGCCCTGGCAGAACACACCCACAGAGCCTTGAAAAAAAGTCTCATTAAATTCACATTCACAACAAGGTCAAAGGACACCTCATTAGCTTGAGTCACTGGACACCACTGTCGCACATGATCACTTTAACACACAAGGCAAGATGACTCACAAATGAGTCATCAATGAGGGCTGCTCTTTCCGAGGGGGAGTTTAAGAGTGCAGGGATGTTCAGGGACAAGATCCATGCTGGTGCTTTGTCTTAGGCAACCGGGAGGAGTCTTTTTAGGGACAGAACCATTACAGCATTGTAGTTGGGGTGTGGCACTGTCTTTCTCTTAGTTTTTCTTTTCTTTTTTGGGGGGGGGGGGTGGGATGGGGCCAGTGGATGGGCCAAGTCCCAAGAAAAAATGATGAGTATTCCAATTTTCTATATTCATAGGTGGAAAGAAATATTACTGACAGGTTAAATAATCTCATTTGCTCTGATAACTGCATATACTGTATTAACAAAACCTCCAACTAAGTCAGATAAACTAAGTAGCATATCTGAGTCTTAGAAAATGCAATCTACCTAATGTCCTTTGAAACCACTGGATGCTGGGAGTATAGTTGATTGTTGTTTTGCGGGTATTTCTTACTCAACATTTCAGGACTGTAAGTCGTCCTTGATGGAGACCTCTGAGAGCAAGTTACACTGTGACTGTGGAGAAAGGACAGACGAGGTGGAGGGAGAGGGAACAAGAAAGGCGAGAGGCAGGAAGGAAAAGAACATGGCTCCAAGCTGAGAACCCTACAATGAGGATGTATAATCAGGAGGACAGTAGGTGTCCCTGGTCACAAATTTCATTCCGGAGAAAAGGGACTATCCAGTCTTTGTCTTCCCCAGGACTGACGTTCAGTCTGACTCAGTAGAGCTCATCAAAGTGCAGACATGAAGGAAACCAGCTATGGCTCTTCAGGGACCACCAAACACCCCCAGTTCTAAAAGCTTCTAACTTCACCTGGCAAAGAATGCCCTGGGCCAAGCCATCAGTTCACCCCACGAGACTTCAAATGGAGGAAGGCCCACGCTTGCTACCCTGCCAGGACTACAGTGGTCTTTTTCCATGCACACTGCATCTCCAGCCTGTGGCCTGGCCTCTCTGAACCTTCCCTTGTCTTGCCAGATGCTCCGTCTTCATTTTGCAGCCTGTCTCTGCTGGTAATTTGTCATTGTCTTTGTCAGTCTCACTCAAGACCCAAGAAATCTCTAGAGGGAAGCTTTGTTGGCTTAGTTGAGGTTACAAAATGGAGAAATTCCCAACAAAGTAAAAAATTACAAGTTTGGCCAAACGCCTTTTTTGATTGTTTTCCTTCCCCTTCTATGAATCTCCTTTGCTGCCCAAACACAACAGAAGAGCTGTTAGACAAAAGTCAGTGGTTTCTCCTTAATAACCAATCCCACAAACAAAAGGCTCCCTGCACCAAGACACACACGGGCCAGCCCCCGATCCTCTCAAATAGCATCCTGCTTGCCATGCCACTAGATACTTCATGCATAAGAAGTTGTATGCAAGGCTGCAGATAAATGAACTTATGGTCATTCTTGCATCAAAACCATCATTATTAGAATCAAGGGGTATGATATTAATATTCACCTTCCAAATATAACAGGTCATTGTATTTCTGCTAGCATGCTGCCTATTAGTTTCTTTGATTCCTATTAAATCCCTTTTTAAAGGCACTTTAATATAAAATAATGAAATAATATCATACTGCCTTTTTAATGGAATAAAGGACACAGCTATCTGGTTAGTATTGAAATCTATTCCTCTCTCTCTCTCTCTCTCTCTCTCTCTCTCTCTCTCTCTCTCTCTCTCTCTCTCTCTCTCTCTCTCTCTGCGACTAGTAATAAAACAAAACAGAACAACCACAGAAGCCTAGTAATCGTGTAAACAGCCTAGAGTTCTAGATAACAAAAGACAAACACTGAAGCAAGCCTATTTTTGGAAAGACTAATGATGCTATCTACTGTTTGAATCTGATTGGCTGTTTCAGTCAAGTGAGCAAGAAGAGGAATTTATTTAAACTATGATTTGTAGACGACGAGGATGATGAATTGTTCCAGCAAACTCTCAGGCTGCCTCTCAGCACGCGCTTCCCTCTTCTCTTAACGGACACTATGGGGAGGGCACAAATGAACAGCTCCTGGTCTTGCCTTTCCTCTCAAATGACTGACTGCTTTTATTAACAGGGGTGCAAGAAAGGGTGAGCATTGACAGATGATATTATATCTCACCCACTTCTCTATCCATTAGCCTTTTAAATCTATTTATTATTGTTGTTGTTGTTGTTATTAAAAGGTACTAGAGACACCAAATGTAGGAGGCCAGACAATAAGAAAGGCCACCTGGAAAGTCAATGTCAAGGAAAAACAAGAATGAAAATGTGGATTCGGTTTTCCTGAAAGGTGCATTTCACACATGTGGTTATGGAGAAGCACACGCTAACTGTACTGAGCAGTTCACTTAAACACATGCAGCATCAACAGGGGCCCCTAGTGTTTACTTTACACAATTATAGGGTGGTAGGAATTGTCCAGCTCAGCCAGGCTCTCCGACTTTGTGCCAACCCCAGACAAGAACAGCACACAGGTCTTATGGTCCAAGGTATTTTGTTGCATAACTAATTAACAGTGTTATCCAAATTATGGCTGGAAACAAGGTGGTCTACAGGCTCTTCAAACTTCCAGTAGTTGTTCACTGGCTTTCCGGAATCCTAGCTGTGGCCCCTAGCCCAGCCGATGGGCCTGTTTTTCAATTTCTCATCTTCAACCTCAGCTCAAAACAGTAGTACCCGACTAATATTTTGGCCTCAGTCTAAGATTCAGTCTAAGTTCTATCTTCTGGGCTCTCGGAACACTCTTATACCAGTGGTTCTCACCTTCCTGATGCTATGACCCTCAACCATAAAACTGTTTTCATTGCTGCTTTGTAACTGTAATTTTGCTACTGTTATCAATTGCAATGTAAATATCTGCATTTTCCAATGGCCTTCACAGGCGACCCCTGTGAAAGGGTTGCTTGACCCCTACATGGGTCACAACCTACAGGTTGAGAAATGCTGCTTTATATAAAACATTCATGCATTTAAAACCACTTATCAAGGACTTATTTTCCACCAAGCATAATTCTATGGGCTGGGTGTGTAGTCTTGAACAAATATGCTTGCACATTTTTAAAGTTTAGAAACAAAGATTATCATCTGCCAGAAAAAAACCCAGCTGCCCGAGCTGCAAATACAGGCTGAGAACAGGAAGAGCTGGGTGGCATTTACCTGTGCCAGCCTAGCCAAGAATATGCACATAAAACATGCAACTTGCTCTAAGCGCATGATGAAAGAGCAAAGGAAGTGGCAGCCAAGAAGTCAACTCATGCAATGCGACACATGCCACCTTGCTTCTGGGATTACACTAACTGGCACAGTGCTTCTAAAATCCATTGTTTGCCCTTAACGCTGACCCAGCAATGGGATTAGCACTGCATTATTAGAAGAGATCCAAGGCATGCATAAACAAAGCAAAGGGATGCTGAGAAGGAACCATGGCAACGGGAACACAACGCAAGGTAACAAATTGAAGTCCTACATTTGAATAACAACATGTAAGTATGGTAGAGATGGGACAGGGGCCCGGTGAGGACCCAAAGGACGACATCTGTCTATTCTTCAGGTGCTTGTGCTGTTTTGGTGAAAATGCTCCTGTCCCTCTATCTTGCTGCCCAAATCACCACAATGTTAATCCCGTTCCTCTCTCTAGACTACCAGTTCTCAACCTGTGGGTTGGGACCCCTTTGGGGGTCCCTTTCACAGGGATCGCATATCAAATATCCTCCTATATATCAGATATTTGCATTACAAATCATAACAATAGCAAAATTATAGACAGATCATTGGGGAACTTTCTGAACTATATTCTAACTTCAGTTTCTCCCAGAATTTAAGATTAAACAACATTCATACTGGACATCTTAGAAATAAGACTTCTGTCTGCCACCTAGGATTAAGAGCTCTGAGATAATTAGAGAGAGGGAACACTGTAAGTCACTGTGCCGTGCCTATCTTCCTAGAGGTGTCTCTGGTGTGTTTAAAGGAGAAACCAGTTTCTCATACCATTTGGAAAGCACTGAGCTCTCTGTTTTGTGCTTCCACGCACACCATCCTCCACTTCTCCTATGAACTTAGTGTGCTACATCGCATAAGCTGTGCGGGTCAAGGACTTACATGACAAGCACTGAAGCTGTGTTCTGAACCAAGTGTCAATGTGACCCCAATAATACCTTCTCTTTCTACACAGTGATGTTTCTCAGAAGCATAAAGTATAGTCTCTTGTCCTCTTGGCACTTAATTTTCATGGTAAACCAGTATACTGATTCGGAGACTGAGAAACAGATTACAACAGAGTTACTGGGAAGTTCACAGTCAGGTCGTGTTAATGGCAGAGTGGGTACTTTAAGCAGAGTTCCTTGTTCTAAATGAACACTTTAATGTGTCCTAAAGGAAACACATTGAACAGATTTTGTGGAGAAGTGTTGAATGGCGGACTCATACACTACTGTGAGGAGCCAACAATGTTTACACGGTAGCAAACCGTGTAGTCTAGTGAAATGGCAGCTCCTGGCATAACAACACCTAGCCTGCTATGCGCTGGCAACAGGATCAAGTGTCTCCACAGTACTGCAAATTATACTTTCTCTGCTTCTTTGAACTAATATCTTGTGAGTGCATTTGCCTCACCAAAGGCTTCTTTGGCTATTAGTCACACTTGAATTTTCATTATTTTATAAAAAAAAAAAAAAAAGTGTGCTTTGTTTTTCTGGTGTTTGACTGAGACTATGTGCAGTGCCAGTTACTGTTACAGAGCTAGGCTTTCCATATCTGAACTGTAGTGATATTTACACTCAATATGTACACACATGCATATACAACATAGCAGATGACACACTGATCTTCTGTTCAGCGCTGAGTCTGGTGCATTCAATGAGCCTGGCCTTTGCAATGGACAGTACCCCTCCCCTCCCTTCCCCTCCGAAATACTCATGGTGGGAATTACTCTTAGCTGCTAAGGTAGGAGTTTGTTCGAGATGTTTACACTCTTGACTCCTTAAAATTCTCAAGCTACAGGACTCTTTTTTTTTTTTTTTTAACTGAAACATGAACAGAGGAACAAACAACAAGCTATCCCGGCTACTAGGAAAATTCTGTAAAGATTTTCTGTTATTAGTATTTATATGAGACCAAGAAATCTGCAAAGTATAATAATGGGCCCTGTCCAAAGAAACAGAAAGCTGTACAACGGAAAGACAATGGAATGGCCAAGACAAGCAGAAACCACAGACACAGTCTTAACAGTATTCCTGTGGCCTAGAAAAGTTAACACGCCTTTCCCAAAGATTTTATTTATTTACTTTTAAATGCCAACATAGCAACTGGGAAAAGGGAAACAGAAATGGATTGTCCTACTGTTGAAACGAAATCAAGTGGCTGAGGTAAAGCTCAGTGGTACAGGTCTCGCTTGAGCCCACATATCAAGGCCAGTCTAGGCAACATAGTGCGACCCTGTCTAAAGAACAAAACATCAGAAAGAAGGAAAACGCATACTGCCTCTGAATTCCTCCTTATTGGAATCTGCTGGTTTTTGTCAGAGCTCAGCTTCTCTCCCTTTGAAACAACACATTGTGAGGGAAACACTGGGAACCACAGTTTCATTGACCAGGACAGGAACAGTCCTGTTTATTTGGAAAGGTTTCAGTGTTCTTGGTAAAACAATATAAACAGTCAATTGGGTCACCATGAGCTACATTCTATCCAAGAAAGTCTTGGAAGCTTAGAGAGAGGCCAACAGTCATCTTAATCCAGAGGACCACCATGAGCCTTTTCGGAGGCCCTCTGGGAGCTGCAAGTTGGAGGTCGGGACTTGGCAAGTGAATGCTACAGACTTCTGCTTAAACCCCACATGGCTCCCTGCTGCGCTCACCTAAGTTCACGGGCTGCAGCAGCAGCCTTCTCCCGTGACTCCCTCATGGGAATGCTCACTGCAGTTCTTCCTAAAGCTAGCCCTTCCATCTCCTCTGGCTCTGGCTCCTCAAATCGGGGTCTGCACAGGTGCTCCAGCACTCCTCTGCACGGTCCTCTTGGAGCACCTGGGACACTGCACCGCACCCCCACTGGAGTGTCAGCTTCTCAGTGGCAGTGACTCATCTGCCTCCTCCTTCCTTTTGTTTCTCTTGCAGGCCCCTGGCACATGGCAGGTGCACAGCAATATCTGTTGATGAAACAGATGACGCAAAATGAGGAAGCAAAGGAGGGAAGAAAGGAGGCAAGAGGAGGAAACTGAAGGAACAGGGTGGGGTGCTCAGGACTGTGTCTGGTTCCAATGACGTCATTGGTTTCTACACAGAGGTTACATCATAACACAGCCTTATTTTCTTCTTGTAAAATACAAAGATTACACATCCTCCTTGGCTTTTCCTGACGATGAAGACACAAATAACTCCTTGTGTTTACAGGCCACTTTACAGCTTTTATAAAGTAGTCACGTGAACTCCTTTTAAAAATTTTTATTTATTTGTGTATTTGTGTATATAAGCACTCTATTTACATGTATGACTGCATGACAGAAGAGAGCACCAGACAAAAGAGGGCATCAGATCACATTATAGATGGTTGTGAGCCACCATGTGGTTGCAGGGAATTGAACTCAGGACCTCTGGACGAGCAGCCAGTGTTCTTAACCTCTGAGCCATCTCTCCAGCCCCCAGCCATGTGACTCTTAGGTCAGTTCTCCAAGGCAGAGTAAGCAGTTCATATGCTTCCTCCAGCCCCTTCCTGCATCAGTCTCACTATGTAGCTCTGGCTGGCCTGGAACTCCACTATGTTTATAGAGATCTACCTGCCTGTGCCGTCCAAGTGCTGGGATTAAAGGTGTGCTGGTACCACCACATTTAGCTACCATTCTCATTTTACACACGAGGAAACTGAGGCTCAGTGGCTCATGGCCTGCAAGGTTATATGCTCAACAAGTGGCTGAGTCACTTGAACAGGCCTCAGGCCTGTGAGAGCTGAGCTTGGTGCCCCACAGCACAGTGTGTGTGTGTGTGTGTGTGTGTGTGTATACATACATATGTCCTTGCCCACCACAGCACAATGTGTGTGTGTGTGTGTGTGTGTGTGTGTGTGTGTGTGTGTGTGTGTACATACATATGCCCTTGCCCACCACCTGGGAAGCAAGGCTCAAGAGGGCAGAAGGACTAGGCTCTATCTCAAGCGAATGAAAATCTAATCAAAATTTAATCTTATAAAGGACCCAATTCACTCTCCACAGTGAACATGAACTGACTGTTGCTTAAGAACATTTTTTTCCCAAACAAATGCAAACCTCAGCTGAAAACAAGAGCTAAAACCTGAGTCCCACTAACAAAGAACCACAAGGGATGACTACACTGGTTTTTCTACCTGCTTTAACGTGTGATCTCCTGCCACAGAACACTGGCCTCACTGGAAATACCTCTTTGAATTTTGTCATTATGCAAATGGAAATAATCATTTCCCCCCTTTTTGTAAAGTATCGAGGAACAAGTGATGTAAAGTAAACTGTACATTTTCAAAAACACATAATTTTAATGACTTTTGACAAATGTTTACATCCAGGAAACCACAATCAGGATAATGAACATATTCATCGTCCCCTGAATTTTCCTCTTGCTCTTTGTCATCAGTCCCTCCACCACTACACTGCCTCCATCCCCTGGCAACCACGGCTCGGCTTTCTGTCATCATGGTTTAGTTTGCATTCTCTAGAATTTTATACAAACAGAATCATGCAACAACAACAACTTCTTCCTCTTCTTCTTCTCCGTCTCCTCTTCCTCCTCCTCCTTGTCTAGTTCTCTCAGTCAGCATAATTAGAGAGTCCTCCCCTTGGTTGTACCAATAATATGTTCTTTTTTACAGAGTAGCACAGTCTATTGTTTGGCTATTCTACAATATGCATAGCTGTTCCCTGTTGATGATTATTTGGGCGGTTCCTACCTTTTGGCTATTATAGATCAGGCTGTGATGAGCACTCAGTAGCGTCTATTTCTATGAGGTCATAGGCTACCATTTCTCTTGACTAAGTTCTTAGGAGAACAACTGTATGGTAGGCAGGCATACCTTTAACTCTGCAAGAGCGTCAAGGTTTTTTATTTTATTGCATTTTTTGTCCTCCAAATAGAGGTCCAATTCTAAGTGAGAGTTCTAGCTCTATATCCATGCCAACATTTGTTTTTGTCAGTCTTTTTGATTTTAGCAATTCTAGTAAATGTGGAATTTTATCTCTTTGTGGTTTTAATTTGTGTTTCCATGGTGATCCCAATATTGATGAAATCTTTTGCCCTGATTTTATTAAAGTATTTGCCATCTGATTCATGTGCTGTAAAGGTCTTAAACTTCCTGGATAAAAGTTCTTTGGTTGGTGTGTGGGTATATAGATAGATAGATAGATAGATAGACAGACAGACAGACAGACAGACAGACATAGAGATGACAGAGCCAGATAGTTCATATTGTTTGCAATTTTCCTTTCTCAGTTTCTTCACTTGCTGTTTTGTTTTCCTAATGACACCTTTGAATGACAAACATTATATTGATTAAAACAACTTACTAGTCTCTTTCATATTTCATGTTCTTTTGCATATCATGCTTCAGAAGTCCTAACCAGAACCACAAAGGTCATTTTCCTGCCCGTTTCCCCTAGACATGTTATGGCCTAAATGTTTGTATCTCCTCAAATTCTTACTCTGAGATCCTAATCTCTAGAGTGTTGGTATTCCAAAGTAGGGCCATTAGGAGGGCTCTGTTCTCCTGGGACTGGGACCACTAAGAACTAGCTAGTTCTTTCTGTTATATGAGGTTACGCTACAAAGATGGCCATCTACAGAGGAAGCCGACCCTCGCCAGATACCCAATCTGCTAGAGTCTTTAATCATGGACTTTCTATCATTCCAGAGATATCAAAAACAAAGTCCCATTGTTTATAAGCTGCATAGTCTAGAGTAGTTTGTTTTAACAGGCTGAATAGACAATGTTCGTGAATTTTAACTCATGGTTAGGATTATAATCCATTTTGAGCTTGAATTGTACATGGTAGAGATAAAGGGATAAGGATTAACCTTTTGGTTATGACGATCTAGTGGTTCCAGCATCATTATCATTTGTGGACTCATTATTCTTTCTCTATTGAGTTATCTTTGTACACACACACATACATACACACACATACACACACACACAGCTTTTCCCTGTATGGTCTGTTTACTTCTGTTTTTCTCTCTTTATGTCAACTTTTATGCTGCTTTGATTATTGTAAACATTATAAAAGTCTTGACATCGGGTACTGCAAGTTCTTCAATTTTGCTCTTCTTTGTAAAGCTTGTTAAAGCACCTGGACCCTTGGCATTTGCATACACACACTTAGAATCAGTGTCTGCTGAGATGTTTGACTCCTTGAGTCTTTGGATCGAGGATTAATTGGGAAAAGATGATGTCCTGAAATATTTAGCTTTCTGGCTCACAAATGACATATGTCTCCATTTATTTAGTGGTTTTCTTTATCCCATTTCTCTTTTACAATTCCTTGGACATAAGGTTTGTGTAACTTTTGGAAATTTACCCCTGATCCTTCACCTCATTTTTTTATGCTACTTAAGTCATACTTAACAGAAACCCCACATCCCTACAGGATGGGTGTAAATGTGTCCTTATAATCTACTTGTCTACAATCTCCCACTTTTCTGTCTACTGAGCATCATGTGAGCAGGCCAATGGCTTCCCTCATGCTCTCACTGCCCATACCTGCCACTTGTTCTAACAGCACCACATACCTCAGCACCTTAGAGCACGTGCTGCTCACCCCTTCTCTTGTACCTGTCTTGTACCCGGCCAGCTAAAGTGGGGTCCTCTTGAGAGTAAAACCTGCACTTTATACATACTTGTATGTCCATGCTGCTTGGGGAATTGAGAAACAGAGATAAACAAATCCCTTTTAAAGTAAGTTACTCCTAACGTTAAGCCAACAAAACTGCATCCAAATTCTACTCTCTGTCTAACACTAACTTACAATTAAGCAAATGAAGAAAACGTATTATGTAAGGATTTGTTGTGTTCAACGGCAGCATGGAGTTTCAAAGAACCATGTGTGTGACTTTGCTTTCTTGTCCCAGGGCACTTACAAGGATGAAGTCACTGAGGAGACAATCCCCTGGGTGTCTACATGGAAGAACCCAAAGGGCCCAGCGCCTATGGTTGGAGATGTTCTAGGATGGCTTCTGTCCACTTTCCATTTCAGTTTCTGGCATGCATAACTCTAACAAATAGCTGTTAGCATCTGATTAAATCTGTTTACAAGATACAGGCAGCTGTTTACAAGACACAGGCCAAATTCCACCCTTGGGTATCTAAGAATTATTTCCAGTGATTTCAGGTCCATTGTTGGATTCTGGCCCTAGTTGCTTTGATATAATTTTAGTATGTGTTTGATATGCTTATAAGACCTTGCAATGTATTTTTCCTGCTCCACGGGATGAGCGGTACCAGAAACAAACACACAAAGCAGGGACTTCAGCGTGACATGTATTTCAGTCTCCACAGTCCGGAGATTAAAATGCCCAACTCGAGTAGAAGATATTTAGGACCTAGTCTGTTTTCCATTTCCACTATTATATTACATCAGCCTCAACCTCCCTTCACTTTCTCCATGAAAGAATGATTTCAAGCCACATTAAAAGCCATAGACACAAGAGACTGGGTAAGCTAACAACTGACAGTCATAGGCAGCATTACCTTTGAGGAATAACTGTCTAGCGCAAAGCCACCATAGGCAATGCTTGGAACAATGGGCCTAGCATTCTCTTGAAAATAAAAATCGGAATCATTAGTAACAGATCAACAAAATAGGAAAAATGCATAGCTGCCACTGTAAGACTGTTTAAAAAGTAGTTTAAAAGTGGCCATGCTGCATTGTCAAGCTTGATGATTTTATAGCTTCAACAACATGAAAAATTGGTGGTGGCCTTGTGTTTTATTTCCAGTATCAAAGAACTCTAATGTTCAACCCCAAAGAATTCATGCATATTTCCTGAGTTATGAAGGAAATGCTATATACTTTTACGTTACAAGTGGTTACAAAGTTTATTTACAAATAACTCCAAAGATTCTATAATAGAATAGTAATGACTACTTTGTGGATGTTTCAACTCTGTGGGCAAAAGTCAGAGGCCATTGCCAAGACAGACAGACAAATGTAGACAGGCAAATTTTATTCAAAATGATTAAAGTACAAAAGATCAGATGGACAGTTGCTGTTGCTGCTGTTTTTCAATTACTCTGGTGGAACCGTACATGAAAAGGGCCCCACAGCTCCTCCACTTCTACTGCTAGGGGCCCATGGTGGGACGGGACACCATGAAGAGAGTACGCAGTGGAGAAAGAGCCCACCTTGGAGGAACTAGGAGTGAAAGAGAGACAAGAGGGATCTTGGACCTCTTACAACTGTGTTCCCAGTGACCTAACTTCATCCCACTAGATGTCAAGACTTAGAAGCTGTGCCAGCTCCCAATAATGACAAGCTGGGAGCCATTTCGGGCCTAAACTGTGCACTCCATTCACTGAAGTGAGAGCTCTGCAGATGGAAGGGTTTGCTCACCCGTCACTCAGGCCAGGGACTGTGCAAAACAGGGCTCCTGCTTCACTATGTCCCGCTAGTGGCTACCAGAGGATGAAAGGAGAGTCCCACTTTCCCTGACAGGCAAAATTGAGCCTGAGTTGCAGAGATACTCATCAGAGAATGGGTCATCCACATGATAGAAGAGAGCCAACCACCAAGGCTCAGAGACAGCTATAGTGATGCACCTGTCAGAAACCTATTCCCTTATCTTACCACTGAGTTCTCTGTGAGTCAGGCCATAGTGTCAACCACTTCAGAGCAGGTGAGAGGCAGCCGCCCTTTCCAGCACCGTTTGCTTTATGTTGTTTCTTTTCTTCCTTCTTTCTTTAGAATGTACGTCTCATCTCCGCTCAGTTCCCAATATATTTGACGGCTATACACTCTAAAATATCCCCACAAAGACAAAAATTCTTATATGTGTTTATAGACTTGCCTCGAACTAATGCAGTGGAGGGGGCTGGGGCTCGGAAATAAATGAGGGTAAGCCTAGTCGCAGGGGGTAGGGGTGTGGTTCCATGGCAACAGCACCTGCTTGCCTAACACACTCAAGGGCCCAGGTTCAATGACCAACACCACAACAGAAAATGACCACGGAACAAAGTCATGGGGTGATGAGCACCCAAGATTCACTATGCTCTTCTACTTTAATGGCTCTGAGCTTGTTCATAAAAAGTTAAACTAAAATGCATATAAAAACTTACAACATCAATATTCTACCCAGCAAAAACTACGGTAAGCTAAGGTGTCTGTGACTACACATATGACAGAAACACATAAATTTGTATGCATAGTCACTCTCACTTAACACAAGGAGCCATGTGGTCAAATCCTTCACTCTTTTTTACCCTTCTCCTCACTAGGTCCTACCCTGATACCTTATACGTTGGGCTTTCAAAGAGTTGTAAATAATGAAATTGGTCATGTTACTTTTTTTTTTTTTTTAAGACAGGGTTTCTCTGTGTAGCTTTGGCTGTCCTAGACTCACTTTGTAGACCAGGTTGGCCTCAGACTTACAGCGATCCTCTTGCCTCCGTCTCCCAACTGCTGGGATTAAAGGCGTGCACTACCACGCCCGGCCCCGGCCATGCTACTCTTAAAGCCGATCTTTCTACTAGGTACTTTAAACACCCATGTTTAAAAATAATACAAACAATTTGTCAAAAGGGCAAAAAAGAATGCTTCAAATTGTCTGTCAAATGAAAGAAACATGACAATTGAGGTAACTGGCTTTACTTTCTAGGTAGTTGTCCCACTTTCCTTCAGTAATAACTGGGGAGGCCTCACGCATTATATCTGCTAGATGTTACTCCTGCAGACCATGGATGCAGTTAAAGGCTGAAGTCTGAGAACTAATATATTTTCCAAGTGTCTAACGTTTAGTATCACAGGAATCCAAGCCCGCTGATGTCTCTGGCAGACGTGCAATCTGGATCATCCACGAAGCTATTTAAAGTTGCTTGATATGTTACCACGGCAGATTTCAAAGATCAAAACACAGGTGTGCATCAGTGTTGCACAATCCTGTGGTAGGAGAGAACATGAGCTCATTCCACCTAGAAACAGACCCAAACACAAACACCCACCTGGGCTTCAGGTGTATGGCTCTGTCTGCAGGCAGATGAAGTTACCTCTGGAATTTTGTTCTGATAAAAAATATGGCATGATAAGACACACACAGTATTAATAAATGAATGTTTCTCTGGATGGGGTGTATCTTTTTAGCTGACAGGCAGTACGTATGTGTGCCTTTATATTATTTTTAACCTCTTCCAAGGCCCGTATCATTATGGTTGCTCCTAATTTACAAGATGCTTAATTGTTCTTTTTGGCCTTAATAAACATAGCAGAGTAGCCTACAATTCTAAAGGCAGTGGAGACATAAGGGCTTCCCCCCGCCCCGCCCCATTTCATTGTGAACCAAGAGGGAAACTTATGAGATAAAGGTAAGGGACTGAAGTAAAACTATCCCATCAGGTAGGACGTGCACTCTATCCAACGGTCCATTTCATGTTAAGTAGTTCCTGTATGTAAAGTGTTGTATATTGCTTCACATCAACAAAACCGAACAAGAAAAGGGAGCCCTGGCTTCTGAGGCCTGGCTTCTGGCCCTGACTCTTTGGTTGGGTTTTCAGAGTCTGAGTTTGTTTTGAGATGGCTAGCTGGGATAAGAGTGCTACTGATTCATCTGAGTAAGTGTGTGCTCATCACCTGTGCCCAAATGCAAACCTTCATTGCTCAGCCGAGCAGGAGTGAGTTTGTGTGACTGTGAGCAGGAAGGAAAGAGTCATGACTGTAGCTGGGAGCAAATAACTACACTGTGGTTCTCTAGTATGCAATCTTCCCAAGAGAAACAAATCCCTTCTTAAAACAAAATAAAACAGAACCAAAGCCCATGGAAAGGAGAAGCATGTACACAGATGTAAACAGGGGAAGCATTTGTGCACTGCAGCCATTTGGTCAGCAGATGCTGGTGTCTGCCCTCGGCTCCCACAGACAAGCCAAGTACACTTCATATTGTGCAGCAGCTCTCATCCCAAGAAACACAAGACGCTGCTTGGCTGTGCTGCTGGAGTATGCGTGCAAAGGTCTGCATGGTAAGAATTATAACGGGCAAACACCTGTCAGGCCCGTTTGGCTGCTGTCTGCTGAGCTGGACGAACGCTCAAGCTTCGATGAAGCGATCGGGGTGGCATCACTGGCCGGACTGTGCAGCTGTGGCTTCCTTACTTCATGCCTCTGAAGTATGTGATCTTCATTTATAGAGGGAAAGACATATTTTGTGAATTTTCCTAATTTATATGGAATTTGAGTTTAGTAGGTATCTGACATACTTAAAAAGAAAAAAAGAAAGGAAGGAAGGAAGGGAGGAAGGACAGACCATTCTCTTGTGTGCCAGTCTTTATATGCTTACAACAGAAGGGCAAGACATTCAGACTTTAGTCTCCTAGCCTACAGCACAAGGGAAAGGGTGGACTAGATGAAGATTTCTCAGCCTGTTCTAGCATTAGCAACTTTAGTACATCAAAACCTGTGAGACTAATCAAATGACAGCAGTGATACTTGAAGAATCTGTGCAACAAGAAAAATATGAGAAAAAGAAATGTGGATGCAGTGATAGTTGAAACTATAATTCGTATATTAATCACAGAAGAGTCAACATTCCTTTTAAAGTAATGGCATACAGATGTTAGACATTAGTTAGTCTATAAACAACAGTTGGTATACATATGAATTTTCAAAGTCTTTGCAATAACTCCAAAGCAGATCCTAGACTCCATCTCTGGGTCTTTGGACAGAGGCTGAAAATGTAGAACTCTATGGACATACTCTGAGTCCTCTGATGCTGACCCTGCTGCTACCATTTACCAGCCAACCCAACAGCTCTGGTAAGAGGGAGACTTCTGTTCCCTAGTGCCTCCCTCTGCATGGGGCATCCTAGTGACATTTCAACGCAGCAGTGCTGTCAAGCTGAGATGCAGCCATACACTTAACAAATCCTCAGAGCTCCTGGAGAGCAGCCCCACTCCATGGGACAGAGCCACCCAACCTTTCTGGGATTCCTGGAAACATTTCCACAGAGGCCCTACAGTACCCTCTCATAGAAGGAGCACTCTCGTGCCAAAGCAGGAGTCAATTAACTATGGCATATGCCTATGCAATCTGAGAGGGAGGGAGGGAGGGAGGGAGGGAGGGAGGGAGGGAGGGAAAGAGGAAGAGAGAAAGAAGGGATGGAAGGAGGGGGAGAGGGGAGGTACACAGAGACTTTCCTAGAGAACAAGCTCCCTGAACCCCTAATAACCCATACTTGGTTTTTGTAGGAAACCTGTAACTGTTGCTGGGGGCATGCAGGGATGAATTAGGTAGAATTTTGTTATACAAAACAAAGCAGGTTTACAGTGTACTTTCTGCAGAAGTTCCTAAAGTCACTGCATCCTTTACCATTGGGGCACAAGCAGACAAGCACATCAACATAGCCAGTCTTCAGTGTCACTGAGAACTCTACTACTGGCACTAGTTTATTCTGAGCTCAACTCTGGTGAGTACTGACGGGCGGATCCCAGCTAGACAAACAGTATGGAGCAGTGACTCAGCTATGCCAGTGTCTCCTCAAGAGCTAGTTTATCAAGATAACTTGAATTCCTTTATAGGATTAATTTCTCAAAAATGACAGGAGACAAAGCTGCATAGACGACTCCACTCACCACCCACTCATACTAAAGTTCTTTTGACAGCTATTAAGGCCTTCCACTATTATGGAAAAGCCTTTGGAAGAACATCAGTACTCTCACCCACTAAACCAAGCAATTGAAAGAGACCTAGCAATAGATACATTCAACAGTCAGGAGAACTCAGTACCACCACCCATCTCTGTCTTCACACTATGAAATGCACAAAAATCACCTCCAAATGTCTAAGGAACCTTCACAAACAAGGCCACAATCTTTTAAAATAGTTATGTCATGTAAGTTATTTAACAATCCTGACTGCCAGAAAATCCTTAGTTATAAGCAGACTACATCTCTCCTTACACAAAGATGTCTTTCTGTAATTTCTCATTAATTTTTAATTTTTCATATTTGCTTTTTATTTTCTTATTTTTACAAGTCTCTTCATCTAAAGTAAAATAGAAAACAAAACCCAGGAGCTGAGACTACACAGTGGTTATGAGTTCTTACTGCTCTTGCCGAGGCCTCAAGTTCAGTCCCCAGCGCCCGCGCCAGGCAGCTCAGGACTCTCTGTTAGGGCATCCAACGCCCTCTTCTGGACTTCCAGGCTCTCGTGCGCATGCCTATACATAAATACACAAAGAGCCCCTGAGAATGAAACAAAGCCTAAGAAGACACAGAGGAGGAAAGCCCTGGTGCCAACATAGGTGCTGGAAGCTGAGCTGATGGTGAAGGCCTGCGGTGCCGCCAGCCTAGGCTACAGATGGAGTTCCAGGCCTGGTGGCTCAGTGAATAAACAGGGAAAACTGGGCTGGGGGGGGGGGGTAGCTCATCATTAGTGTGCACGCTGAGCATGTGAGAAGCTCCAGGTTCAATCCCCAGCGCTGCAGAAAACAGAAACCGACACTCGAACAGTTGTCTATGTGCAATATGCAAGCAGCTGTATGCTTCTCCGGTCAGGCTCAGTCACATCTATTAGCTTATGAATTGTGATTGTGTTTGCACTACACTGGCAGAACTGAAAAGCTGGCCTTCGAAGCACAGAATGCTTATATACAGCCCCTGACAGAAAAGTTTGCTAGTCTTGAATTAGGCATTGGCCTTTGCCCAGAGTTGATTAAAATGAGATCTCTAAGATTCAGATTGTGTCTTCCCCATCTACTCGCCCTTGTAAATGAGCTTATCTGGGTTTCAAACTTCAAATGCCACATCTGCCAACTACTTTCAGGTCTCTCCCCCTGAGTACCAAGCCACAGCTCCAACTGCCTTCAGAACACAGCCACTTGGAAGCTTAATAGACATATCAATGCATTCAAGACCCAACTCCCAACACGACACCTTCAAACCACTTTCCCCACTGTACTGGCTAGTTTTATGTTAGCTTGACACAAGCTAGAGTCATTAGAGAGGATAAAACCTCAATGGAGAAAAATGCCTTCATAAGATTGAGCTGTAGGCAACACATGTAAGGTGTTTTCTTAATTAGTGATTGATGGGGAATGGCTCAGCCCATGGTGGGTGGTGCCATCCCTGGGCTAATGATCTTGTGTTCTATAACAAAGCAGGCTGAGCAAGCCCCGAGGAGCAAGCCAGTAAGCAGCACCCCTCCATGGCCTCTGCATCAGCTCCTGTCTCCAGGTTCCTGCCCTGTGTGACTTCCTGTCCCGACTCCCTGTGATGATGAACTGTGATGTGGAAGCATATGCTGAATGAACCCTTTCTTCCCCAACTTGCTTTGGCCATGGTATTTGATCACAGCAATAGGAACCCTAACTAAGACACACACTTTCTTCTTTATTTCACTCTTCTAGTTGAAGAAAACCAAACAAACATAGACTCTGGTACAACTTTAATCCTTCCCCTGTCCAGTCTATTGGCAAGTCCTCAGTGGCCTTAACAGGCCTAGAATCTGCTGATTCCACTGAAGCCCCTAGTTCCACTACCTGCCCAAGCTCCCTTCTCTACTCACTGGGATTTTTGTTGCAGCCCAGATTCCACACTTGATCCTCTTTCTTTCATCTATTCATAACAGCAGTCAGAAAGCTCTTGCAAATGACAGACATTCTGATGACTCATCTCAGAGCCCTGAGAGGAAAAGTCAGTGTTCTCAGGGTGCCACAGACTTGACAGGATCAGCAGCACTGTCCCCTCATCTACCTCTTTACCCATGCCAGCCACTGGGATCCTTGCTTATCCTTGACCACTGCTTTCCTCTGTGCTGACTGCCTCCTTCCTTCTGCTCAAACATCACGAGGTTTTCCTTATTCTGTACTCCTCTCCCCATACCCCCTCCTCTTCCTTCTTTTGTTTTGGTCTTCCAAGTTGCTTGCCTATTTTCTTGCCTGCTTTTATAAGCTAGAATGCAATCTCCACGACAGCTTTGGTCTCTTTACTGCTATATCCACCTTTGTTTAATGGCTTCGAATAGTCTTCAAAGGGCCTAAATTTGGTCCTACAGAAAACCACATTTCTGCCTTTATTATGAAGACTATCAGGAAAATCAAAATTCCTTAGAGAAATGTACTTCATAAACCGACTGGATGGAAGGTACCAGTCTAGTCTAAAGCAGGGGATCGCGAGCCCCAGGGCATTTTTCTCTACTTGAATACCTGTATAAGAGCAGAGAATTTATAGTTAATCTTTTTATTCATCCTCTTAAGTTTTATAAATCCAATTCCTCAATCTTGACTACTGCTTTTTCTTCTTCTTCTTCTTTTTTAAACTTCTGGATTGTCTCCAAGGCTTTCAAACCCAAAGGTCATGTACCAGCCTGTAGTATAGCATGCATAAAGCTGTCGGAGATTTTCACTGGCAACGCAGAGCTGTCACTGCTTTCTTAGCAGTACCTTGTCAAATAATGCACTGACAAATCAGAGGGGGGACTGTCATCACCCCAACATCCACACCTAGCCTGAAGTACAAGTCTAAAAACAGCACGACAATGAAGATGTTGTGGTCCCAGCATGAAGCCAACCTGTGCACATTAAAGTCACACTCTGAGCTGGAAGTTTCATTCCCTGCTGCACTCAGAAGGCAACAACCCAGAAGTCAGATCACTGGAATCACCAGTGCTCTGCCACCACAGTTGCTTTTAATGACTACAGATAGACTTTTAGTGCTCTGAACCCCAGGCTCCCCAAATACTTGATTAAAAAAAAAAAAAACTCCCTCCACTCTCTCCAGGCTATCTGGATCTGGGGGATCTGGAAGCCTACCTGGTCCTAAGCCAAAGTTGTGTAAAGCCTAAAGGCTGGAGCTTCATAGTGGATTTAGGCGCCAGAGGGAGAAAAGGTAAACAGTCATTTATTTATAGAGCAGTGTCCATTTCTGGTCAATTAAGGTCTTGTGAAAAGAAAATGGTAATTGTACCAGGGCAACCTCCACAAGGCTAAGGCATATACACTACTTTTATCCTTGTAATACTACAATTATCCTTATAGGGAAGTATAAGCCAAGAGAGAAGGCAGCTTCAAGATAACCGGGGAAGGCAGACATGCCCGGGCAGAGTTCCGTACTCTGGACTTCTGGCCCCGTGTTCATACAGCACGCCCTGTATGTCTGAAGGAGACAGATGCAGCAGAGAGACACACCTTCCCTGCTCTGCAGCCACTCAGCCACTCTTCAAACTCTTCTAAGAACAATTTCCTGTCCTTTTGATGAGAAAGAATTAAAGAGAAGGCAAAACTAATAGAGCATTGCACACGATGGTGTTCAGAACAGTGGGTGTGTACTAATCCGATTGTGCTATCAGATCAAACAGAAAAAGGGATTCTCGAGTCTATGAAGATCTATAGACTGGACCATGTATGCACATCCTCCACTCCCAAACAAAACACAGACAAGGTAGGTAATGTGTAGCAGCGCTAAGTTTCCTAAGTCCTCTCCTGCATTCTTCTTCAATAATGACTCTGAACTAAAACTCTGAGTGACATGTAACACATCAAGAAAGGTCTTTGCTGGGGCTGGAGAGATGGCTCAGTGTTTAAGAGCATGGGCTGCTTCCAGAGGACCTGGGTTGAGCTCCCAGCACACACATGGTGCCTCACAACCATTTTTAACTTCAGTTTCAGAGGATCTAACACTCCCTTCTGGTCTCCACACATACCAGGCACTCACACAGTGCCCAGATATACATGCAGGTAAAACATCTATACACAAAATAAAATAAAATAAATGAAAAAGTCTTTGTTCTAAAGTTAAACACACAAGAAAATCAAACAGCCACTATCTGTAGGTTAGCAGAAGAGAAATGAAAGAAAATTTAAAACCTGAAGGAAATAAGGTTCAATCTAGAACCTTCGTTGACGTATCATTAAATGTCCTGACTGCTGACTACACCTGGGACAGCCAATCCACAATCACCAGTGACAACTTTATAAAGGTGCAAAAGAATTTTCCACCTCCATCAACAAAGACATAACCATTTCAGAAGAAGGTAGAGTACCCTAGAGAATGAGTCAGGTAAGTAACACATGGGAAAGCACTTTGCACATTGCTAAGCACCATCAGAACATGAGAATCTTACCATTGCGTGTCATCAGCTCACAGGTGACTGTTGATAACCACCGTCCTTGGCACATGTACGATGTGTCACTGTTAGTTCAGCGAGACTGAAAGAAGATCTGTAGCCCACCGATGAGGAGATGGGGAAACAAATGCATTGCAAGTTGATGCTCAGTGGAGCTATGTATGTTAAGATAGAATAATCTCTGAGCCATACTGTTGGGGGAGAGGCAGGCTTATGGAGATGTTTGTACTCATGGCACACTCCTATACAAATAATAGGGTAGTATGCCCTCACTTGTATGCTCAGTGTCAGGAGGTTGCCTTTGTAGAGGGGTTTGGCAGAAGTACACTTTACAATGCATAATCTTTTATATCCTGTGTTATTTACTCTGAAAATATTTTTAATGTGTGTATCTATTATTTAAAAACATGCTCGAGTTGGTTTGCTGGCAAGAGCCTGTAATGGCAATATTTGGAAGATAGAGGCTGGATAATTAGGAATTTAAGGCCAGCATGGGCTCCTTGATACTCTGTCACAAACAAACACAAATGGATGTTTTGTAAAGTTAAAATCTTTTCCTCTTCAGCTTCAACTTATGAATCTTTGCTTAATATTTTAGAATGATAAGATAGAAAATAACAATTACAAGTCCTTCCATACCTTATGATTCTATTCCAGTTCATAAACACTTAAAAATAACTTTTAAAATGTGATACCATTAATCAAATGGAAAGATATAGAGCAGAGCCTTTAGCTTTTTTCTGAAGTAACATTTCTTATGTCACGATGTTCTTGATCTTCTGCATCAGTAAATAAATTCATTACCTTAGTGGCAACTGGTGGTTGGGAGCTAGTAATTCTAGAGCTTTTACACACTTATTGTGATACTTTGGTGGTTGGGAGTTAGTAATTCTAGCACTTTTACACACTTATTTTGATACCTTGGGCATCAGAATAAGTCAAAATACTGGTTTTATGTCTTAAAATATTTAATACTTTTTATGAATAGATAATACATATTCACTGCAGAAAACAAAAGTACAGAAAAGCAGAGTAGAAAAGCACCATTTGTTTTGCTATTGAGTCTTTCTTTTTTACTTTCAATGTAGGTATGTGTAGGCAGTACATGATCTTTTAAAAACCTCCCTTATTAGATCATCACCTTTACCTATCTCTGTGTGGGGGAGGGTGCATTGTTGGTGTGTGTGCATGTATATGCTTGTGTGAACATGGGACGAACATACAAGTTGTGTGTTTGTGTAGACCAGAGGTCAATGTTGAGGGTCTTTCCTGATGGTTTTGTTTTTGAGTCAGGTTCTCTCATTAAATTTGGAACTGGTAGAATCAGCTATGGTGGCTAGCCAGTGAACTCGCAGCCCTTCCCGAACTCTGTGTCAGTCAGGCATGTGCTACGATGCTAGGCTTTTTACATGGGTTCTGAGAATGTGAATTACATCCTCATGTGCAGCACACACATATGTAGTAGGCTAGCGCTCCTGCTGAGCTATGCTGGAGGCCTCTCTCATTTTGTTATTCTTGTGCTTAAAGTTATAAAATACATATCACTTATAAAGTAGTAGTTAAATTTTCAGTTACAATTTTTTGTTTCATTATCTGATACTTGTCCACTGGAGCAGAACAACATTAATATTTTAAAAACTTGCAAAAGAAAAATACTAATAATAAAAGGAAGTAGAAAAATTCAACATTCAAAGTGTTTTTGGAACACTGAAGCATTAATATTTCTGATATTAGTAAGTCTTAAAATTATACTAAGACTTTTGAGAGGCCTTAAATGATAACTATGCTCCCAGGCCAGGTTTTATATTACTTTTTTAATGGCTAAGAGGATTCTGCTACACTGCCTTTCATGTTCATCTGACTTTTTACTGCTGGAACTAGTGTATGTATTTATAACCTGTGCAGGGTGGAAAGAATGTGCCTTTTAAAAGTTTGTAACACACACAGCCAGGCTTTCCAGAATGGTTTGTTTTTGTTTGTTTTTTTTTTTTTGGTTTTCTGAGACAAGGTTTCTCTGTGTAGCCTTGGCTGTCCTAGACTCGCTTTGTAGACCAGGCTGGCCTTGAACTCACAATGATCCGCCTGCCTCTGCCTCCTGAGTGCTGGGATTAAAGGCATATGCCAACCACGTCCAGTTAGAATCATTAAATAAGAAACAATGCCATCAATATTAGCTACACTGAGCTAAAATGAAAATGTATTAAAAAAGAAATATGATTTCCCCTTCCCCTCTTAATCAAAGACACACACAATAATGATTAGAGAACTACGGTACAGGCTCCCTTTGTTACCACAGCCTGAAGTAAATTCTCATTATGCGGTTCAGGAAAACACCTTAAAAACCTACCCATAATCCTCAGGGGAATGTCATACAAGACATACTGTGTGAATAGGCCTGTCTTCAGTGGGCAATGAACTCATTAGTGCATTGGCTGGAGCTAGGCTCTGTCCTTTACTCAGCTGCTCAGAGCTCTGCCACAGAAGGACAAAAGAACCTCCTGGGATGCAGCCTTGGGAGGCTGAGGAGGAAGCTGACCCCTAACCTGCAGTGCAGCTGGCGGGACAGAGAAGACTTTCTGCCTTGGCTGGCTGCTCTGTGAGCAGAGTCCCACGATGGGGGACCTTCAGAGAGGTTACTAGATCTGTGCCCACATGAAATGTGAGGGAGAATCACTGAAGACACTACTGCCTCCCAGCTCCTCAGGGGTTAACTGGGAGCCACGCAACATTCAGAACGGTGGTTCTAGAGATGAGAAATGTTTAGAGCTCAACTTCTTGTATTCTGGATAACATGCAGGATGAAAAGGTAACATGCATCTCCTTTTTGAGTGTTCCTTACCCATCTGAACCTCAAATGGGAGTAGAATTAAGATTAAATGAGAAGGAAAAAATGCATAGTGACCAGGAGTGATGTAGATCATACAAGACAGACCATGCAACCTTCCATGATACCACAACAAGCCACATGCAAAGTTCTGGAAGCGTCAGGCCATTGCTTGGCAAAAGACTACAACACCAAATGTGCTCTAAGTGGGTGACAAGGGATGGTCACTTAAGAAAACTAGTTTCTGGCTAAACTATTTAGCACGTTACAGATTCTCACTAGCTGAAGAATAGAAAGGACAGAGGTACACCCTACACAGCCAGGCCTGGCCTTCCTGATACCAGGTTCAACTGTCTTGACAAGACCACTGGTAATGGCATCTCCTAAGACCTGACCCCAGGGGCACCTGTTCAGCAGAAGTGCTCTGTGTGGACCTCCCTGAGTTCAAAGGAACAAAAAGCCTTTGGATGGGGTCCAAGAAAGTCAGTGAAACTCATTGCTTGTTCAGATAAATAGAAGAATTTGGCTCTGACGTTTACTAGCTGTGTCCTCTTTGAGTGCTGGTTTCATCATCGATACTAAGGAAGATAATGGTCCCTGTGACGCAGGACAGGCCAATGATATCACAAGGAGAAATTAGCTTATAACCATCACAACTGCCTCAGTTCTACAGGCAGTGTAGGCTTTATTGTTTTAGAATATACAGGGTAAGTAAACCTTGGCCACCAAGAGGACTTTGTAAATTTCATTAAAAAGTATTTTTTTTAAGTAACTTGTAATTAGTCATACAGGTTTTTTGATAATTATATTTCTGAGGTGCTTAAGGACACTTTAAAATGCTATCTTTTGTTCTGCTGCCCACTCTATAAACTTATGCACTGTTCAGTGGTTATCAATCCCTTCTTTATGACACATTCAGTCCCTGTCCTTCTGTCTGCCCCCACCCCCTTTCTCGGTTTCTGTCTCCCTGTCTCTGGCCCTCCCTCTTTTTTAATTCTCAAGCTCGACTAGAAACTGTAACTCATGATCCTCCTGCCTCAGCCTCTCCAGGATGGAAGTAAAGGTATATGCCACCACACCCGCAAACTTTAGTTTCTGTGTAACTCGTAGGAATATTCAGTCTCAATTATTCATTTGCATCTATTCATATAACTAGACTGAAGGTGATTATATAAGTAAAATTCAACTTTACTACAAAAAGAGCCAATTTGGGAAAAGTTCCATTTTTTCCCATCATTCTAGCCACAAGCCTTTTCCTTTTTCACAACTATTGACAACTAATGAATCCAAATCTAACCTATACAATACTAAGTCCCTCAGACCTCTACTTAGAAGGAGGCACTTTGAAATCATGGAAAGAGAGAGATGGTGCATTCAAAAGGTAGACTGAATGGAATCTTCTGAAGGAATTTTTTTCTGAAGCTGTAAACAGAGTTAAAGAAACAAACAAGCAGTAAAGAATCACCCCACGTCTGGCAACAGGGGACTGGCACTATGTAGCCCAAGACTTGAACTAGCCAGGGCTACAGCTGCAGGGCTGACTCTGGGTAGAACCACAGCCAGAGCGGGAAGGATGCAGCTACGGCCCTGCCAGCTAGTGTGAGCAGGAACAGAGACAGTGAGAAACCATCACTCCTGCTGCAGAACTCAAGCAAGGGCCAGTAGCAAGGACACTCACTTTGATACCATTCAAGTAGCTCAGCCACCCAAGGTGAAACCAGAAGCAGGCAGATCTAACTCTAAATGTGCTGTTGGGGTTCTACGCCTTTCTACTCCCCCAAAGGTGTCCTCTGTGTGGTATTCATTATTTTGGCTAAAAAAGTAATCCCTCAGAAACCTGGCCCTTCACCACGGTCCCTTATTTCTGCTTCCTCCACCACGTTACCGTCCATCCTAAGCCAGCATCCTCTATATAACCATCTTTATACATCACAATCCTGAGTGGATCCATTTTTCAGAGCTCCTACAACTAAGTGCACACAGACTGGGCCACTGAAACGGCGGAAATGTACTTCCTAGTTTTAGAGGTGGGAGTCTGAGGTCCAAGTGTTGGCTGATGAGTGCCTTCACAGCACAGCTGTCTCCCTGACTCCCAGCTTCCTACTGACTACAGCATACCTTAACAGCTTCATTCTAACTTAACAGCCAATAAAAGGACCCATCTCTAATACAGCCACTTTCTGAGGTCCTGGGGGGTGGAACCACAGCATATGGATTTTCAGCAAGAACAAGTAAGTCCATAACATTGAGGGTGAGCTTTTCTGTTGAAAAGCTGTCATTGTATTTATCTTTTTTTCTGTAAGAACACACACACACACACACACACACACACACACACACACACACACACAGAGAGAGAGAGAGAGAGAGAGAGAGAGAGAGAGAGAGAGAGAGAGAGAGAGACAGACTTTTAACCTCACTTGCAAAATAAGTGAGATGGGTGGCTGCCCACATTGCATTCTCAGCTTTATCTCTTTCATTCCCGGTACCCAAGTTCTTGGCCCCTCTGACCCATTTAGCATCTTGCAAGTACATTCCTCCATATATGCTGCTCCATGTCTACAATAAAGACACGTCAAGCTGTTTGGGAAGTCATTTTTGATGCCTGAGGCAAAGCCAATTACACCCTTGCCATTCCTCAAAAAACTCTGAACACTCTGCTGTTACAGTGTGTATCACCTTGATTGTAATTAATTCTTTCTATACCTTTCTCCCTCACTACAGTGGGGATTCCTTGAAGGCCAAGACCATGTCTGGTTTTACTTATTGCTGACTCCTTTGTACCCAGAGCAGTACCTGGTGCGCAGTGGAAGCTAAATATATATGTATATTTCCTGAACAAAGGAAATGAAAAAATAAGTGAAAACATGAACAAAACAGTGAAAGAAGAAAGGGCTTGACTTATTGTTTAATAGCTAGGATAGTGGCATGGAGCTCACCAAACTTAACCACATGCTTCATAACCGATTGCTACATAAAACACTGACTGAGCCGCAGGGGGAACTGAAACAACTAAGGGATCTGGAGTTATTTACTTGAAGAAAAGTCATAGGAGCAGATTATCTTTGGGGTAAGAAGGAAATGGGTTGAAAAAAGCCTATAAACTTCTGGGAAGACGTGCCAACACACACGTGACAAGGCAAGTTGAGCTCCACTCAGATCCGAGAACAAAGGGTTCTCAGTTTAAGCTATGGAAGAGTCTGTTCCAGAAAGCAGCTGGGCAGAATTTCCTCACAGGAAGAATTCTTAATGTATGGGAAAAAGGAAAGAGCAAAACAAAAGGAGCAACAGCAACAAAAGGGGATAATTAGTATAAACAGTTTAAGGTTTCTTTTTCTTTCTTTCTTTCTTGTCTTTAATGCACTGGACAAACCCCAAGAAGAGGAAAAACCGTTGTGGGATAAACATCTGTTCACTGGAACTTGACAGAGCCCTTCACAGCCTCTGTGGCCTGTGCGTGTCCTTATGTGCCCGCGGTTGCTATTTGTGCTTCCATGGTCCAGACAGCTTAGAAAGTGACCATTGGCAGACCAGAGCACACTCGCTCACTGCCGTGAGTCTGACATAATGGAGACCACACAGAAAAGCAAATACCAAGTGTATGTGCAGAATGCCTGGCCTTGTTTGCACACATTTCTACCACTACTGTATCTGACCACTTCCACAGAAGTCACTATCTGTCCCATGACTCTTAGTGCCAAAAGATTAAGTGTAACAAATGTAAGGAGTCCATTTTCTTGAGCCAGGTGTGCTCTTTAGGTTCACTCACAAGTCTAGGAGTTTGTGGTAAGAAAGGAGCTCTCTGGGGAAATCCTCCAGTTTGGGGTACCATCTGTTCCTCTCTATCTCCCCTGTGGAGAAGAGGTGCATAGTGTGGCCCAAATAAAGCTAGGCAGAAACAATCTAGCCATTCCCAAGAGGCAGTGACCTTTTAAGGCTCAATCCTTATCCCACAATCTAGATCGCATCACCTTGGAGCCTGGGCCACACAGAACTACTTCTGAGACCACAGGCCCAGCTCCTCCAGCCCAGGTCATTGAATACAAACTTCACTCTTCAGAGCACACATGTCATGGCGGACTCTGCCTCCCCCTTGATCCTTCTGGTTGGGTCTGAGCTTCCCTTGCTCTACCTTCCGATTTGCTTCCCTTTCCAAGACTCATTGCTCACAAATTTTCACTATTTGTGTGGCATTAATGTCTGACCTTGGCATTTGGTAAATATCAGGCTGCTGAGGTGACTGCCTTATATCTCTCTCGCAAAACTTTGTTTTCCGTCCCTTGTGATTTTTTTTTTTTTAAAACAAAATCTTGAAGTCCTGGAACCAGGGAAACCATGGTCATCTAAGTCAAATGTGATGTGTTTTGGATACACATTTTCTGTGACATATCTCAAGCTTGGGAAAACGTTATTTTTTCCGCTCTGTAGGCATGCAACTCTCCAGATCTCCAGCACCTCCTGGGATAGCTGATGACTGGCATATCCCAAATAACACAAGAGGACATGCTTATCCAAATTATTTTAAGAGTGGCCAGTTGGGGCTGTTAAGAAAGCTAATTATAAACCTATCTTGGCCCACCTGCTGAGTTGGATGGAGGATGCACTGGCTCACAGAAGTTTATACTTAAAGGAAGGTCATAGAGAAAACAGAAGAGCTTCAGGCTGGGGTAGCTATGGGGGTGAGCAAAGATCCACCAGGCTAGCCAAAAAAAAAAAAAAAAAAAAAGCAGATTCCAATGTCTTGTATACCCTACTCTCCCTGTCCATACACAATACAGTGCTAGAAGTAGGGGATTTGCTACCTGTTTTGACTTTTTGCAGAAATGTTATTGAAAAACATTCTTTTACATTTGTGGATCAAATGGTTGGTCTGTGGTTTAATTTTATCTGAAGGGAGTGTGGAGAGCTGACATCTAGCAGTTAAGTAAGTCGTTGTCACCAGAGGCCTATGACACAAATCTCAATGATATTTTAGGGGAATATGTATAGCTTTTCTTCACTTGTGGCTATAATTGCTGCTGGAGAAGCCCCAACATGGAAAGGTTGATGCTTCTGAATGTGCTGAAAGATGTTGGAACTAAACCATGCAATGACAGCTATCAAAATGTCACCAATGCAGTGTCATATTCAGTCAAGATGCTTAAAAAAATCAAATGTTCAAACTATACTGCGATAGCTGTGCAGGGAGTCGAGTTACCTAGCTACTGATGGGGAAATAAAATGAGGTCATCTGCATAACAGCACTGAGTCAGGAGCCTAGTACCAGTTGCCCAAGCTAACAGGAGCTCTCATTCATTGGGTGCTGTTTAATTTGATCTTCAAAACAGTATTATAGGTGATGAAACTGAGGCTGAGCCAGGTTAAGGAACCTGCCCAGGATGCTACTAAGTACTAGAGGTAGCTCCCAAACCCAGATCTGGGCGACCATGGTCTGGGATTTAATTGTTCATGCAAGATCTGATTTCTTCCAGGTGTCCATCTGCAGAAATTGAGTTTATCTCAAGTGTCCTTTACTGATTTGTACTACTCAGGTATGAAGCACAAGGTTCAGAGACCAAACACGATGCTCTCACGCCCATGACCTAACCATCATTTCAGGGAGCACGACAGAGGTCAAAGTACATTACAAGTTTCTGAAGAATTCCTGTGTCAATGCTTATGACTCTTAGCTGCTTTGCAAAAAAATAAAAATAAAAAATAAAAAATAAAAAAATCAAAGGGATTTATTTGCAGTCCTTGGTCTTTATTTTAGGAATTAGTAATTGGCTGAAGAGATGGTTGTAGTAGATTAGATTTAAATTTATACTAGATGAGGTTCAGGCAACATCATGATCTATTATATTACATTTGAAATGGAAAGCATGTGCTGTGGAGAGTTGGCTCAGTAATTAAGAGTGTGTACTGTTCTTTCAGAGGACCTGTGTGCGGTTCCCAGCAGCTCTATCAGGCAGCTCACCACTGTCTGTAACTCCAGCTCCAGGGGATCCAATGCCCTCTCCTGGCCTCCACAAGTACCTGCACTCACACTCACTCCTCCCTCTCTTTTTCTTTCACACACAAATAATATTTAAAAAAGAAATTGAATTTGTAATAAACATGTCCCTATATTTAGTGCTAAACCTAAGAGAGTCCATCTCTGGCTCCAAATCAGACCAAGATCTCATCCCTCAGTTTACCCCAATTACAAAATCCAACTAGAACTCTACTTGATAAACAGATGGTTAAGTGAGCTATGCCCACTTGGCAATAAGTAACCACTATGCAAGGCACTTGCAAACCTGACAAGTGCCAGGAAGAGCACACCTACTACCCATGTTATGTTTTCTGGGATGTCCAGACCTTGGCACTGCTTAGGAGTTTCAGGGCAAGGTCATGCACAGGTCCACCAGAGCTCTGCCTAATCCTGCTTGAAAGGTTAAGAGTCTAGGTTCTGACCAATCCAGAGGGGGAAAAAATGAAGAGGAATTTTTGTGACAATTGGGTAGGTTGGGCCAAACCAAAGACTCTGGTAATAGAGAAAATAAAGTGCAATTTCTCTGAGGCCTGTGTCTAATTTCTGCCTGGCCCAGCTTTTGCCCATGTTTCCAATTTCCAGCTTGAGAGTCTTTTTGTACTGGAAAGTGGCTCAAGCTCTAAGTGGAACACTGGGCCTCCAACACCTAGACCCCTAAATGCCCAAGGAACCCTAGGGGCCACGGATCAGTCCTGAGGCTTCGGCGACTCAAAATGTGAGCGCGCCACCAGTGTTCCTTCCCATCAAAGGGTAAATGGCTGGGCATGTGCTCTCTGCTCCGCAGCGGCATTCTTCACATGCCATGTAAGCCACTTAAAAAGAGCACTGCCTCCCGTAATTCCCTGAAGATGTCTGGCTGGGTTAAACAATTTCTCAGTTATGTGCCCCCCCCTCCAGCAGGAATCTGTTGGAAAGCCGGCTGTGCACAGCTAAAAACCTTGGGATCATCACACATGAACACTAATAAGTTCACAGAGAATGTCACAGTTTAACTTTGGAGTAGCCTGTAGAAATTTCACTAAATGATGTTCAATCTTTTTTTTTTAACGTGAAAAGTAGATCCTTTCTTGTACTGTGTGCTGACAACTCATGTGCAGACCACAAGTTTCTGTACATTTGCAGCTTTCCACTCCCACTGTCTCTTTCTACTTTACACAACCATCCATCAAAGCATCCCACCCTTTGCTCATTTGCCCACACTCAGAATTCCTTACTCCGTGCCACCTACCCATGCTTAAAAACTAAACTAGTGAATGAAACAATATGCACCTCTTCCCACCATGTCCACTTAATTCAGCATGCTGGATAAACATGTGTATAATTTGCATTGCAAGATGCCAGTGCTTGTGTCCCCCAAAGAGCCCCCACATATGTGGACAGTGCCTCTTATGGATTCAGCTTTGGTTAGGAATCATGTAGGTGAGTGCAGAATAGCACGTCAGTGCTGCTGGGCACCACACAGTATGAGGATGCCCGGTGATCATATGGAGCTGCCCGCCAGCCCGAGCCCTGGAGGGAAGCCTCTGTACCTGACACAGTGGCTGAGCGCACCAGCAAATGGTCTCCAGAATGTGACAGTGGGATGAGTGACTGAGAGACCCAGAGTAGTATCAGCTGTTGCCTAAATACACAATGCAAATATTGCCTAACCTCTGTGCACAGTGCTAGACAAAAAGAACATTCGACCATGCAGTCATTGTACGCATTTCTGAGGATGTGAAGTCCTTCTAAAGGATGACCTTTAACCTCACTAAGTTCTAGTGCTTAAACTGTAGCCAGGACCACTCATGATTAGATACCCATAACGTTCCCCTCACAGGATCTGGAATATATTAGGGACACCCCTGCTGCCATCCCCCGTCCTTAAGATGCTCCTTCCGTCTAGATGCCCACACTCTCATTCACCTCTTGGGGAAAAAAATTTGTCACTGCTGAAGACCTGTGCAGCTGCTGTCCTTTCTTCAGTCTCTGCTAGAATTTGTAGCAGATGTTCTAGTCCTCTACGCTCGGCTCCTATGTCATGGAGGCACGTCTCCAGGATGGAGCTCGTGATGCTTGTCCTGGCTAGTAACTCCTGCGCTTGTCTCTCCTAGGAGACTGTGCTCTTCTTGAGCCTAGGCATCTCTGTCTTTATTATATAACTCCTACCCTAATCTCTGAGCAGGGTCAGTGGAGTATCTGTCCTGGGACAGGCAATTAATAATGCTGGTTCAGTGGATTATATACTTTAAGAAACAAACTCCTGAAGGCCCTGACCTACACAATCCCCTCAGAATGTAGGGATTTCAGACCAAAAGTTTTCTTCCTGAGGCATTTGAGAGAAAAGAGAACCCTGTTGATGTTTTAAGACCCACAAAGATACATTCCATACCAGTAAACTCTCCAGGCATAAACTAAAGCAGAACTGGTGCTGCCAGACAACTTAAACGCCAGTGCTAACCTCGCAGAGACAAAGGGCAAACACTTACAATGAGAATGAATGCAAAGCAACAACTCAGCCAACTATAAATCGTTTTTTAATTTCAAAATTCTTCCACAACCCCATGCAAAAGAATCTTAAATGTAAATAATGCAATAAAAATAACAATAACGTAGGCAAAAGCTGCATTTGGCAAGGAGAATTCATGAGTGCAGCCGGAGTCTCAAGCCATATTACATTATCTTTTATAATATTCCAAGAGTAAGAACGTGGCTTCTGAGCTGGGTGGGGTGGTACATTCCTGCAACCCAGCACTCAGGAGGCTGAGTTAGGAGGACGAAAGTGAAGCCAGTGAGACCCAACACCACAAACAAACAAACAGATCGACCAATCATGACATATAAACAATGAAGACAAAGAACAGAATGTTCCAAGAAGCGGAGAATAAAAATACGAGCATATAACATTGCCAGTCCACTGAGGAGAACCCTCTTAGAAACAGTGATAGAAGAACAGAGATCCTGAACCAAGACTACCTGTTAGGGCCAGCATGAGACACAGAGGCCAGCCAGGTCCGTAAGAACAGTGTGCGCTCCAACACTTAACTTTCCTGTTCTGTTTTGGTTTTTGCGCTCTCTCCCGGTGTGAACCTCTTCCCTTGGCTCTTATTTCCGTAATTTTACTACCTTTGTGATTAACTCCTGATGTCGGCATTTTGTTGTTTTTATTTCAAAGCCTTGGCTCTTTAGGTTAGGTTGCACACTATTATGTTTTGTCCTTACCTACTGGACTACATGTGTCCTTCTGGTCAACTGATATGAGAGGGTGCTAACTGCTGCTATAGTTGTGACAGCTATCTTTAGTTCTTGTTTGTTTTAAAATTATTTTCATGACATTTCTGACAGAGAAAAACAGGCTGAGTGGCTGGACACACTACTCGTGCCTGTCTCATCAACATATGGCAATCTGAGACTAGAGCCAGGCCTTTCTGACTCCATAGTGATGGCCTTAAACGGCCTGTTGAACACAAAGAATGACTTTGTATCTGCATGCATTCATGATAAGGGGCCATGATGGGGAATCTTAGCTAATGGATTTGACTTCTGACTTCTGTGAAGATGTCTGCTTTTGCTATTATCAAAGTACATCTCTCCATGGCCTTTTATCTACAGGTTCAGATGAGACAGGCTAAAAATAAACCAGGTTTTCCAGGACAGCATAAAACAAAATAGATGGCTGCATTTAAAAATAGGGTCTCTAGAAACTCAGATCCCTTGCTCTTGTGTCCAGGGATCCAGGCTCTTTTCCAGGGGGAGGCAGAAACCTCACCTTTGGATACATGGGGTTTTTCCATGGGGCTGATAATATGACCTTCCCATAGGAGACACTTGATAAATGTTTGCTGAAGATGATGAAATACTTTTTTTTTCTTTCAGTTTTCTAAGTTGTTGAGAAGAAACTTTTCCAGTCAAGATCAGAAAGACCAAAACTTTCCACACACACAGGGAAATATTGTTTATAAGGAAAAAAGACAGGGTTTTCTTCATTTTCACAGAAGTCTGAAAATCATAGAGCAATTAACTTGTTTCTATTTAGAACCAATTTAAAAGCCAAGCAGTGGTGGCACACACCTTTAATCCTAGCATTAGGGAGGCAGAGGCAGGCAGATCTCTGTGAGTTTAGAGGCCAGCCTGGTCTACAAAGTGAGTTCAGGACAGCCCGGGCTACACAGAGAAACCCTGTCTCAGAAAAACAGACAGGAAGAGGGAGAGGAAGCTAATTTAACTTAAAAAGTTGGCTATGAAGGTCATTTCTATTAATGGAATTGAATGAAATGAATCATATTTTTCCATAAAGCTCCACTCTGATTGACCTGGCATGCAAAGATGCTCCTAAACTACTTAAAGCCATTTAAGATAAAAAAAAAAAAAAAAAATCACATTTTTTTCAACTCAGACAATAAAACTGTATTTCAAATAAACCACATAACTAAAGCTTCTCATACCGATTCCCATCCATCTGCTGCACTGAGAACAGAGCTACAGTAAGAGGCGCCATACACAGTCCTTGCAGTTACCACGGTAGCCCTTTCCTCTGAAGGTAAATACCCCTTTCCAAAAGGCTTCTGAAATGAGCCATTTTGTTGTAAAACTGCTTTCATTATTTATAGTCCAGGGGAAGATGGCGTGAGGACTACTACTACTATTCTCTAAATACTTTATGAAACCCTGTAATCCACAAATACTTGTAGTTGTGACTGAAGCCCTCCAGGCTTTGTTGTTAGCAGCTGGGAGAGATGTGTAAACAGTATGTGGTCTCAAGAGCCTCCCAAGCAATCCCCAAATCAATGGAGGGGACATATGCACAAGAAAATAGCCCTCACTCAGGAGGATGTCAGTTGTTATTGGGCAGACAGGGCCACACAGGAACATAGAAAAGGGCATTTCCATCTTTGTCTAGTGCATAGATAGGTAAGAAACGTATAAGAAATGATTTATAGAAGAGGCGACATTTGAATGAATACTGGAGGAGGAATACGTCACATTATTAACAGCTAGTATTTTATTAGCAAACAAATTATTATTTTCTTCTCCAAAGAGTTATGTCTAGCAGTCTACTATACAGATAGACAATTGCCTAAAATACAAGCACTTTGTATAATGAATAACCAACATATAAAATAACTCATTCCATATTTCCTCTTTGGCCCAAGGAGGAACTCTGAAACAGCAACTGAGCTGCCCGTGGCTGACAGCCCCACCTGGTGGTTGGTTTAAGAAGCTTTCTGTCCTTATACTCATTTTTTTTGTTGTTGTTGTTATTTTTATTTTTTAAATTAATTTACCTATTCAGTTTACATTCTGGTCATACCCTCTCCCTCTTCACGTCCCAGTCCTACCCTCCCTCCCTCGCCTCTATACCCTTCCTTTATTCCTCAGAAAAGGGGAGCCCCATTTTCGATCTATCCCAGCTCATCAAGTTGCATCAGAACTGAGCTAGTCCTCTTCCCCGTGGCCTGGCAAGACAGTCTTGCTAAGGGGAAGTGATAAAAAAGATAGCAACCGAGTCCATGCCAGAGACAGCCCAAATTCCCCTTACTAAAAGACCCACATGAAGCCTAAGCTGCCCATGGGATACATTTGTGTAGGGAGCCTAGGTCCAGTCCATGCATCTTCCTTGGTTGGTGCTTCAGTCTCTGCAAATGCCCTGGGCCCTGGTTAGCTAGTTCTGTTGGTCTTCTTGCGGAGCTCCTGTCTCCTCCAGGTCCTTTTTCCCTTCTCGCCACTTTTTCACAAGACTCCCTATGCATTGCCCAATGTTTGGCTATGAGTCTCAGGATCTGTTTCAAAGCGCTGCTGGGTGTGGTCTCTCAGAGGACAACTCTGCTAGGCTTCTGTCTGTACACATAGCAGAGTATCCTTAATAGTGTAGGGGTTGGTTCTCTCCCATGGGGTGGGTCTTGGGTTGGGCCCTCCCTTAATCTTTGCTCCATCTTCTCTATCTTTATCCCTGAACATCTTATAAGCAGGCTAAGTTTGGGGTCGAAGTTTCTGTGGGTGATTTGGTGTTCCATTCCCTCAACTAGGAGACTTGTCTAGTTAGAGAGAGGCCTCTTCAGGCTCTATTGCCCATACTGTGAGATTCTGCTAGAGTCCCCTTCATATCCTCCCTGGAGCCTATCCTGACTTAGGTCTCCAGCTTGTCACAGAGATGTTCTTGCCTCCAGGTTCTCTTTTCTCTACAGGCCTTCTGTCCTCCCACTCCCAATATCCCTAGGTCAGATCTCCACCCTCATATCCCTTAACATAGTAAAAATGGCCATTTACCAGAAGCAATCTACAGATTCAATGCAATACCCATCAAAATACCAACACAATTCTTTACAGGCCTTGAAAGAATAATTCTAATCTTTATATGGAAAAACAAAAAAATTCAGAATAGCTCAGAATATTCTATATAATAAAAGAACTTCTGGAGGTATCTCCATCCCTGGCTTCAAGCTATACTGCAGAATAAAAGTAATAAAAACTGCATGGTACTGTCATAGAAATAGACTGATTGATTGATCAATAGAATCAAATCAAAGACCCAGAAATAAACCCATATACTTATGAACCTTTTATTTTTGACAAAGGAGCTAAAACCATACAATGGAAAAAAAGACAGCATCTTCAATAAATGGTGCTGGTCTAACTGGATGTCTACATGTAGAAAAATGCAAATAGATCCATATCTATCACCTGTGTATAAAACTCAAGTCCAAATGGATCAAAGATCTCAACATAACACCAGATACACTAAATCTATTAGAAGAAAAAGTAGGGGAAAGTCTCAAAATCATTGGCACAGGAGACAACTTCCTGAACAGAACACTAACTGCTCAGGCTCTAAGATCAACAATTGATAAATGGGGCCTTTTAAAACTGAAAAGCTTTTGTAAGGCAAAGAACATTGTCAATAGAATGAAACGACAGTCCATTGATTAGGTAAAGATTTTTACCAATCCTTCATCTGACAAAAGGCTAATATCCACAATATATAAAGAACTCAAGAAATTAAATACCAACAAACAAAATAACCCAATTAAAAAATGAGGCACAGAACTAAACAGAGAAGTCTTACCAGAGGCATCTTGAACGGCCAACAAGCACTTAAAGAAATGCTCAAATGTCCTTAGTCATCAGGGAAATGCAAATCAAAACAACTCTGAGATTCTATCTTATGCTGGTCAGAATGGCTAAGATCAAAAACTCAAGTGGCAGCACATGCTGTTGAGGATGTGGAAAAAGGGGAACACTCCTTCAGTGCTGGTGGGAGTGCAAACTTGTACAACCACTTTGGAAATCAATCTGGCACTTTCTCAGAAAATTGGGAACTGTTCTACCTCAAGACCCAGCTATACCAGTCCTGGGCATATACTCGAAAGATGCTCCACCATACAAGGACACTTGCTCAACTATGTTCATAGCAGCTTTATTCATAATAGCCAGAATCTGGAAACAACCGAGATGTTCCTATACTCATTTTCTTCTGAGTAGGGAAGGATGAAGTGTGTGCCATTTTGTTGTTATGCTCTCTCTCTCCCCCTTCCCTTCTTCCCTCCCACCCCTTTCTCTTCCCTCTCTTTCTCTCTTTCCTCTACAGCCCAGTATCTCTAAAACATGTCTCTTAGTGCACAAACATATGTTTGCATTTTCTCTATGAAGTCACAGGATGAATTGTTAATACAACGCTTTTGTACAGCCCTTTCCCTTTACTCATCAGCACGTTTCTGTTTGCTGTTTCCAGTACTCTTAGGTCAGCTATCTTAGTATGAAAGGGAAGCACAGAGAGTGCACATCTGCCACACTCACCATCTTTTACACTAAAGTACATGTGCTCCACAGGAGATGTCTGTCCATCAGTTATTTGTTTTAAAAAAGAATACATTTACTGGCCTTTTCTCTGGAATAGGTGATTGTTACTGAGAGTGGGTCTTGAGTAGCTCTTCTGTCCCTAAACTCAGTGTACTGCTGAGAATGAACCTGAATTTTTTATCTTCCTGCCTCCACCTTCAAAGTACTATGACAGACTCACAGGCATGTGCCACCATGTCTACTTATCTTCAAATTCTTAATCTGCTGTCTTCATTTCTATATATAAGCAAGGGGTCCTCTGAGCTACACCGAAGACGCGACGCTACTTCCACACACCCTGGTAACTGAGCAAAGGGAGCCTACACTGTGTCCGTACAGGACTACCCACTTAGACATCTGATGGCACTAGGACTCAAACGACAAGCCAGATGCCCCAGAAGTGCCCAAGTACCTTTTATCTCTTTACAAAAAACTTGATTTTTATTTACTATTTGTATTTGTGAGAGAGATGTGGATGTGGCGCACTCGTGGGTGTCAGGGCCCCCTCGGTGGAGCAGGCACTCCCCTTCCAGCTTCACGTGGTTGCCCGAGATCAAGCTCAGCTTGTGTATCAGTGCTCCCACTGAGCCAGCTCCCTGGCTCCTTCCCCTACACTTTAACTTAGGTGGTTTTGGTTTTGTTTATTTTGGTTGACAGTATTGACCTTCAAGGTGTTTTGGTTTTTTTTTTTAAATCTACTCGATTGTATATTTCTGTACCATGTAATCATTTGAGTTTCAACTGTATTAGCTTGTAGAGGGAGGAAATAGGAAGACCACAGATAAGGCAACATCAGAACACTTAATAGGAGCAACAAGGAAATACCAGAGGGTCCCAAGTCAAGACCTCAGAAAGGAATATAAAACAAAAATCAGAAGAAAAATTGGTGATCACTAAGAGGGGTTGTAGAGGGCCTCAATGAGTCTTGACTTTACCTCCTCATTTACTATGTGCTGCTGAGACAGCACATGAGCACACAGAGAAGTGCTCCGTTAAAAGTCCTAGTGCTGGCACACCCCGCACACTCACACTTTCCGAGCCATCTTTACTTAAACAAATCTTTATTTATCTAAACATTAAGTACTCCCAAGTTTTTGCTTTTGAAATAAGCAGGTCTGAGCAGGGGTCTTTGAGAAGTCTGTAGCTGCTGTTGTGAACATTCTTAGTCTAGAACAGTGGTTCTCAACCTTCCTAATGCTGTGACCCTTTAAAGCATTTACAGTTCCTCATGGTGTGGTGACCCCTAACAATAAGTTTCATTGCTCCTTCAAAACTGTAATTTGCTACTGTTATGAACTGTAATGTAAATATATGTGTTTTCCCACAGTCTTAGCCGACCTCCGGGAAAGGGTCGTTTGTTCAGTCACCAAAGGGTCACTAGCCACAGGTTCTAGAATAATTTGCAAGTGGGTAAGGAGGCTAAAAGAAGGAAAATAAATGAAGAAGCCAGGAGAAATGTTAGCAAGAAAAATTATGGCGTTTTCTAGCCAAATACCTCTCGTTATTAAAAGCATTAATTAGAGCAATAAAATATGGCTGTTTTTGCTCCAGATGGGCTCCGCAACACCTATCACCACTGCTCCCTGACCCAAATCTCAAATGTTTATTTTGAAAAAATTTCCTTTTCCAAGGTAACTGTATCATTATCCAAAAGAAGTGTCTAAGCTAAGCTTTCATGGTCCTCTTTAGCTTTAAATCTAGAAACATAGCATTGACCTCTCTTGCCAAAGTGTTGCATACTTGGTTTAATATGGTACTTTAAGGCCCTCAGTTTAAAGACACTTGTGAGGTACAAAGTATCATTATCTTAATTACTATTATTATAAGGCTCCAGAGCTTAGACTAGCTATATTCTGGTGTCTAATGTACTAAGTAGTCATCTATGACCTACGAAGGTGATTTCCAAGCACCACGTGTAGGTCCACTGCCCCAGCCTATCTGCGAAGAACCACACCCAACAGTCCCAAGGGGGCCCAGGGACTTGGGTCCTGGCGATGCTGCTGGAGTTGGCTCTCTCTGGGACTGCTGGATCTCAGGAGAAGTGTGGCCTGACTCCTTCCTGGGAGAATAAGTCATAGGACTCAAGTCAAAGGTAGAGTTGCAGAAAGGCCAGCATGTGTGTCCTGGGGAAAATTAGGTCATAGCTCCAAAATAAATGAGTAATGAGCAGACTTTAAGCTGTGAGTTCTCACAGTTTATGGAATACTCAATTCCCTATGAAGTTTGTAAAAATGTTGATTTCTGAGTTTCCCCACCTCTGTTCTAAATGAGTAAGTCTGAATGGGTTCAAAGAACCTCTACTCTATTAAGGAGTTCCCAAGGCTCTGATTCAACATGTTCAATGTATTGAAGCGGTGTCAAAGACAGGCATGCCAGGTGGGATGTATTAATTAGCTTTCACCATAGACTCGATTAAATAGCAGTCCAAGAAGCTAGGGTTTGGAATACAAATTCCGAAGTCTTGACCAAAACCAAGCTGGCTTGAAGAAGCTATTTCAGAAATGCTGTGCTGAGAGGTCCGCACATATACGGACAGAACAAAGCAGAAGTCTGTTAGCCAACACAGGAGTCTACTCTGTATTTCACACTGTATTTTCAAATAGATGCTAGTTGGTGAGCTGGCATCTCAGAAAACAGGAGTGACAAACAATGAACCAACCAATAGAATGCTGAAGAAAAAAGCATACAAGTGTGGTGGTGGGAGAGCATTTTGTGAATAGGCCTCTGTGAAGAGGAGCATCCAAGAAATGGGATCCAAAATCTGAAGGAGTTTTTGCATTCTTAAATGCTAAAGTCACAGTAAAAAACCTCCACAACTTCAAGTGAAAGGCTGCCAGGTGTTAATATATCAAAGTGTTACCCACTAAGAATAACACACAGAACTGCTCAAGTGATTGCTGAAAAGGTTTTACTATGAAGACAAACAGGCACAGGGAGGTGAGGAAAGGGTATGAGGAAAGGGCCAGGAAGAAAGGGTGGAAGTGCAGAACGCAACCAGCCACCCACTCCCAGCCCCCAACTAAATGAAAGACTGAGCGCTGGCCAGGGCTAGCACATAAAAGTTACTGTAAAATTTTATGCCAAAGCCTGGTGTAGAACGCAGCCAAAAGAAGTGAATCTGTCACTGACTCAAGGCCTGCCTGGTAGCTGGTGACCATCCTTCAAGACTGCTCAGACCACACCTCCCATGGAAAACTCCCCTTTCTTAGCTCTGCAAGGAAAATCTGCTAGTGATGACAACAGTGGTTTGGGGATTCTGGTATCACACCAGTATACACAGAATCAGATACAATACTGTTGTTGGTGTAACAGCACAAGTTCAAAGTCAGGGAGCAGTTCCAGTCATCCTTGGCTCACTCTGGTTCTTGGAATGCTCCCATTCTTCCCTGTGTCTTCAGTCACTTACCCTGGCACCTCCTGTAATTTTCCCTTCACATGCCCAAACCAAGGAAAGCTGAGAACCCAGGGAAGGGGAACAAATCCTTGAACTTGAGAGACTTCCTCCCCTCCTATGGGATGAGGGGTTAGTTATTAAGAGTCAGCTATAAGCTAGTGCTGAGGCCACTGGACAGAAATGAGTAGCTCAACCCAAGAAAGTGCTTTGAATGTGACAAAAATAGTCCACAGCCCTACTGGGTCCAGTGTGCCAATTCCAGGGCACCCAGGTCTATGGGCAAAGTCCTTGGGGATACAGGGTTCTTCGCCCCAAATTGCTTAACTAGGTGGGTTACTAAGCCTCAGGTTGGTCTTGTGAGCATGGGAGTACTTCATGCAGACTGCTAGAATATCTATGTCTCAGGAAAACGTGCCACCTGGGTGACTTACTTGTAGTGTTTTGTACCCTGACCAATACACAATACAAACCCCTCCATTTTCTAGAGAAGGCTCGGGGCTCACAACAAAAATGGTAAGAACCCCTGTGGAAACTACAGCTACCAAAATGGGTGAGGTCTGGTATTCCAACAAGAGCCTGGCAACTTTTCTGCTCAAGAGATGGTTTGAACCTCATTTTCTTCTTGGGAAAAAATCCAGAGGCCGATTAGGCAACTAAAGCAAATAAACTGTAGCCTGTCAGAAAGAGACCAAACCCTGTTTCTAATTATCTTGCTCTAAATGATACTTGTTTTCATGTTTGTTCTCAGTATTAGTAATTAGTTATAGCTCACTTTCAAAGAACTGTGGGGAAATGTGAGTGTGGAACATGTACACAAGCTCTGTGATCAGAACATGATCTTGAGAGGGAAGAGAGAGGAGTGGGCTCACCCCTGGATGCTGCCGGGATCTACCTCCATCACCATGTGTCTAAGGCCAGTCCTTCTGTGGTTACTGTGCGCCCGGAAAAGTAGTGTTCATAGAATGTGAATCTTCGAATCAGGCCAGGCTAGAGTCCAATTGCCCCTTGGCTTTTCGCCTGCACTGTGACTTACCTAGCCTCTCAGAACCACAGCCTCTTCACTTGTCAGATACAGAGTATCACCTACTTCAGATGGCTCTTCACAAGGACAAACTGAGACCACATATGCAAAACACCTGGGACAATGTCTGCTTTACAGGAGAGTGTCAAAGGCATCTGTTCCCTTTGTCCCTCTTCTGCTGTTAATATTTTAGACAAGTAAGCAGCCTCCCCTATGTAATAGCAGATAATAGATGCTTTGGATGAAAAGATACTATATAATACAAAATATGATTATTAAATACCACGATGAATACCTGAAGGCATTCATTCACTTTATAAAATATTTAAAGGTAACAATTCACTAATAAGTGGGCTACAGCAGAGGCTTGTTGTGAGGTGCCAATTTGCTGAGGAGAGAGATGTGCTTATGGCTTAGTGTGCCCAGAACACTGACAAAAACAGTCAGAGAAGAAAGGCTAGGTCTGTCCTAGATGACTTTATCACTGAGCTTAGAATCTAAAGAGAGCCAATGCCACCCACCAAGAAATAAGAGAACTGAGGGACACGGCAATGGCCATGTATGTGGCATCACAGAGCAAACATGAGAAGTCTGACTCTAGAAGCCCCGTGCTCTCACTCCAGGTCTTGGGAGAGTGGACAAATCCTTTAGAGTACCTGAGTATTAATTTTTTACTCTGGGAGACAGTGACGCCAAAGCCTTCGTTACCCAGCTTGCAAAGATAATCACTGAGCATGCACTTTGTAAACGCAATACCATGCACTACACAAAGGTCAAGTGAATTTATTGCCACTAAGTTGCATACAAAGATAGGAAATAACCGGCTGGAATAAGGAAATCCTAAGGTGATAAGACAGGAGGAGAGAAACATGTTGAAGATGTTAAGGCAACGATCCAAGGATAAACACAAGAGCTGAGAACCATACAGCTAGTGCTGAGCATAGCAACTATATCCCAGAATGCCACAGGAAGAGGCAGGCTCTGGAAATAAACAGGCACAGCAAACACTCAAGAAATACTCAGCTCCACTTCGAAACAGAACTTGATAGAACTGCCATGACCATGGTGTAGTCATTTTTATTTTCTGTCTTTACAGTAGTGCAATGAGCCTGTTACTTTGGATTCCTCTTTCCTATGAGAGTGGCACATTCAGGACCAGGAAAATGCCTTGCTGTTAACCACTGTGTAACATGAGGTGTACACAGATTAGAGAGCGAGCCAATCACTTATTGGAAAGAAACTTGAAAAACAAACCCTAAAAGGCGACCACATCATCTGCCCTATGTGTACCCTGACTTCGAAGTGTGGGTGAGTACCAAAAATCATAAGGGAGGGTGGCTCCGCACTGTTCCTGTAATAACAATTCAGCAGTGAGCAACAGTCTGGCTTTTGATTGTCCCTCATGTCTACTTTACACGAGAGATATGATGTTATTTTGGAGGTCCCTTGCTATACAGACTTGTGCTGTGGGAACTGTGTGGGTCTATTCCGCTATAGCTGCTGGCTCATGGCTGGCTCATCCTCTACTGAGATGTGCTAACTAGTGGCCACCAAGGAGAAAGAAAAAAGGTGGGATTCTGACTCTCAAAAGGCAATTAAGCAGGCACTATGGCTCGATGGACTCCTTCAGTACTTCTGGTTTCCTTGGTAACCTAACTACGTACTAAATGGTTTCCACGGCAAAACATGTTCCAGAGTCCAAAGAAGCAACTTACACATACAATTTGAAATGTTCCTCATTAATGGAAGGGCTTCCTACACTTGAGAAAATCAGCAAGCTTGAAAGCAAGTATGGTAAACAGATCCCTCCGGGAAGCCTATTCAAGGGGGACCACATCAGAGAAGAGACTGGGAACGGAAAGCCAAGTCTAGAGTGGGCCAGCGTGAGCTCATGCTACGGCTTGCACAATACTCTCCAAGACAAGACCTGACTCTGAAAACAGTGGGCTAGAGTAAGATTAGGGTATTTCTAGGATCCCTAGAAATCTTTTCTATTACTAGAATCAGGGTTTTCAAACATCCTAACAAGGTAGCCAGTCTACCACCTGGAACTCAAAGGAAAAAAGACGTTACATTTTTCTCAAGTGAAGTGACAAGAGCCCTTTATGGGTCATTTAAAAATGTACTGAAACATCGGGGCAGCAGGCAAGGGCCAAGGCTGTGACACATCTTGTACTATACCACACAGAAACACAAACCAAAACGAGGGCAGCACCCAGGTTGAGAAATGGAATGCAGTGCTAAGAAAACTTCCCGATGGGACTACATTTTAAAACTTAAATATGTTTCCTTATGCTTGTACTCTCTTTAAAAAAAATAATAATTCAGAGGGACAAGAAACAACAGAAAGGATGTTTTCAACTACCGTAATGAGAACATCTTGCACAAAGATGTAAACTTAAGTAAGTAAATAACATAAAGAAAGTTACAAAATGACTTGTCAAAATGAAAACAACTTTCATTTCCGGTGTGGTAATGAGGTGAGCACTGTTGGCACTGAGCTACACTTCCGGCACCAACAACTCCCTAAGACAGAACGGGGTTCCAAAGGCTGCAGTGAGGAAAGGCTCTACATTTACTTCCCGGAGACTGAGAATTTGGGTAAAAGGTAAATTGGGCAAAATCTTTCAAAATAAGCCACTGGGAACCCTTCTGATAAAGCTATCAAAAGTAGCTTTAAAATGTAAGCATGAAAAATGCTCTCTGATTAGCTCCGTTTTCTCACAAGAATAGTTAGCAGTAATGAAAAAAAATCACAAAAAGATGGCAACTAAAGTCATGAAACACACTTCTAAATGACAGCGCCTAGTGAGGTGTGGCCCTCCGTCATGAGAGTAAGGGGGAGCAGGAAGTGGGCAGACAGGCAGCTGCACACACAGGCATGTCTGAGGACTGAGGGCCTGGAGCTAGGGGGAGCTGGATACAGGGTAGCCAAAGAGCAATGCAGGCACAAGGCTTTCTCTACTTTTGAATTGCTGTGCATTGTGTAGTTGTGACTGCCTTTACATAGATGAAGAGCTAAGGTCTGAGTGAAGGGTTTGTGAAAGCTTAGCATGATAAAATAGGCCCTGGGAGCTTCCTCAAGACTGATGAGTGCAAACTGATACTCAGGTGAAGATGTCCCTGCCACTGCCCTGTACCCTTCCACCATCCTCAGCAAAGGAAACAGTACAGACCCCGCTGACTGTCAGGTTGGCAGTCGCTACGGACATCCAGTGGGTAGGAGCCATGGATGGCGCTGTCTTTTGAGCAATAGAAGAGACAACTCCTCTTCCCAAAGAAAGCTAGTGATTCAGCTAACAGTGCAGAGGTTGAGGAACTAAGCAGGGGCTGAAGTACAGAATGGTACATCACAGTTACCAATGCTCAATGGCCTCAGAAAAATGCCACATATTATATGTAGAACAGAGATTTCCCCCAAATAGTACAGCAGTCATTGATGACTCTAAGTATACAGTAAATATATAAATAGTACTGTTTATCTTTGAAAGTTTCATAGATTTATATAGTTTCTGTTGGTCATATCCACTCATATGTCCACCCCCAACTTCCCCTAGAGCATGCCTCCTCCTCTCCCTTCCAATTGTATGCCTCTTCTTGTTTGTTCCCAACAAATTCATTGCAATTTCCCATTTGAAAACATCGAGATTCACCTTGGAGAACACCTATTACCACTAAGGCCAAGGAGATCCCTTTGACCCCCATGTCAACATTGCTAGAGTCAAACTGCTCAGATTTAGACAGTGCTGACCACCGCTTGCCATGCAGAGCTCAGAGGTGCTGCCGGGACGGAATGAACTGTTTGCCAAGCTCCGCGGCATCCAGACCAACATGGATGCTGAAGACCCGCTTTAAGAAGCAGCATGTTTATATCTTTTAAACTTCATGCAAAACTTCAAACTCACCACAAGAGCACTTAACACATGAAACAGAGGTGCTCATTAGCGCTATCTAGGGCAGTGCAGCACACACGTGCACGCACACACGCGTGCACATACTTATTCCTCTGCTCAAATATAACAGTTTTCATATTTAATGTTTTCTTTTATTATTGTACTGCCCTAGTAAATTTTTAGTATACTATATAATGCTGACTGTACTCATGTAGATATTTGCTTTTTAAATGTATTATTTTACTTAACTGTGTGTTCATAGGTCCCCTCTAATTTACTCCCCCATTTCCCTTTTTCCCTGACCTTATTAGTCGCCACTCTACTCTCTTATACTCTCTATCTATATACATGCACCCTTTAAAACAGATTCTACATGTAAGTGAGGTTATGCAGTATTTTTCCTCTTGTGTTTGGCTTATGCGGCTTGGTACAGTAGCTTCTATAGTTGTTTATGCTGTTGCAAAACGGCAGCAATTCTATTCTAAAAGCTGAATAATCTCTTTGCAGGCCTGTGAGAGAGAAAGAGTGAGTGAGTGTGAAGTGAGGAGAGAGGAATATCAGGATTCCCCTCTCTGTCGATTTGTGGGCGCCATCTCGGCTGCTTACGTATTGAAATAGTCTCAATCAATTTGGTTGTTTTCAGCATCTTTGTTCCCTACACATTTATTTATCTATTTACAAAAGAAGTTGGAGGGCCAGTGAGATGGTCCAGTGGGTAGAGACACATTTCATGCCAAGCCCGACAGCCCAGGTTTGATCCCCCAAGAGTTACATGGTGGACAGAGAGAACTAAGTCACAAGTTATCCTCTGACCTTACCACCTGTGCTATGGCATATACGTGTGCACACATGCTCACATGTGTGTGTGTGTACACACACACACACACACACACACACACACACACAATTTTAAAAAGCATTGGCAAAAATTAAATAGTTTCTGCTAAATAACCCTAACAGTACAGAAACAATGAAGGCAATCACCAAAACATCTAATATCTATATATAAATACTCTAAGAGGATTTTCTTAAGTCTACAAACAAAAATCTAAGACTTTAAATAAATTTAGTTTTGCAAGAAAAAAATGATAGCGAATAAAGCTTTAGAAGCTTTGAAAACATCTTTGGCTAGTTTCACAACTTATTAAATGGATCGTGGTAAATTCTGACAAAATGAAAGTTAGGAAAGGTTCTGGGCGAGAAGGAGGAGTGAGAACATGGAAGTGCCGGCATCGTGTGGTCATAAACTTCCTCAGGGAAACATGGCTGTAAAAATCTGTTCCAGGACGAAAACTTGGCACAAAACAACCCAGCCTTACATCATACTTTTTAAGATTGGGGTGGAGTAGGGAGGGCAGGGATTAAAAGGTGGGAGGAAAAAGTTCTTTGCATATAGGAAAAAAGAGTCTGTTGGTGAAATAAGTTTTCCACTGCCATATCTATCTCCAAGTTAATGGTGCAGGCCAGCTTCAACTGGAAGAAACTGATCTTAAGCTTTACCAAGGGTGTCCTCGATTTTGTAGAAATGGCTATAAAAGTTCAATGTTCGCAGACAGAGCCCTCTTACGGCTCTATTCACTATACACTGGCTCATCATTTGTTTTATTTTAAATCAAAGGCCTTCCATTCCCTAAGTCATTAGTGCTGCTGGTAAAAGACAGTGTGTCTGAATTTTAGTACGTGTAGAAAACTCCAATATAATCATTAGCCCTTTATTATGGGAATCAAAATCAGACATACCAGGATCAAATTACATGCTTTCTAATAAAGCCCACACTGTAAAATCTGACAATACTGGGGCTCCCTTTTCTCTCCCAGCAACAGTACAAGGAACTCCACTTCATATAGAACCTTTACATGGTAGGAGCCTTACTCACTACCCACGTACACCAACACTTGTAATCAGGAGCCAGGGCATTACTTAGGCACCACATAATTACCCTTTGAAAATATGCAGAGGATGATATCGTCAATGTACTTTTTAGGAAGGAAATGAGCGACACTAAAACCCACATGACATGTATTTCTATGTCTACACCCCCATACTATTCTAAAAACTAAGGAGATGACACTTTTTTCATCACCAGGGACATAGAAACAGACTGGTGAGAGAAAATAATGGTGCCTCTGAGAGCAAAGGGCCTGGAAAGGAGAAGAGATGAGAGCCATAAAGCTTCGTGGAAGTCAGAGCCAAAACACGAGTACTCCCAAGTGTTGGGCCTTGCTCCCTCATAAGCTCTTTTTCCCATGTATGGCATGAACTATATTAAGTGTTTATGTTGAGTGAGAAGGTGCAAAAGAGTGACAGAGCTTTGTATGACTCTGTCATCCCACTATGAGACAAAACAATAGGCAAAAGACCTTCCTAACATAGTAATTATGTTAGCTATTTTGAAGGAGGTAAAAATGTTCTTTTACTTAAGCAAAAATTAATACATTTGAATAAAGGATTCTTTAAAAAATGATCACTTGTTTATTTACCCTCTACAACAAACATTCCAAGTCTGTTTATTTCATAACACTACGGGGCCACAGAATTGATAAAAGAGCTTACCTACTGTGTTGCACACTAACTGAACAAATGCTGTGTAGACACTGAATAAATGTAACACATACAGACATTTATGGCCACCATAGACTGACGTATTTGTCACCTAAAATTTAAATATTTTAGGCTTTTGAAATTTTATATTTTAATTTTGTTTCTTTTACATCCCACCTGAACTTTCCCCTCTGTCCTCCCAGTCTCCGCCCCATCTACTCCTCCTCCTCCATTTCTCTTCAGAAAAAAGCCAACTTCAGTGGACATCAACCAGCTCTGGCTATCAAGTTGTAGTAGGACTAGGCACTACTTTCCTATAAAGGCTAGACAAGGCAACAGAGTCAGAGACAGCTCCTGTTGCCACGGTTAGGAGTCCCACAAGAAGACCAAGCTACACAACTGTAACACATGCAGAGGACCGAGGTCAGTCCCACGCGGGTGCCCTGGTTGGCACTTCAGTCTCTGCGAGCTCCTATAGGCTCAGGTTAGATGATGATTGTTTGTTTGTTTGTTTTGTTTTTAAGAATCTTTTAAAAATTTATTTTTATTTTATGTGCACTGGTGTTTTGCCTGCATGTGTCCCTGTGTAAAGGCATAGGATCCCCTAAAACAGGAGTTACAGTTGCGAGCTGCCATGTGGGTGAGTGCTGAAAATTGAGGCTGGGTCCTCTGGAAGAATAGGCAGTGCTCTTAACCACTGAATCATCACTCCATGCCCCGCCACCTAAAATTTAAATGTTTTAGGTGTATTTATTTTATGTGTAAGAGTGTGTTGTCTACATGCATGGATGTGCATGCTGTTCAAGTCTGGTGCCTGCAGAAGTCAGAAATGTGTGTCAGTACCCTTAACCCAGAGTTACGGATGTGTGTGAGTGGTTGTCATGTGGGTGCTGGGAACCAAACCGAGGTCTTGTGCAAGTGTAATGAGTGTTCTTAACCGCTGAGCCATCTCTCCAGCCTCTTGTCACCTAAATTTATATGCTGAAGCCCTTACTGTAATGTGATAACATTAGGAGACTGGATACTCTGGAAGGTAAACAGTTTGGTAAGGTCATAAGGGTACAGTCACTGTGACAGGATGAGTGGCCTTATAAGAAAATGAAGACATAAACTTCGAACCCCTACCCAGATCCAGCCAATGGACAGGCCATTCTCCACAGTTGAGTGGAGAGTGGGGTCTGACTTTCACACGAACTCTGGTGCCTCATATTTGACCACGTCCCCTGGATGGGGAGACCTGGGGGCACTCAGAGGAAGGATAGCAGGCTACCAAGAAGAGACTTGATACCCTATGAGCATATACAGGGGGAGGAAGTCCCCCTCAGTCACAGTCATAGGGGAGGGGAGTAAGGAGAAAATGGGAGGGAGGGAGGAATGGGAGGATACAAGGGAGGGGATAACCATTGAGATGTAATATGAATAAATTAATAAAAGAAAAGAAAAGAAAAAAAAAAAAAGAAAATGAAGACATGTGGGCACTTCTCTCTGCCATGCGAGGATATAGGCAGTAGGGGATCTTTTGCTAGTTAGGAAGGGGACCAAGGCCAGACAGCAAATCTTTCTTTTTAACTGTGGTGCCTCACTGCAGCCCAGGCTGGCCTCAACTTATGATCGCCTTGCTTCAGGTGAATACCAGAGTATTACAGGCATGTGCCACACATCTAGCTTTTAGACCCCAAATTTTGATACCTTGATACTAAACACCAAGACTTGGGACTCTGATCTTTGACATTCTTTCCACTGTCGTCATGAGGAAATAAATTTCTGCTAAATAATTAAGCTACCTTGTTCATGATATTTTGCCCTGGCAATATAAGCTGACTAAGACAGTGTATGAATATATATATGCATATATATGCATATGTATATGATTCACACACACATACACACATATAAGTAGCTAACATGTATCATGTATACACATGATAACATCCACATGCACTCAGCAATGTACAATGGATATATATATAATATATATTTATATAAATATGTAGTATGTATATTTCATACTGTTGTGATTAATAGAATGTTTTTAAATATCAGGGGTGGTGGCACATGCCTGTAATCCCAGTACTCTGAAAGACAGAGGCAGGCACTCTGTGAGTTCCAGGCCAGCCTGGTCTACCACGTGAGTCCAGGACAGCAAAGGCTACACAGAGAAACTTTGTCTTGAAAAAAAACAAACCAAACCAAAAAAAGTTTTAAATGTGTTATGAGAGCTGGCCATGACACTTCACAGTTGCTGTATTTCAGCGCTTGGGAGGCAGACAGGAGGACTGAGAGATCAAGATCAGCCTGAAGCATTATGAATTTATAACTTACTAATATAAAAATATTTCTCTCATTTCTAGGAGTCTGTGAAACATTTTAAAAATTATCTTTCACACAGTGCATTCTTTGCAGTGTATAATTATTTGGGTTTTGAAAAATAGAGAATTGTATATCTACCACAACTGTGACACAGAACAATTGTATCACCCAAAATGCTCTGTCTCTTTGTAGTTAAGCTTTCCTACCCTCACACTTAGAAAGGACTGGAAAACCCGCACTGATGAAACCTGCCTCATAATTTTAAATCACCCATTTTATACATTGCTTTCTACTCTTAGCATGTATTTGACACAAAAGAATAAAGGGTTTGAGTCATTGAAGCAATAAGACAGGAGCAACTAAAGGCTTGGTGGAGTCCAGACGAAGACGGCATGAAGAAAAGCATGCTCACATCTGGTGATGCGCTGAATACACGCGGGGGTGGAGGCGATGTCAGAGAGATGCAGGCAAAAGCACCGAGCTGGACGTGCTGAAGGGAGGAAAAATAATGTGCTGTGTTTTGACCTGAGAGAGAGAGAGATGAGATCAGGTTTCTGCTTTTAAAGGACCACTCTCTGTAGAGTAGCAAGCAGCCTGAAAATGCCAGGAGGCCAGTCCCCACTCTAAGGAGAGGACAGTGACCTTCAATGATAGTTTAATCCAAAGGCGCAAGAAATGGAGAGCAGGAAAGTCTGAATAGCCATATGACGAGGGCAGCACTCGAGTGTCATTCAGCATATGCACAAGGCCAGTCATCTAGGCCGTGGGGGAGACTGAGGCACACACCACACATAACACACATAATAGTGAGATAGCAACTAGGCAACCTAGAGCCCTCCTGCTAAAAGCCCCTAACCCTGCCGGAAAAAAATCTTGAAGGGAAAGGCAGTGCTTCCGAGTCCCTACTCCTGCTCTGGTTCAGGCATCTAAACACATGCTTCTCAGAGGGCTGCAGTTAGGATGGACACTGAGACATCTCAGACACGATGATACAGCATGTCCTAGCCTGACATTGTTCAGCAGAGAGGCACAAAGGGTGCAGAAGGGAAAGGGACAGAGATGGAGTTCTGCTTTAGGAAGCTTAGTGTGGCAAAAAAGTCAGCTCCAGGGAAGTCTGACGGGGCTTGTTGGCTGAAGAGAGGGTAAGAAGACCGTGAGGAGACAGCAAGGAAGCAAAGTCAACTAGCAGTTAGTTGTAGAGATGGAAAACAACTCAAGGAGGAGGTTGAAAATGGCTGAGATCACTAGAATACTAAACCATTAACAAAAGCAAACACAGGAGAGCAGACCCAGGGAGTGGGAGGGGGTGGGCAGGGTTACATGGCAATTTTCCCTTAAAACAATCTACCTTGTTAAGTTTTTATTCATACATCGTTTTCTATTTTATTAGCATATGTTAATTGTGTAATATAATGGGTTTTGTTGTGACACTTCCATACATGCATATAATATATTTTGATCATATTCACCTTCCCATAGTTTGCATGTTAATGAGGTACACGAATTGGCTACAGGAGAGCCTGGTACTTTCAAAACTATATTTAAACCTTGGGTTTGTATTATTTCTCTAGAGTAAAGGCCAGGGTCCTCATCAGATCCTCTGTGGCAATCCGTTCCACTGTGTATTCATTTAGTCTTCTGTGCTCTGCAGTCTGGGTGCAGACTTCTTTCATTTATACTGTTTACTAGGCATCCTACTTCTCCCGACTCAAGGCTGGCATCCTCTACCAGTTCTGGAACATTTCAGAACATTTCTTCTTCCACATTCTGACTTCTCTGGTTCTACCTATAAAACTGCCCAGGGTTTTTGTTAACTATCACTATATGTCTTAGACTTTCTGCTGAGTATTTTCCTACTTGTGAATAAATACAAATGAACAGCAAGTACATCAAATAGACATGACCAATGCTCACAGCTTTACAAGTAACAAATAGTGCTCAATTGAAAAATCACAAATTTCACATCCTCCCTGCAAGAAAAACACAGGTCCACATCCTTGAGGTGCTTGGCAGAAAATGTGAGGCTTCCTCTGTTGGATAAAGATGTGGTGTGTATTCCAGCTTAGCTTAGGCTGGTCATTACACAGCAGAAAGGACATGGGCACTGAAGAGGTCAGGCACAGATGTGTCTGAGGGCAGAGGAGATCTGAGCTATCACAGATGTGTACACAGCTCATCCTAAAGCCGTATTTTCTGCCTAAACAAAACCACTGAGCTAGCACTAACTTCCGGGCTGGGGAGGGGGAAACTGCACATAGAAAGTCGGCAAACATATGACAGTTAGGGGCTGACTGATCTCCCTCATCTTAGTCTGTTTGAAATGTTTCACAGCAAAGGCCGAGCTCTTGATGTGCTGGGAGGCACAGGCTAGACAACCGGCCAAACTCACTAATGAAAACTAGCTGAAGTTTTCAAAATTCCATTCTAGTCATGAAGAACCCATCTGGCTCTGCTCCCAGGCCAGTAAAAGGAGCAACTTAAGCCCCTAGAGGATAAGACAGTCTCCTTCCACCAAGAGCAGATACACATCTCCCTCGACGGATGGCTGTCTTAGCATACACTGGGCTGTGTATTTATCAAAGGAGAAACCCTCTCCAGGAGCACAATATTTATTATAGGATTATCTGAGTGACTCACGTAAACATGAACAAGGCTAAATTAAGTCATGTTTACTATGCTGTGCTAGTACTTAAACCCCAACCCCAAATTACCTCTGGTGACATGGGCCTCTTTTATTGAGACAATCGGCAAAAGATTGTTTTTTTTTTTTCAAAGACAAGATTTATATTTTCTTTTGCCAACCAATCTGTGCTTAGTCACTCATTTTCAAAGTTATGTGTTTGAAAAGGCACTCAGGGTGGTCACACCCATGAGCCCAACACTTGGGAGGTGCAGGACGTAGAGGATCAAGAGTTTGACATCATCTGTGGCTATAGTGAGTTCGAGGCTACCTAGGACACATAAGACCAAGTCTCAAAAAACAAAAAAAAAAAACATTTTGGAACATCTAAAATGATATGTTCCATCATTCCAGATATTAAAATCAGTGAGACATTTGAGTAAAACCACAATATAGTGAATTTTCTTATTGAAATAGATTTTTCGTTCTATCTGATTTGTCTGGATGTAGTATTCTTACCTCTAATTTCAAATAGCATTACTTTAATTTTCAGGTCCCTATGCCCTTTTTAAAAGCCTGAATTAAATTTCAATGTGCCCCAGCCTCTGGGTTATGTATAAGCCATCCCTAAAAGGCCATGTCTGTCACCAGCACAGTGGGCAAAAGGAGGCCAGGGAGGAGATGAGAAACTCTAAGTTCAAATTTCATGAGACCAAAACCACACAAGCCACATGCAGGGTTCAGGTGAGACAGTGCTCCAATAAAATCCATCCTGCGGAGTCAGGTGAGACAGTGCTCCAGTAAAGTCCATCCTCCCAGAAGCATGGCCAGGAAGCTTTCTACTGGCTACAAGATACAGGAACAAGAATGAGAAACAGCTATGGAGACCATATGCTTGCTGGGCACAGAGATAACCAACTTCTACCCTTCTGGAAGGTCCCAAGAGAGACACGGGAGGAAAAGGTATGGTTCTAATAGAAGGCATGTGGTAAGTAGTAAAGAAACTTCCGTAGAGAAGATGACCCATGAAAACCTAAAAAGATGGGTAGGCCATTTGTGGACCTGCAGGGGAGGGGACCAAATGTAATGCTCTGGAACAAGGACTAGTCTGAGCAAAAGTGGAAAAAAAATCACAAAGCCTGCTGAAGAAGATGTCAAAACATTTGGCTAAATGACAGGCTGTATGTAATGTCCAGATGACGGTGGGAAGGTGAGCAAAGCAGCTACACAGAATTGCCAGGCTGCTAACTGCACTGCTACAGGACTGTTTGAGCATAGTGTGTGAGTGGAACCTCAGCAGACAGTAGCAGTTCTGTGACAAATAGAAAAAAACTGAAAGCTAAAGCTGGGAGTTAACTAGAGTCAAAGAGGGAGAGAGCTGAAATCAAGAGTCTAACAAGGAGCATGGTCCCAGAAGGACAGACCCACATGATGGCAGGCATGCCAACGAGCGAGAGGCATGGACGGTAGGGTGGGTTCTGCCATTAGGCCACTGCTGGTTCATGAGGGAGAGAGGGTGTCAGGTGCCTGTGGCATGCAGTACTTGATCTCCCAAGAGAAGCAGAGGAACATGAAGTAAATCAAGAAGGAATGCCACCATGCTCAAGGTGGTGAGCTTGGTGTTAGACACTTGAATTTGAGGTGACAATGGAATACAAACATGGATGTCCATCAAATGGCTAGAAAGCAGTTTTTAAGCTAGGGGAAAAGTTAGTATTAGAAATAAAAACCAGTGAATCATCTACAAAGAAGGCCATGACAATGACCTGGGGGCTGGGGGAGACTGGAGAGAGGGCTCTGCAGTTAAGAGCAGTTGATGCTCTTGCAGAGGACCTGCATTTGGTTCCTAGCACCCACATGGTGGCTAACAGCTGTCTGTAACTCCAATTCCAGAAGATCTGACCTCCTCTGGCATCCAAAGGCACTGCACAGATATGGTGCACAGACATACAATCAGACAAAACACCAATACACATAAAATAAACAAAACTCTCAAAAAGTTAAAAAGAAAGAAAATTATCTAGGGGGCTAGTGAGACAGCTCAGCCCATAGAGGCACTTGCTCACAGGTCTGATACCCCGGGGTTTGATTCTCAGACCCTGTAAGGTGGCAGTAGACAATGTACTCCCTAGAGTTGTCCTCTGACTTCGATGTGTGTGTGCTGTGGCATGCACACACCTGAACTAACACACACATAAGAACACTCCAAGGAAAAACAAGAAGTTTAGTTGATCAAGTGATACAAGCATGGGAACACAACTTAGTACCATTTAATGACCTGAAAAAAATGAAACAGTCAGTGAAGGAGACCAGGAAGGGTCTAAGAAGGCCAGGTAACAGGGCAGGGAAAGCTCTCTGTGGAACACATGCCAGGAACACCATCATGAGCATCATATGGTAAAGTGAATAGCAACTTGACCATCTGAAAGTACTAAACATATATTTGTCACTATGTTGCTTAATTTCTAGAGAAGCCACATGGCATTAGAAAAGCTAGGCCTTCAAGAACATTCCAGAGTTGCCTTCATCAGGCTAGACGGGAGTGCAACCCCCTCTGAGCTCTTAGAGGATTAGTAAGTTTTCCAAATTATTTCTACAACTCGACAAACACTGGGCATTGACTTCGAGGCCCTTTCCCATTGTCTCACTGGAGTAGGTACAATGAACACAGAGCTGTGCCGCCTTTTCAGAAGAAGCAATGGAGCTCAAAAATCACTTGAGCCATGCTTGTCACCCAGAGACTGGGGAACAGAGGGCTCTGGTGCCAAGTTTCTCTGCGTCTTCTTCACAAACCACAAGTTGCAACTTGTGGTTGTTTTTATGCCTCTTACTGTACTCTAAGCAAACTAGGGCACAGGGCCACATCACATTTATCTTGACAGCCTCTGGCACACTAGCCAAGGGCCCCGCACTTGGTCAGTTCCTGCAGAGCTGCTCCTGCCGAAGAATGACCACATGCCTGTGAGCCACGCAGGCCTCACTATGGGTGGACATTTATGAGCTGGTGAGCTCTGCGTACTTATTTCCAAGGCGGACTGTAACTTAACAACAAAAAGTTCTAAAAACAAATTCTGTACTTGTGAAAGATGCCACCTGGGCTGCCTCAGGGGCTGAAGTCCTCTTTTTATGCATTGAGTGGGAACAGCGCTGGGAGTGACAAGGCTGGTTTTCTTCAAACCACTCCTATACCCTGGCTGGAGCCAGGAAAAGGGCCCACACCTTTCAGAGATGAACACTGGGCTGTCCCGGATGCCCATTTCACCTTTCGTCTCACTGAAGGAATTGCCAACAGTCTAGGGCCGACGGGATGGTACAGCACGCTTAGTGCCAGCTCTGATGGTGTAATCTTAACATTTGCAGTTTTCTGCCAGGAAAAAGCAAGGCAACTGGTTCAGGAACGATTTTTCCCTTTCCTAATATGCAACCAAAACCTAATATTTTGCATTTCTGACCGCTAGCTAATCCGCTTCCTTGCCGTCCTTGCCCTCATCCTTCTCTTTTGCATAACTCACACTGGCTTCAACGAGCTAAGTCAAAGGGCTGGTTTTGATTCCTTGGGAAGCAAACATATAGTACATGAAATCTGTTTATTTCACAAATGTCCCTCATGCATGAAGAACACAAAGTTCTTCTCAGAAGCGTTTATTCTGCAATCTATATACAACATGCACAGTGGGAGGACTGAAGACAATAGGCATCTCAGCACCATGAGGGCATGAGAGCCATGTGTGACAGGCTGTCAAAGGCACCAGGCAACTATTCCTGGGTCCTGGAAAAACAGACAGACTTGAGAGCGTCATAAAGCCATAATATGTTTGGGGGGTTCTGACCAATGGATCTAACAGATGTTCCTTTTCATTGGCCTTGTCTAACTTGGGGACATTTGGTACTCCTGTCATTAGAACCTGGGAGTACAACAAATTGATCCCCTTTCCTTCATGTGATGACAACACCGTCAGCAGTATTTTTCTCTTTCTATTCCTGGGACTAGTTAATATCCTTGCCTACTGCACAGACAAGCTGGGGCAGATGATAATAGCCAGACAGGCCTGGAATTTCCTCTGTCCATGCACTGGGAGGTGGAGAAGCAAGACTTCTTTTGACCACTTTGAAATACTGTGTAACAGGCTCATGGTCTCCGGGAGCTTCTGCCTGCATGATATCCTGCATGGTGCTTGAGACTTCTCAGAAAGCATCAGAGCAGAAACTGAAAGGATCAGACCCTCAGCTAAGACAGCCACCAGGCAAGTCTAGTTGGGGATGCTTTCTCCATGAACCCACAAAGTACTCTTCATGTCTGAATCGACAGGTGATGCCTGGATAGCTAAGAGTTGGCTGCACAGCACAAACCATAGGTGACAAATGAAAGCTTAGCACAATGTCCTAGATAATACTAGTCCCCTCCACTCACTTCTCAAAGATTAATCCCATGGCCATCTGCTTCCTGAAATGGCATTCCTCCTCTTCTATGCTTTGAACTCTGCAAGACTTAGCTAAAGACACAACAGTCCCCTTTGCCCATCAGGGACATGCTCCAGGATGCTCTGTAGATGCCTGAAGCCACAGAGAGTGCTGAACTGCACTGGGTATATCTACATTTTGCTATATATATACTTAACTATTACAAATTTTAATTTGTAAGTATGAAGTATGGCGTTAACAATAGCCACAACAAAACAGAGCAATAGCAACTTCTATAGTATAAAATAGAAGAGAAAACTAGCACAGGTTTTTCCTCCACAATTTCATGAAAACAAGATTTGCTTTCTGTAGAACTAAGCAGGTGCAACATTTGGCTTTTTCCTCCTTTTTTTAGTAAGCTGGAAACTTGGTGTTCTTCTCTTCTCTTTACTTTTGAGACAGAGTCTCCCTGTGTACTCCTGAATGGCCTCAAACTGACAGGGATCCTCTTCCTGCCTCTGCCTCCCAAGTGCTGACATTTAAACTCATGTGCCACTGTGTCCAGCCTATGAGTTGAAGACTCTCACCTTCCCACTTTAAGTGAAATCACTTTAAGCAAGTCAGGGCATCTTGTTGGCATGTCTGAACTACCAGCATCACCACTTGTACACTTTAGGCCATTATTAAGTAAAACAGGGTTTCCTGAAAACATCTGCTGTGGTGCCATGACAGTCAATTTGACAGTCAAGGCATCTTCTAATGACTAACAGGTATGGGGCATGTGCAGCGTGGCAAAGCTGAGCAAACAGGTGACTCCTATCCGAGGTAGGATGGAGCAGGACCACATAGGATTCCATAAGGCTTCTCAGGATGGGGTGCAAATTAAAGCCAATGAATTGTTTATTTCTAAACTTTCCTGTTTAATATTTTCAAACTTCAGTGGACTGTAGGCAAATGAGATCCCCAGAACTTGAACCTCAGAGAAGGAATTAGGGAACTGTTGGAATCAATTTAGCAAATGTATAAGCCCCAACAAAGCTTACCACCCCCATCTTAACCCTTCGCTAAAGTCTTATTTTGAAAAGCTCCACTTGAAGAGAGAGTATTGTCTGCTTGTTTACTTTTGCATTAGAAATATAGTTACATCAGATGAATTTGTATTAACCAAGAAACATTTTAAAGCTTTTACTATAGCCATTCTAAATTGGGGGTTAGAATTACATATTAACTTATAAAACTGTCGAAATTAAGCCGCTGTTGTGCAAGGCACTGTGAGAATGATACACACACGTATTCATCACTCTGATGAGCGTGCAGCTCAGCAAAGGCTTAGAGAAATGTGCATTACACGGAAGTAGATGGTAAGATGTAGACAAATTTCGTGTGATGGGAAGGGTAGACTGTGCTCAGAGGCAGTGTCAGTAGGGCACTGGAACAAAGCCATAGGACATGTACATTCCACCAGGAGAGGGAGAATGCTACAAAGGACACCATGTACAGAAGGAACAGCTTTAACCAGCAAAGGCACCGTAGGAAGAAGATAATGAACTAAGAACACTGCAGCTGAAAAGACAGACTAAGTGAGAGGAATGAGAGAAAAGTGGTGGGAAAGAGATGCTATAGCCAGTCCTCCACTTAAGGAGGGCACACTGAGGGCTGGAGTTTTGTTTGGGTTTTGCATTTTCGACACAGGGTTTCTCTGCATAGCCCTGGCTGTCCTGGAACTCATTCGGTAGACACAGGCTGTCCTCAAACTAACAGAGATCAGCCTGCTGCTGCCTCCTGAGTGTTGGGACTAAAGGTGTGCACCACAGTCAACCTAACAGAGCTGGGTTTTAGAAATAGGAAAAGTGACTTAAAATATACCTTTCCTTAATCAACTGTCTTGACACATTTTAGGTGTTTAGAATAAGGATTTTATTTAACAAGCTTTCTTGCAAGTAGGTACCATCACTTCAAAGAAATAACCTGGCTTCAGTTCAGGAGAACAAAGACGCCTTTCTCGTTAGGCTTGGTGGCACAGGTCTGCAATCCTAGCAGCTCAGGAGGCTGACGTGGGAGGATTTCCAAGTTTGGGGCCAGCTTGGGCTACATAATGAGTGTAAGACCAGCCTGGGGAATGTAGTGAGAGACGATTTCTAACTAAAAGGAAACAGCCCAGAGGCAGAACTTACCTTGACTACGTGAGGCCCAACCAGTTACTTTACAACGACATTCCTCCCAGAGGGCAACTGCTTGTCTATAGTTAACTAACATACTAATTTCTCAGACATCTGGAGATGTTTTTCTTTAGCTTTCTCATCACTGAAACATCTGAATTTAACGCATTAAGTTCATATTGAGTGTCTGGAACTAGTGTGCACCCGTGTCATACCCATCCTTTCTACTCTGCTCTGACTCTCTCCTGTAGACTACCCACTCATTCATTCATTTGCCATGGACTCTAGTAGCAAAACGGACAGCACTTAACAGCTATTATTTGGTGAGGGTTGCACCAGTGCCTGGCCCTACACCGGATGCTCTATGAACAGTACTAAATATAACTCTAAGAATAACATTATTAAATGCGCACCAGAGGTGCTAACACTTCACTGGTTGCTAAGGACCAGAATCTGGGTATATGCCGCTCTCCTTCCTGCAGAACCTCTTCATTTTAGACTGCATCGCTGCCTCCAGATGATGGCCTTTAATTAGCATGGGTCAGTATTTTAAGTTAAAGATTCATATGCTGGGCAGGGCAAAATACAGTACTCGTTACTGTAAAACCCCCTCCAGTTGTTATCAAAGACATATAAATAAACGAGAGGATGCCTGCACACAATCTCCCACATTTGGGTACAAGCAGCTGCATCGTATCAATTTGTAAGATGGGGTGTCCATGACTCATAACTTAGAGCAACTGAGGTCAGAGAGCATGAAAATGGCTTGGCACACTCATGTCGGATGGCAACCACATCTATGCTCAGATGGAAATCTGCCAACCCTGACTAAATGCCTTACAGAGAACGTTAGTAATACATTGCAGTCAAAACCTGTAAAAAGTTCTCTGTTGATGAAAAATGTGTCCTGTCAGAAGTTCCCAACCAAATCTGCTTATAATCCATTTCCAATGAGCCCCAGCTTCCTTTGAAGTAGAATCCGCTACTAAAGCATTTAGCCAGCAGTGAGCATACTGGGAAGCGAGTATTTTCAGACTCATTACTAAAGAGAAAGCTAGTTGGTTGGAACACAAGTATGGTAGCAAACTGTTTTCACTATGTGACTGGACATTGCATAAAACCATAGAGAGCTATTTAAACAAAGAAAGAACTCAAACATCATCATTTTAAACTATCTACTTATAATATTACCTTTATTGGTTTCTGATTAACTTTTTGCTTAATATCTTAAAGAAACTGGTTATATTTTCACAAATAAGTGACAGTTTCAAATATATAAGTTAGGGTAGACATTATTCAACAGTCCTCTTCAGGCTACAACTACTGCTTTATAATAAACCCTGGGGACACCCTGAGAGAGTAACAATTTGGATTTGGTATATCTATAGTCCTTTCAAGAATTCAAAGGCACAAAATAGAGACCATAAATTGCATGACTATGATTCACTGAAAGATGACACTTGTAAATACTATCCGTATGTACTGTGCCACCAAAACTTGCACCCCAGCGCTAGATGGCTTAGCAGTTAAGAGCACTGGCCACTCTTACAGAAGACCTGGATCATATCTCAGTACCCGCATGGCCCAGTTTACAACTCCCTGTAACTCCAGTTCCAGGGGATCTAATGCCCTGTTTAGACTCTCTTGGTACATGCATGCAATTGGTGTACTTACATTCATGTACACATACACACACATACCTTTTTTAAAAGCCCTCAATAAAGAAATTTCTAAGAGAAGAAAACTAAAACAATTTTAAAAGCTCACACTTTATAAAAGAAAAGACAAATGGATTACTAGGTTGAAGCATCTGTCTCAATAGCAATGGCACTGACACTTACTGCTCAATTCGGGGTGACAAGTACAACTTGGGGTACACCTGGGTGGCTTCAGTATCCTCAAAACTGACAGAAAGGAGGGCCACATCTTCTCCAGGGTCTTCATTTACATCCTTAGAAAGGAAGTGAAAAACACAATATGAGCACCTGTTCTCTGAACACTTTGGGTTTTTTGAGATGAGGTTTCATTATGCCGCTCAGGTTTGCCTCAAATTCAAGATCTTCCTACCTCAGCCTCCTGAATGCCAGGGTTACAGGCATGCCCCATCATGCCCTGCTTACTGCAGAATCTTATCAGGATGGGCTCCCACAGTCTGCTGGCAGGAGGCCATGGTTGTGAGTCGTCTTCATCCAAACCAATGGCTCAGCATACCCTTGCCTCCCTCCTCAAGGGTGATGCCTCCCAAACTTCTTGACCAAAGCCTACCATAGTAAAGCACACAGCCCTCAGCTACTTCACGTGTTCCCACATCCCCCGTGAGGCAGGGGAGTGAACCTGATGGTAACAAATTAGACAGAGGCATAGTAAACACATTCCAGGAAGCATTGCTACAGACATAATTTATACCCAAGCAAAACGTTAAAATATGGGTGAAATAACCTCATTATACCAAGCTTTATAGTGTGTTATGAGTTATTTAAATAGAAAAAAAAAAAACCCAGGAGCTATATTCCCATGAAGTATAAAGTATGCCACTATATAAACAAAAGGCTGGGTGGGGTAGGTGCACACCTACTTAACAAAGTGATTATAGATGGTTTACCTCGGAACTGTAACACACACCTGTCATATATGTCCAGTTGTGAGATTATTTTAAAGCCAACTCCCTATTAATCTAAGAATGATAATTACTGATCAATCCACCAGGGGACACCTTGAGGTTAATGGAAAACTGAGTAAGTATTAAATATCAGACTCACAGCTGAAATCAAGAACTAATTCAAGGAAGTGGTGACTATGCATGGATGAAGTGTACTGTATCAAAATTGGGAACTTTTAATTACATGCATGTGCTTTATGATTATTGCCAAGTACTAAGTTGTCTGCCAGGGTTCTGAATAAAATGCTGAATCAGAGTAACTCTAAGGCATACTGACTGTAATCTCTCCACACCACATTTCAGTAACCCCTAATAACCTGGCAGTGGCTCCAAGTCAAATACAAAAACCTAAAACACTCGAACTAAATATCATTCTCCTCATGGGAACTGACCTGTATTTCTGACTCAGTTCACAGATCCCAGGGGATGGGGTGGGGACTCAGGCAAAAAAGGAAGGGGGTCCCAGCCTAGGCGTGAACCGTGTTTGAGCACTGAGGGCCTCCGGCAGGGCCCTTTATCGGTCCAAACCCCACTCCCTTTCCTGCATCCTGGGAGGTGGTCTACGCACATACCGCTCAGCTTGAACAGCTTCAGCATCCGTGCCCGCTTTCTAATTGTGCCGATAAAATGCACACGTGTGACATGTATGCACAGGGACAAAGATCATCAAGGCTCTCCCATCTTTTAAGAATAAAAATTAAGAAGCACCAAGAAGTGAGGGTTAGGTAGGAACACACAGCTGCCACTTGCTGCAGCCATCTCCATGACCAAGCCTTCCAGTGCTTCGGCCTTGGCCCCATGTCCTCCATCTACCTGCTACAGAATTTGCTCGCTGGCCTGGTGCACAATGAATATGTGGCAGTGTCTTGAGCATGCGTGGACAAGACAGGCGAGGGGCTACGTGGAGAAACACATCAACCATGGAAAGCTGGGAAACACCAATGAATAACTCATACTCACATGATCACAGGCCCCTGGGGCACTTGCAGTGTGTGAGAACTAGAACTGCAAAATGGACTGCCTTAACGGGCCCAGACCTTTCGGCCTCACCAAATGGCCTGCTCTTGGTAAATACAGATGAAAGAGGAGGAGGGTAATTGTGCTAGACTCAATGAAGTAGGCTCATGGTAACTAACTGAGAGAGTAATTTTGACCAAAGGAAAATGTTTCTGAACAGGCAATAACTGAAATTTAATTCAAAGACAAATGCAAAGCACATTCAAGGTGTTTCAAGGAGAGCTGGACCACCAGGCATCCTGCAACCTCGTGATGTCTTGGTCCTAACGTGCAGTATGCACACCTTGTACTATGTATGCCATCACAGCATACATACCAAGAAACTGAAGCACTTAGGCTCAGACTTGAGACACAGTTATGTTATGAACTGTGGTGGTTTTTTACAAACACAATGATCAAATTATAGAAAGCAAAGACTGTTTTTCTACAATAGTCCCAGTAAGTAACAAATCAGTGTGTTTTAAGATTCTACTGTGTTAGAATCTTTGATTTTAAGAACTGTTGTTTGAATTGCTACTTGAGTTTCATTTGAAAAAAAAAAAAAAAAAAAACCCACCTCAATGAATTCTGGTTTGGAATGAGGACAGAATTTTCAATGATCTCTAAATTGGTCCTAAATTCAGATCATGCTTCTGCCATTTTGTGCCTAGCATCATCTACAAAGAAGTGTCCTCAAAATTGAAGGTGATAGAATTAGAATGTCCATCAACTCAAATATCCCAGATTTAATTCTTTATATAAAGATAGACAAGTGTACCATCTCACCACTAAGCAAATTTTGCTTTTGCTTTTGGTAAAATTATGTGTTTAACAAAAACTTTCTTTGAAATATATTTCCTTATAACATTTATCAACAAATGTTTAGTATATATATATATATATCTATATACTTTTATAAGCAGGGTTGTATAAAAAGTTAACAGGTAAAAAGGGGCCTATGAATGGAAAGAGTTTAAAAAGCCCTGTCTCAGCTGGCCAGTGGTAGCTCATGCCTTTAGACCCAGCACTCTGTAGGCAGACAAAGGCGGATCTCTGTGAGTTTGAGGCCAGCCTGATCATGAGAGCTAATCCCAGGATAGCTAAGGCTAAACAGAGAAACACTGTCTACTGCAGTAACTGCAGTAGCTTATGGCTCTGTTTGTTCACTGTAACTCCTCCCAGGCAGGACCACTTCTTAACACAGCCAGAGCTTGTCTGCCTTCATCTTATTAGCTCTGTAGCAGCTCTTGGCCAGATGGTCACTTGCCTCCAACTACTGTTTTCTTTCTTCCTTTATTAATTGAAAAAATTATTGTTCTGATTTTCTGTCTCAGGCTTTTGGCCCCTCCATTTCCATCTCTTTCTTTTTAACATCTTAAGTTGTTTCTTTTCCTTTGCTTATTTGGTTTTACATTACAAAAAAATTAGTCATTTTTTAAAACAAGCCCAACTATATAGAAATTCATTTTAAAATTAGTTCTCCCTCTCCCATCTTAACACTTACTTTTCAAAATAATCAATACTAACAGCTTTCCCTGTACTCACAAACATATGCATGCATGCACACAGCCCCCACACCTCTTCAGCCTCCTACTTTGTTTTCTCTAATGGGATCATAGTATACACGTTATTCTGCTCATGGCGTTTTCAATAGCCACACACCTCCCTCCATCATGGATGTATCTTTCATTTCACCATTTCCCTAGCAACAGGCCTTCATGTTGCTTGCAACTCTTAGCCACTGCACAACGCTTCAATATGCATATATGTCTTTAGTAGTGAGATGCCTATTTCTTAACAGGTATCCAAAACTAAGCTTACAGGTCATGAATACCTGGTATTTCAGTGGAATGTAGTAGATATTTTAAACTGAATAATTTGCGGAAATGAAGATTTGGGCCAAAATATATCCCCAACGGTATGAAAGGTTTTCCTTGCTTCTGAGTAACATGTAACCCTGTTAGCAGCCTATCGGTCTTCTAATTTCATATTGGCAGCTTGAGCCCTGGAGCCAGTGCTAAGTGAGACAACTCCCTGCTTGCTTACTGGACATCACATCTCTTCTCCCTAACTGACGGAACCCACTGCAGATGTGTCTTTACGGTGTTCGGAGACTGTGCGCTGGCTAATGAGCCTGCTAACCACCTCCTGCAACATGTGCAGTACTGTCTCGCATCCTAGCTTTGGGCGTTTACTTTGATGCTCTTCTAACATCACAGAACATTTAGATATTTTTACAAGTGAAACTACAGCTGGTCAATAGCTGAGGTCACACAACCGTTGCTACAGTCTTTTCGTTTAATGCTGTGTTTTTTCATGTAGGTTTGCAGTTCCTCTGCAATATATTGTAGGTATCATGACATGAGGAAACATGACTTCCTGCTTGTTTGCTTACTCATACTGAGGGAGAAGGCAGGTGGGACAAAAGTGGTCTGTGGAAGGTGACAGCACAGTACTTGGCAAGACAGCCCTTCAGTGTTTGCTGAATGTACAAGCTGATAAAATAGTGAATATGAAGCCCTGCCTTTTATTCTCTACATTTGATTTTGATGATAACTTTGAAACCTGCTTTTATGCAGTCGCTGTCAGCAGCGAAGGCTGGAACCTAAGTGCTGCCCCTTGCTCCTCAGGCCCTAACAACAGCGTTTTATAGGAACTAATGGTTTTCATAGCAAAGCTCAGCTTGAGAGTCTAAACTTACTTATGTCTTCTTGTTCTTTTACAGAAGATAAAATATTCTTTTATGTAAAATGAAGAATGAAACTTAGAAAAATGCTTAGGGTTTCAAGCAATAGAAACCACCTTAATTATATGATTCTAGCACTTACAGATTGCCCGACATCAAAAAGAATGCCATTCTCACAACTTCGCTCTGTTATCCAAGGGTAGAAGGGGCATCATATTTAGATTGGCTGGCATCAGCAACATAACAGTAAAGAAGCCACACTGACTTTTACTATCATCCCTGGAGTTCTGTTGTGAGAGGTCAAGGCTGGAAGCTGTGATAACAAATCACAAATGCAGCAAAAACACAACCAAAGCAAGCAGGAGCTACTGAGATCCTTTATAAGTGGCAGCTTCATTCCATATGGCTATGGGAATTTTCTACTTATTTCTCTTGCCATCTTTTAAGATTTCCTTGTCACTATCATTCAAATAAAGAACACAAATGCCTGAAGATGATGCTTCACAAGAACTGATTTACACGCTCAACAACCCTGAGGTCTGACAGTGTGGAGAAAAAGCACACGAGACACTGGTCCAGCTATTTCTAAATTATCTTCTGACCTACTGCAAAATGTTTTACTACTCTTGGTGAGACACTTGCGTTTTCCTTGAGTTGGTTTTTGACTCCTAATGGATAGCCAGGCTTAGTTTGGGGTGCTTAAATAAGCCCAAAGAGTTCCAAAAATATAAATCCACACAGCGCAGCTTCCAGTTTCTGCAGCTCCAACAGGCTTGTGCATGCACTCCCTCCCATCTGGGAAGTTAGAAAAGAGGCTCTTGTACCATGGTTCTCGGAAGCTAGCATTACACATGATTATTGTAACCACTAATGGCGGCATTTGGACAACAGGGGATGGTTAAAACATAGTAAGGGACATTTTAAAAAGCACAAGTATACATTTTCAAGGCTTTCGATCTGAGCCATTTGAAACTGCCACAGGCTAAAATGGGAGAAAAAGATGCCAAATCTGCTAAAACTACAGAATGCTGCCTTCTTGCTCCAGAAAACTATGTCAGGCACCTACATGGTTATGGTGAAGTAATAATAGCTGTGATATTCTGCTGAGACCCAACAATGATTCTGGCTCAGACTTTCACTATAATAGAAAGAAGTTCCTGATATTTATGAGGAATAATCACAAAAGGCGAGTTCTTGAGAGTCTAAAGGCTTCTGCATTCCTGTTATGGAACACAACACACACACAACGAACTGGCTGAAAAGCAGAAACAATGTAGGGATAACAGAGAAAATGAATGAAAGAAATTAACCATTGCACTTGCTTTTGTAATCTGAAAATTCTGAGTTTCAAGTTCCATATTTAAAACTAAACAAAGTTCCGTCCACTAGCAAGATCTTCAGTGTTCATCTCTTGAACATCTTAAACTATAATCACTTATATTCTATTAAAGAAAACTCAAATTTGAAAAATGGTACCAGTTAAGGCTACATCTAATATGAGTCAACATTTCATTTTAGGTCATGATTCACTTACATGATTATTCTCAATTGAGGCTCTCTGCAAATATCAAAAGACTATAGAAAAAATAACAACTAACCCTGGAAATGAAAGTAAATACAAGTATAATTTATTGTTATGTGGTACTCCTTTGATATGCTAATTGCTTGAAGACAGAAGCCATTAAACAAGTCCATATATGCTGGGAACATTCATGTCAATATAGGTACTAGCTACAATTACCTAATTGCTGACAGACATTAGCTGAACCAAAAATGTTAGCAACTATGGATCACACGGGAGGACTGTAAAAATAAAAGGCCACAGTATATCTCAGTTCAGAAGAGATCACAACAAATTTATACACTTCCTAGCAAAACCAGCCCGTGGGCACTAAGAGAGTTTTAAAAAGCTGTTAGTAAGTCAAAGATCTGGTTTGTTCCATCCAGCACATTTGAAGTGGTGCTGATTTAGGTGTCAGACTGCCCATGATTCCTAGGGAGACCATAAAACGAGGCCTGAATATTGTTTATAAAAACTTTGAGTTTTTGACAAGCTATGGAAAAACTAAACATTTCTATAACAAAATCTTATTCACAGATGTCCTAAGAGGGTTTAAGTCAAGTGTTACAATATTTACTATAGATTCTGCACCCTCAGGTTATAAAATTTAGATTTTTCAAATCATTTTTTTCAGGTGGGAGAGAATAAGATTTTCTTATAAACAAATAAAATACTTAGTATGTTATAAATGTTAGAGAAGGAGGTTAAAGCAAAGTAAGGGGATGAGGAAGAGAGAATGAAAGTTTAGTAATGGTGATCAATGGATGTCTTATGGAGAATTAGGGATGACTCTTCATTACTTAGAACAGAGATTTAAATAAAAGGTCATCTGGACTCACTGTGTTGTACATCAACATAAGGAATCTTGATCAGTATCTGACTTTGGGGCCTACTGGCATTAAGACATGACAGTAAATATGGTCTAACTATGATTAAATATAAGCAGAAGGAAGATATTTAAAAAAAGGAAAATGATGCACATAAGGTCTTGGTCAGTCTGTCCCATAATGCACAAGATATTTCTAAATGGTGGTTCCTTTCTCTTCATTTGAGTGCTGGGAAATATGCAAGTGCCAGGGAAAGCCATAGAGTCAGAATGCAAACAAATGCAAAAGGAAGATCAGAAGATTTGGTCTGCCAGATGAATAGCAACCACTGGCTCTCCGTGTGTGGGCTTCTGCGGGTGCTGAGTCCCAGGCCTGAATCTTCCCTACACCCTAGTGTGCGAAAGCACTCACTGGGTTAAGAGTTCTGAAGGCCCAGTTGCAACTCATCTCTACCATATGCTGAATTCTTGCTCAAAATGGAGGTGATGGTGATAGAGAGGGGTGATGCAGAGGCAGAGACAGATATCTTATGTAGGTAGTATTTACCAGAATAATTTCTGATTAGTTTTGCCGAGAGGAAACAGGCATACTTCCCTGCCTAATCCAGAAAAATGGGACCATCCATTTACTTTCCTATATCTTAACACCTCTGTATATCATTCCTTTTATCAAAAAGCGCTCTCTTGTGCCCCCCTCTCTCCCTCTCTCTCTCTCCCTCTCTCTCTCTCCCTCTCTCTCTATATGTACGTGCATGCTATATGCACATATGTGTGAGGGTATTTCTGAGCATATATGGAGTTCAGAGAAGGACATGGGATGTACTATGATATCATCTTCCACCTTATTACTTGAGACAGGGTGTCTCACTGGACCAGGTGCTCAGCTGGTGGCCAGCAAGCCTTAGGGATGCTCCGCTCTTCCCTATCACCTACCCTGTGCTGGTGTTACAGGCGCAGGCACTGCTATGCCCTGATATAAAGAGGCAATGGCGATTTGAACTCAGGTCCACAGCGTATTTCTTTCTTTTCTTAGCTGGTACGTTTTTAGTATCTTTAATTCTATCAAGCTGTGGGTTTGTTTGATCTATTAATATTGTTTTTGACTGTATTCTGATCCATGGCTTCCCTGGGTAGCTTGTACCATGTTGCTTCATGAACCACCTAAACTAAATGAGGGTGTTTATATTCCAAAGAGATTGTGAACTTTGTGGGGGAGGACCAGGGAGAGATCTGTGTTAGTGAATGCTCACTACTGAACAGAACACCTGGCAGGAACAACTTAGGAGATGAAAGATTTGCTTGTGTTTATGTTTCAGAGATCTCAGGCTACAGTCACATGGCTCTGTGTTTCTGATACACCATGGTGGGGGCAGTTCATTTCATGCGGGTGGGCAGGGCAGAGGGAGAGAGAAACACAGGCACAAGGGCCCAGGCTTAGCCTTCAAAGACACGTTTCCAGTAATCTATTTTCCTCTGCCAAACTCCATGTCCTACAGTTGCCAGAAGCTACCAAAGTAAGTGGGCAAGCAGGTATTTATGTATTGCAAGAACAGGCATTTATGTATTGCAAGAACAGGCATTTATGTATTGCATGAACCCTTTGGGGGAATTTCATATGCAAACTATAACAAGATTTATATCTTCCATCTTGTCATGTCTAATAATAATTCACTCAGTGTCATTAGCCAATCGTCATTTTTATTAGGGCCTTAACAATCCTATAATGTAAGTCTTAACTATTCTCACTCGGAGATAAAACTGAGGCCCAAAGAGATTAAATGGTAAGCATGAATTTTGAGCCTAATTTTGAATTATAAATTGAGAACCTAGACTGATAAATTATGTCATAGTCCCTGCCCAACTTTTGGGCACAAAGAAGATTCAGTATCAATGTTCAGAGAAGGGCATAAAGGAACCTGGGCACGCATGAGAAGGACGAGAGCTGAGAGTTACTGTGCAACATGTTGCTTCCCACTTAGTGTCTAAGCCTGTATGTGCCACAAAAATCCCAAGCACCCCTTTCTTATATCCTTGTTGGCCAGAGCAGGTGGCCCTGCCTGGAGCAGGCATTTGGTGGTTTTCAAATCAGGTAGAAATGTGAGTGCATCATGTGTCTGCTGCTGCTTATGTTTGGAAACTGGAGAGTAAGAAATTAAGTCATGACAATATAAACACTAAAGGCCATAGAAGCCACACTGCCAATACAATTCATTCATTTGACGTTTACACAGACTCCAGGATGGAGAATGGCCTCTCCAAGGACACTGACAGGACTATGGAGTTCTAACAGCACAGCATCAGCCTTCCTTCACTAGTGTGCAGCTGGGCACATTCTGCTCAGCGAAAATACCAAGTGCTGACTGTCAGGTCAGAGAGTGAGAATCAATATCCCTGAAATAGCCAACTCTTCAAGAATGACCTGTGGCCACCTGTTGGACCTTCCAGATGTGACACAGAGTTCATCACTCCTAAAGTCAAGGTCCAGTATGTGTTTAGGTTTTACAGAGTGTGAATCTTAACTATTTTCCTGAACAAAGGCCACTGCACAGCTTTCATTTATGCAGGAATCTGCTTGGGAAGTTGTACTTTCCCTGAATGTGTTTGTATCGCTGCTGTTTAGAAGTTAAACCAAAACACATGTTCAAAAGTTGTTCAAATAAACTTGGGGGGTGGGGTCCTGGCTCTTTTAAAATAATGATGATAAAGGTTTTCTTGGTCAATTACTATCCCATCATTAATTAAGCACACCCCGAGAGGCACCCACTCTCTCTGGGCAGTCCAGATCTATTCTAACAGCTGTGCGGTGTACCTCTTTCTCCAAGAGGCTGGCTGAGAGTAGCCTTCATTACTCAGGTTCTTGCTGGCAGCAAAAGATGCTGCTTGCATCTGCCAGCTCCTCTACTCATCAAAGCTTTGGAGAAAGCGTGCAGAACACAGGCTTTCCCCTATTCTCCAATAACTCTACTCTTAATGGATTTGGCAAGAACCTCTGGATTTGTTTAAGGCATTAATTTCTGCAACTGGTTAACATGTTACACTGACCTGCATTTGGAGAGATATCTGAATTGGGTTTTATGTGGGTATACCATTACAAACCTTGAACATGACATTCATCCAATAAACGCAAATAAATGTAATAGCCAACCTTTATTTAGGCCTGTACAGAACAATGTGAACACTGATTGCCATGTCGCTCTATCTTAAAGGAAGGCATGTTTGACATTTGACGAGCAGGCATAGACTCAAGGGTCAGTTAATATGGTAATTGCCATGGGGTGCCTGCCTTACCCCTCTCTTCTCTTGAGAGACCACTCTCCTGGATGCCACTCCCACCTAGCCCTTACCATTCCTCACAGCACTATCTTCTTAAGCCTTGGGAACAACTGGTAGATCTAAGGTAGGGCTGGTTCTTTCTTCAAGATTTGTAACTAAGTATAGAGCAGCCACTTGGAAGAAGCAGAAGAAATCAGCAGTAGCCATGTTTGCCACACATAGAGGAGGCCAGGCTGCAATGAAGGAGATCGGCACCAACTTCACTCAGAAATGGAGACGCAAGAGGCCAGTTTTGGCAACATTTGGTTCTTTATTCCCTTGGCTCCATCCAGCTGTGTCCCTTCTCTTACTGTGGTTTGGCCATTCAGTCTGTTCCTGGCTTTAGAAAGCTAATAAATTGCCCTAGATGCCTAAGTTGGTTTGAAGTGGTTTTCTTTGCTTATAACCCACATTTAAAACAAATTATTGAACTGACTGATATAGATGATTCCATGGCAAATTTACAGAAGTGCTAAGAAGAAAAAAAGAAAAGCTTATCTCTGGGTCACTGGAATATTTATTACATGCTCTGTAATAAATGCGGGGCCCTTAATCAGAACCTCGGAGGCTCTTAGCTGAAGATGTGCTACATGCTGTGCACAGATCAGGAGACGCCTTTTAGGTAGTCCCCTGCTGTAGTGGGATTTTCAAAGCAATATGCTTTTTGAATACATGAGATATTTTACAAGTCTGTCCTGCAACTTGAGAACTGCCCAAATATGGTAAAAGTTTAGCTATAGAAAAAAATTGCAGAGATTACATGTTTTTGTTTTTTTCCATATGACATGCCAAATGTGGGTATTACGGGAAGCAACAGGCTTGCACAGCTTTTGCAAATGAATGTGAAAGTGCCAAGTACAGAACCCATCAGAAAGCGCATCTCCGACAAATGGAGTTTCACTTCTCTCACTCTTTCGAGAGTTGGTCTGCTATCACTTCCTCTACCAAACCATTCATCCTGGTATTAAAACTATATTCCCCTCCTCCCCTACCTCTCCCCTCCTCCCCCGCTCTCCTCACCCTGTTGTTTTGTTTTGAGTTCTGAGGTTTAGAGATTGTTCTAAGGCAACTCTGGGCAGAAAGGCAGAAAGAGAAATACCCCAGACGGGGAAAAAACTCAACCGCAGCCAACAGATCTTGTGGCTTAGACTGTCTGGTGCCCATGGCATGTAGGCAAAATTCATATCCTAGTCAGCTCAGCTAAGGAGCACTGCATCTTCATTAACTGAGTCCAGCGCGAGACACAGGTGTTCAAAGACAGCATGGAGCCGGCTAGAAACTCTCCCCTTGTAGTGACCACTGGCTTCTTGATTTACATATTGATATTATCTAGAGAAAGTAAAGGGCAGCCAGGTGCTCTGGGGGAAGGGGAAGGAAGAAAATGAAAGGCATGAGCTGTGTCTCTCTGGAACTAGCTACAGCAGAAGGCACTGAGTAGAAATGGCTTCTGAGAAGCAGGTAGTACCACGCCTTTCTTTAGCCAAGATAAAAAATATACATACATGCATACATGCATACATACATACATACATACATACATACATACATACGGCAGGTCCCCACGTCCCACACTGTCACTCCATTAGCTCTCTACTCTGCCATTCATCCTGGCTGCCTTCCCCTTCCCCCACCCTAAGCCTGCAGCTGGACCTAGTCTTTAAAGTCCAGCTCATCCTCCTGAGACTTGCCGACACTGTCCCCTGAAGTCCCTTTCCTCGGAGCTAAACCAGCTCTTCAAGGGCTGGGTCTATACTCTTCACCTGGTAAGATGGCACTGTTTCTTTTGTCATGTAAAGTTATTTATATTTGTGCCCTTGCCATTTCTCTGATTGGATTCCTTAAAAACAGTGACCGCGTTTCATTCAACTTCGTATCCTCGCTGCCTAGCATGGTGTGCTTCACAAAAACAGACAACCGCGAAGTATTTGATGGCAAATGTCTGAATGGCTACGTATACTTGCCCACAAACAACTAAACCAAAAGTGGACTTCACCAGCAGACTTCTCTCGTAAAATCAGCAGAGATGGATGTTAACTATTAAGTTGGCTTTCCAGCAGAAATCACTTGGGGTAACTTTGGTCTTAGTTCAGATTATCCCTAAGAATAAGGAGAAACAGGTGCACACACAACTGAATGAGCAAACTTCACAGCACAGAAAGGCAAGGGCAATCCTGCCCTCTTTTTTTCCACCCCCCCCTCTTTTTTTTTTTTTTTTTTTTTGTTTTGTTTTGCCATTTCTAACCATAACCCATCATCCTAAAACTAACAAACTTCTACATAGCATACTAAGTGGTGTTCCCATGGCTTTGCTCATTTATAACTGACCAACCATTTGTGATACAATGTGATAAACATAATAAAGGCCAAAAAGGGGGGAAAAAGGGGGGGCAACAATCCACTTTCTCTCAAAAAAAAAAAAAAAAAAAAAAAAAGATAAAACACATGAGAATGAGAAAAGTACTTTTTCTCTTTCAGCAAGAGTTCTTACAAAAGCCCTAAGAGAAAAAGTTGAAGAATTCATTCAGTTTCTATGGATTCAGAATCAACTTCTCAGAATTTTACTGCCCAACCCCTAGTCTTACTAAGCTTTTCTCTTTTTATTTTTCATTTTTTGAGAGATAAAGCAAACAGAAGAGTAGTGTGTACCCCAAGAAGACTTTCAAAATTTGCTAAAAGGAGAGCAGAGCTCTGGCCTCCTAGCCTGGGGGAAGTTACAAGCACAGTGAGGACCATTTCAGGCTTTCAAATCCAAAACACCTAGAGACAGGGAGAGGAACAGGGCAGCCCAGAAATGACAGTGTGGGATAACTTTTGTGAACAGTGTGTGTAGTAAAACTATATGGACAGATGGCCAAGCTAAGAGCCTGGCTACTCAGACTTAGCACCAGCTAGGGCATTTGATGCACATTTAAATCTCAGAAGCACTGGCTTAGAGGACTGGCAATTAAAGAGAAGAAAACAGAAACAAACATAAACAGGGAACTGAAAAGCCATAGGATGAGCTATTGCCCTATGACTTAAAAAAAAAAAAAAGTAGGAATGAAATCTCACTGGGCTAGGAGACTACATAAAATTTAGATTCATGTAAAGTTTAGGATTCGTAAATAAGCATATAGATAATTAAAGAAAAACCTGACATATCAGAGTATGAAAAAATTTTGTGCATCAAACTCTGGAATTAACAGAATAAAAAGGCAAACTATTAGATGAAAGGAAATATCTGATATATATGTATATATACATATATACATATATACATACACACACACACACACACATATATTTGAGACAGGGTTTCATCATATAACTCTGGCTGGCTTTGAACTCACTACGTACACCAGGCTGACCTTGAACTCACAGAGATCTGCTTGCTTCCATCTCCCAAGTGCTAGAAATAAAGGTATGTACTACCACATTAAGTCTACAAATCATTTTATAATAAATTAATATCCAGAATATATAGAGAGCTCCTGAAACTCAACAAGAAAATGAACAATCTAATTTTAAAATGTGCAGAGAATTTGAGTAAACATTTATCCAAATAAGATACACAAATGGCCAATAAACACATTAAAGGTTGTTTATAACCCAAACTGCAGTGGAATGCCATCTAACAGCCATGAGGAGGACTGCTGTAGGTAAAGACAAAGGCCCAGAAAAGAGCAAATATTGGTGAGGATGCGGAGAAGCTGGAAGTCTTACTTGCTGCTGATGGGAGTGCGTTAAAAACAAAAACAAAAAACAAAACAAACAAACAAACAAAAAACCCCAGAAACTCTAAACCTCTATTCCATGGAAAGCTAGAGAGTCTGGGCACCTCCTGAGTTTACGCAGAGCAGCCCAGAGCAACCAAGTGGACAGGCTTCCTGGTCCTGGCCCCCACTTGGCCCTGAGCTATCATTATTCTATCTGTTTTATATTAAAAAGAAATGCTTCTAACCATTGATTCCAACACCCACAGATTCCCAGAGACACAGAGATAAAGAAAGTGATGTACGCTACCTACAAAGCCAGTGAGTCATGGGACAGAAACCCAAGTTCAGGGCTGCTGACTCCTGCTGCAGTGCTTTTTCCTTTACATGATTCTTCTGGTCCAAATGTGCTTTGAAAACTCTTTGTCACGTACTGAGGCCTGTGTGAATCAAAAGGGAAATGCAAGATCCAAAAGAGGAAGAATAAAGCAAAAGTGTCTCTGCAGTGAGTTATGGAGAGCAGAAATATTCATATGAGGAAAGACATATGATATTAATAGCTCTGTAAATGAACCACTATAAATGTTGGACTTAGCATAGCTCTTGAGTAGGTGGATTGCTAGAACTTTACTAATTATAGAAATGCTGATGCCAGATTTAGAAGTATATAAATTAAGTTAGGAGTTCTCATTGGCCTGGATTACCAAAGAATGTTCCTCCTGTTTCTAAGCTAATAGTGGTTTGAGATAGAACTATTGATGAACATTTGCAGCTTTGTACTTATAAAGAAATTCTGAAGAGAAATTGTGACATTTCACGATGCATAACTGATGATGAAAGTAGCAAAGCATTCTTTCAAGTCATAATTCTCCAGGGAAGCTATTAACAGCTTAACATTTCTAATTCACACCAGAGTGTGGAGTCAAGTTGCTGGAAAAAAAGTTTCAACTAAATGGATATCAAAGAATGCAATTAAGACAGCAGAAAAGGGTAAGCCCCTATGTTGAGTTTCTGGACTCTGTTACTTACTCAAATATGGGTGGATACAAGAAAATATGGTAGGAATCCAGACCAGCTTTCAAAAACTACTAAGGAAAAAAAAACTAAGAAAAAGCAACAAAGGAACTTCCACCAATTGTAGGATTCCCCCATAGCTAGACACACTTGCCCGTCCCTCCTCTCCTTAAGGTCCCCCACCCACCCATGCCCACCAGACTCCTCTGTTTCTCTTCAGAAAAGGTTCGGCCTCCCAGGGATATCAACCTGCCTTGGCACATCAGGCTGCAGTAAGAATAGGAGCCTCCTCTCCTGTTAAGCCTAGACACAGGGACCCAGCGGGAGGCAACAGAGTCAGAGACAGCCCTTGACTCTACTGTTAGGCTTTGATTTTCTTTTTGTGTATGACTGATGTAGGAAGATGCTGCCTGGGCGGTCATTCCTACACTCTGGGTAGATGGTCCTGGACCGTATAAGAAAGGAAGCCGAGCAAGCCAGTAAACACCATCCCTCCATCGATTATTTCAGTTCCCATTTTCAGGTTCCTGCTTCAGCTTCCCTTGCTGTGGACTGTAAAGTTAAAGATGACATAAACCTCTTTCCCCTCCGAGTTGCTGCACCACAGCAACAGAGGTAAATTTGAAGAGAGGGTAACTTGGTACTGCATGCCCAAATGCAAGCAAAAAAAAAGGAACATACCCATTCATGGGAAGAGGCAGAAGAAGCAACAGTGGAAGATGGGTTCCATACCAAGGGGCGTACAATTAAAATAAATAAAACCCACACACTTTATTATAATAACATACCCAGATAATGAAAATCATATTTAACACTTTCAGAGGAAAAGACAGAATGTGGCCTGTGCACTGAACTAGAATTAGAAGCATCAGTATGTTTAAGGCTGTTATTACAGACAGATAAAGAAGGAATACAAAGGACGTTAGCACAAAATGTATAAAAATAAAGAGGAGGTAAAGTGACTTTAGAGTAAAAGGCAGTCAGCTTTCTATGGCTCTGAGAAGACAACCTGAGAGAGTGCACAAGGAACAAGTTTAATCTGGGTCATGGTATGAGAATTTTCAGACTGGGGTCTCTTGAGCCAAGCAACATAATGCAGCATTGCCAGGAGCATGTGATGAGGAAGGGCTGGTCATCTCAAGGTGGCTGAGGAGGGGCAGGAAAAAAGAGAGAAGAGGAGGGAAGCAGAGGAAGAGGAACTCAGGTCCTGATAACCCCACCTCACACCTTCTGAGAATACTGCAGGTCGGGGAACCAAGCCTTTGCACATGGACCTCTGAAGAAGACTTAAGACCCAAATTATGATAGACAGCACCTCAAACAAGTAATGAGCATACCACCAGTCAAGTGGCAGATAGAGAGGCTATGCCATTTAAGAGGAGACAAAAGAAAACGCAGATCATTTCTGTGATGTCCTGTCGTTAATGCATACATGAAATCTAGCCATGATAGAAAATCAGACAAGCTCAAACTAGGGGCCAGTTTACCAGATAAATGACCTATATAGTTTTAAAAATATTGTGAATGCCAAAGAAAAACTAAAGTTCTATTACAAGCTGAAAAACAGTATAGCTGAAGATAACACACAATTTCACAGTGATTTATTCTGTTACCAATAACTTGCTGGGCAGTTTAGCGAGATGTGAAAGGATCATAGAACTGGACAGTCGTAGTATGTCAATGTTAGCTTCCTGGACTGCACATAAAGCTACCAGGATGGGTCTTCACTTGTTAGGAGTTTTTTCCAAAGCATAAGGAGGTGTGTCCATCACAGCGAACACTTACGTTCAAATGGCCTAAGCAACAGACATGTGTAGACTGTCTAAAGTTCGTTATAAACTTGATATAGCTTTAACTTAAAAAATTAAAAGTAACAAATGTAAATGCCCAGAGAAGATCATGAATTCTTAAAACAAATTCAGGATCAAGCATTGTGGCACACGCCTGATCTTCCAGCATTTGGAAGGCTGAGGCAGGAAGATTGTGAATAGGCCAGCTGTGAAAGTAACAGGACCCTGTCTTTAAAAAAGCAAACAAAACCACAAATATATTAACATGGTTACAAATGTACAGAATATATTTAATTACATAATAAAATTTGTGTAACTATCAGATCATGATATGGGCTCAGTAATTCTCTCAAGTATTGCTGTTTTCTTCCCGTTGGGAATCTTACCAAGTTTTATCATAGCAATCTCCAGGATAGATGACTTCCTTCTGATCCCGGAGTCAAGAGTTCATATCTAAACTAGCCAAGTCTGTGTTAGCAATGCTTCTCGTGGGTGTTGCATCGTAAGGCTCATTTCTATCTGGGTGCTATGTGTCATGATTGACATAACAATCCATGAATCCTATACTCTGCAGGCTTAAACATCCCTCAAAGTTACTACACAAGATGCCCAGGGTCTTCAACTAGTATCAGCACAGCATCTGGAGGCAAATTCCATCCTATGGACCATAGCCATGCTTTTCTGCCATAATCCAGGACCTCACTGTACACAAGGCATCATGCTGCTCACTGTGCGAGAGACAGGGTGAAACAAGTTCCCAGAGAACCAAGTTTCTCTTTTCTTCCTAATGCTGTGGTCTTTCCCCTCACCATGACTCTCTCAACGCTGGTTAAACCCAAGTCAGCATTTCTTGCTCTGTGTAGTCTCTCATTGGAGAAAGGGCCTTGAATGCTGAAGCTCTACAAATGCATCTTAGAATTCAAAGGGGGAAAATGCTTTCTTAATGTACTGTGCTCAATGAATTTATGGAGTCTGTGATCCATAATGTTTGATCAGCTAAAAATGGAAAGAACACATTACATAAAAGGAGCGGAGTGCTAGATATAACTACTTAAAAATAATTTGAGGTTAGATAAGCAAAGGCAAAGATCACACTGGGAAGTATTAGAAGCTCCAGAAGAGTGAGTGGCCTCTGACTCTCATGTTTCCTTTGGAAGCAGAGCTCCTAGGAAGTGCTCAGAAATCACAGCCAGGTCTTAGACTAGAGGAAGATTCTCATACTCTTCTCATCCAAGAGATGATGTAAAACCCAGATGCTAGACAACGGCAGAGGGAGGAGAATGAGCTGCCACATCCCTGACTGAGCAATTCTCTCAATCATGCTCGCAGTATAAAGCAGGACACGTTGAACATGCCTTCAATAATTATTTGTCCACAGAAACACTGGCTATAAAATCTTACTGGCAATCTGAGAAGTATGCATATACTGAGTAAAGTTTCCCAAAAAGCAGTAGTCTAAAATGAAAGACTTCATATAAGAACTATATAATTACCACCAGGTGTGGCGGCAAGTGCCTTTAATCACACACAGCACTTGGGAGGCAGAAGCAGGTGGATCTCTGTGAGCTCCAGACCAGCCAGGTCTACAAAGCAAGTCTAGGACAGACAAGGCTACAACAGAGAAACACTGTCTCAAAAAACAAAAAACAAAAACAAAATAAAGAACCATCTACTTTCAAAGTTTTTATTGAGGGAAAGGATATCCCACAAACCAAAAACAAAACAAAACAAAAACAAAAACAAAAAAACCTATAAACTGCAAATAGTACATGGAAATAAGAAGAACTTAATTACTCAAATCAATTTTAGTTATTTATATAACTTAATTCAGGAATGGTATTAATTCAGAATGTTATAGGAGAGCACAGTGGCGGATGCTTCTTGCTGCTAGTACCAGGTCAGGGAGGCCAGCGGCTTTGGTTTACCTCCAATGATCTCCCACAAAAACACCAACTGACTGTGTCTATTCCTGGAACCGCTCTGCCCTCCCTTGTGTTTCTGCCGCTCGCTCAGTGTGATGCACTGCGAACAGTGGTAATATGTGAGACAAGTTCAAAGATCCCAAAGTGGAAGACACTCTTTTCCTGTATCCTACCTACTGTAACTGAAAACTGGGAATTTACTGGAATTGAGGATTTATTATGAGTCAGATGGCTGATAGCCTTTCCAACCAAAACATCTGCTGCACAAAGGCACAACTGCTACAATCCATTTCCTCTTGGACCTGGAGAGTGACCAAGTTACTTAGCCCTGTTCTTAAAGACGCAGGAACTTGGAACGAGAAATGGGAGAAAGGGGATCTTGACATAACCTTTCAGATTTTATTACTTTCTGAAATGCTATCAAAATTTATGAAAACAAGAGAAGTAATAGTCATAGAAAAAAGTAAGTCAGTTCAGTGGAGTACTTGGTGGCTTATCAGATCACACACACACTTGCACCAGCAAGGCAGAAACATTTTCTCTGGTGTGTGAGAAGAGACGAGGCAGCTATCACCAGCACACAACCCAAAGGGCTGCAATAGTCACCGTCTTCTGATAACTACTTACTAGGTGTTTCTGTGTATCAGGAACTGTTCTACGGATAAGCAGAGAACAAGGCAGGCAAGGGTCTGCCTCTGAGAGGTTGTCTTTCAACTGAGAAGCAAGTACGCCACTTCATGCAGTCTTCAGGACACTAGGGAGGCACTGTCTTGCTTCTAATGACGTATTTGCAACAAAGGACACTATGATCCCCCCGCCCCTGGAAATTACAAAATAATGAGATAGATTATTTTCAACACTATAACTGAACTTAGAAGTTTAAGGTTGGTACTGGTTTTAAAAAAAAAATGAAGAAGAAAGAAAAAGACTGGGAGATGGAGACAGAAGAGGAAAAAGACAGGATAATGCAGGGGGCATCCATAGACACTTCCCCTGTGGGAAAGGAAATCTGGACACTGAACTGCTCAAACAGGTTTGGGGTCCACTGCCTTAGAACTCTTAACCCTGAACATTTAAAAGCTTAGTCATCAGTAAGAAGAATTGGACTTCAAAATCAATATACTTAATTTATAGCCACAGAACACAGAATACAAACAGTACACCAATAGTAGAACGCCTATGAGGGTGAAATAGGACTCAATACAAATAATTATTCTCCTCTGAAAGGGTGAAGCTTGCCTGGGTGGGCTGCTGACTACTATCCAGGTCATGCTGGAAGGTCAGCCTCTGCAGTCAGCCCAGACAATAGGATGGATATTGGCAAGGTGGACTGACTCTACAACAGCCCTCACTCTGCTCCAGAGACTCACCTGATTACGTCTAGCACAGGTGCAGGGAACTATGAAGAAAGCATTAGACTTATAATTGTCTCAGTGACATAAAAAAAAGGGCTTCACTCTACCTGCCAACGTATGCCTGCCAGTTCTTGTCAACACACTCTAAATATGGCAAATCTGACCTGAAAACCAGATAACTTCTGTCATAGGTCCAGAGGCCATAACCCTACTGTGTCATCTGCTTGACTCATGTGGGAATATCTCCACACATGAGATACTAGGCAATGTGCTACAGTCAAAAGATTGGAGACTTTTGAGTCAGACTTAGGGAGAATCCCAGCTCTACTGCTTCCTTGCTATGTCAACCTTGCCGGAGAGTAGTTCAAATCCTGGTACCCTTCTACGGCTGCCAATGCTGTCATCATTACCCCAGCTCCTGCTAGACTAACTGACCCACCTGTTCCCTATGTCAGCGGTTCTCAACCTTTCTAATGTTGTGGCCCTTTAATACAGTTCCTTATGTTGTGGTGACCCTAACCATAAAATTACTTTCATTGCTAATTCATAACTACAATTTTGCTACTGTTATGAGTATAAATATCTGTGCTTAGATAACGAAGGGTCATTCTACCCGTGAATGGGTTGCGACCCACAGGTTGAGAACCACCCCTTACATGGACACTAACTAAATGATACCTAGCTGCTGCCAGCTGTGTATGTCAGCTCTGTTGGGAAACCTGTTTGGGCTGCACAAAACCTGCTCCTTGCCTGGTCCCTCCAGCCTAGGACACACAAGGAACAGCACAATTGCTGCCCTCTGGGGAACCTACTCTCTCCTGGCCAGGTATGCATAAGTTCCCATGGACTGAGTTCCATGGCATTCCTCATGAGCCAGAACCATGAATCAACACCAAATAAAGTTAGGAAAGGCAGGGAATGGCGAGTTGAGAGCACGTAGGGCTCTTCCAGAGGACCCCCGGTTCAGTTCCCAGCACCCACACGGTGGCTTGCAGTGCGCTGTAACTCTAGTTCCAGAGTATAATCTCTTTTGGCCTCTGAGGACACTGGGCCTACATGTGATACACATACATATATGCATGCAAAACACTCACACACATAAAATAAAAATAAACAAGTGTTTAAAACACAAGGCAAAGTAAGAGCAGACCTAATTAATAAGCAAGTTAAGTACATGTACCAATAATAAATATTAAGTTAATTCTTGTAGGTTAAAAAAATAGGATTTTAAAATAATTATATCATTATAAATCTGAACTGAGTGCCAGTAAGTATAGTAATAACGGGAAATAAGGTAAAAACAATAAAATGTATTTGGACATCACAAACTCAAGTGAATGACTGACAATACAAATAGTAATTAGCTCTTTTAACACTACCAGTGGGTAATGAGGTTGTTGAAGACTATCTGCAGGCTTTCCAAAGACATGCTCTTCTTTCCAATCTACTTCATAAGTCAAAAATAGCTTCATTTTCCAGATACAGATAAGATACGTCCAACTTCCATGACTAATACCAAATACTTCAACAAGTAAACTGAAAAACTATGCTAAAATAATTTTCCACTGTGAGCAAACAAAGTTTATTCTTGGACTGCATGAATAGACAGAAGGAAAACAATACAATTAATCACATAAGAAAAAGCTTAGGAATCACAGCTTGATTCCGAATGATTCAATGAATGTGCACAAAACACCAAAGCATCCTCCAGTCCTCTGAGAATGCGCACATGCTACAACCAGGTTCCCGGCTCTCCCCAGGAGGCCTTAGGGCTACATGAATATGAAGCCACGCGTCACGAGTGGGTGACAGGGTACAATCAGAACGCTAACTTGCTCTGAAAAATAGAAGAGTGCTAAAACACACAACATTCATATGGAATCGCATTTTCTACAAAACAACCCAGCCCATCATCTTGCAGTGCTAAATTACAGTCACAGGAATGGAATACTCTCGAGCCCTTAGCATCAGAGCATTGTCTGTAAGAAAAGAAAGCCCTTGTGTGGGTTCTAAGCTGAGGGTCAGAACAAGAGGAGACAGAGACCTGTATTTTAATAGACAGGACACACTAGTCTCACCCTAGGAACAAGCCAGTCAGCGGGGACGATGGGAGTGTATGAAGCCTGTCACTGAGTCCTGTTCTCTCGGCTTCCACTTCAGAATATTCAACAGTCACTGATGAAGCCATCCTTCCCTTGGGTGATGTTACACTGCTTGTCGAATTCTGATTCTATTGCATTCTTTTCCCTAATCTCTCCCGAGCTTCGAGTTTGTATTATTTCTTCAGGTACATGTACACATTCAAACAGGTCTGACACTGCTCACTTGGGATCCATTTCTTCTCCCAAAGAGAATATCACATGTTTGTACTTAATCTACTTAGGTGCTGTCTGCACCTTCCACAGGGTAATCGGGCTCCTTTATTTCTGAGTTCTTTGGAAAGCAAGGGTAGTTACATGGTTGAACGGGCAATTAATCATTAAGAAGGAGGAGGAATTAAAAAGTATAAACATAAAAAGATACTACACTTGATCTTAGCCGAGAGCTGACTAAACAGGAAGAAAAGAAAAAGCCCGTTTTATGTGGCATGATTGTATATCAAGCAGTTACAGTCATATGGTTATAGAAGTCAATTAAATCAACTTGAAATAAGTAGTGTTACAAATGATTTCAGCAAATTGTAGGATAAAAGTCCATTTGAAACTATTATAAGCCTGTGTACTATGGGCTACAACTAGAAAATGTAGTAGACCAGAGTCCATTTATAATGCTGACAAAAATTCAATAAGAGGGTATTCATTTAAATCAGAAAATTAGAAGCTTACTCAAAGATGACATAAAGTCTGACAGCAGAATTAAAGAAAGATGGATAAATGGAGAAATATAATTTGTTCCATGCTGGAGAAGCTAAATATAGTAAAAATGACAACATTCTCTAAATCATTATGTAGATTTAATAAAATACTGATTTTACAGAAGTTGATATTGTTATTAAAACACATGTTGGAGAAAGACACAAGACTACCAAAGGAAAAACACTGAAGTTATAAGAGTGGTTCCAAACTATCACATTTTAAAAATGTTTACAGGAGAAAAAGTATTCCTACAAAATGTATATTAAATAAAATGGGAAAAGAGTAGAATTCAGAAATAAATAGAAAATGCGGGCTATGACAAACCAGAAGGCTGTCCTAGGGAACAGTGGAGAGGGAGAAAGGGGAGGGGGGGTAAGAACTAAGTGACCTCTTCAGCTCATGTCACGTGTGCAGGCTGAAGAGTGGACACGTATGCAGAAGACAGGGACCAGTACACAACGTCCAGCTGGGACAGAGGTAAGTGGATAAGCTCCACAAAGAAAACCGTATCACACAGATTTTCAAATGTCACTCTACGTTAAATTTCAGTACCCTCAAATAGATAAGATATAATATTAATTACCAAAATAGACAGAGTGCAGAAGACAGAAATGTAGTAAATGTTAAGTGATATACAGTTACTACCCATGGTGTGTAACTGAAAATAATTAAATACCTACCAGATAGACTTGAACAGCCCTAGGAGATGAACCTGGAAAAACATGCATTCCGACAAGGCAAGGAGTGCACAGCTATTAACTCAGAAAGGAAACAAACATGACAAAAAGCCGCCCAGACCTAGGTCACAGGACTCCAGCTTTGCTTCCAGGTCCCACAATCTGGGACGCCTCCCATCAAGTCTCAGATTCTGAAAATGGTTGTTTTCTGCGTCTTGCCTGGTTATTTCTGGTCAAGAATGTACTCTCTACATATTCCAGTAAATGAATCTGAGTTTTATTTTCCTGTCCCTGGGTCCTCTGCTGCCAGGCAGCAGGGCTACCCACAATTACAGCCCCACCTGGCTCTTACCATGCTCTTAGGCAATTGCCGTAACCAGGCTCTCTCTGGCTAACCTGAGTCTCTTGCCAGTATCTGGTACCTTGGTTCTTGGGCTGACCACCCCCCTAGTAGCCACTTCTTTTCCAAGGCAGGTTGTTTTTTTGTCTGACAAGCCCACAGAAAACAAGAATGCTGATTAAACGCAGAAATACATTTCACATTGTTAGGAATACTGTAGGTTAGGCAAATCTTTCATGAATGTTGCCTGGAAACACTCTCTCTCTCTCTCTCTCTCTCTCTCTCTCTCTCTCTCTCTCTCTCTCTCTCTCTCTCTCTCTCTCTCTCTCTCTCTCCCCCCTCCCTCCCTGTTCCCCTACCTCACTCCCTCTCTCCCTCTCCCATTCCCCTTCCACCGTCTCTCCAAAGAATTAAGTAAAAACATGTACAACATATTCAGAAATAAGAACAAAAAGGGAAGAAGCGAAGGGGGAGGTTGGTTAAATAGTAAATGTTATGAGAGTGGCTGGTAAAGCTGTGACATACTGTGAGCCTAGAGAACTGGCTTAGGACCTGGGTTCGATTCCTAGCATCCACATGGCAGCTCACAACTGTCTGCAACTCCAAGCTCTGGAAGCCTGATGTCCTCTCTGGCTTTGCTGAAAGCTAGACACACATGGTACACAGATTTACATGAAGGGAAAGCACCCATACACAACTGTGGATCCTTTGTTAATTAGCATCTACTGCAAGAAACAGTTTCTTGAATGAGGACTGAGCGGCGCTCTGATCTATGGGCACCACAGTGTGTCATCAGGGACTATTTTACTCCTATGTTCTCTCAGCAGAATAATAGTAGGTTTTCCCTTGGGCCCGTGACCTATGTAGTCTCAGGTTCTTGGCCACTTTAGCACAGTCAGGTATCATTCTATCTCATGGCGTGGACCTTCAATCCAATCAGAATTAGCTGATTGCCCCATAACATTTGTGTCTGTATTGCACCAGTACACCTTGCAGATAGGTCTCTGCTGCAGGCCACAGGGTCTGTAGCTGGGAAACACTAATGATCACTTTCCTCCTCTAGCAATGTGCAAAGTACTGTCTAGCACCAAGAAGGCTAGTCAGAAGGGGTGAAGCTTCTACTTAGCTATCAGCTCAACTTCTCCATGTTTAATGGCATAAGTTGAAGTTGTGTCTTTAGCAATACACCCTTATAATATGTTACAGAGAGTAACCAACAGCCTTGGCACAATCTATAGTGTGTGTGTGTGTGTGTGTGTGTGTGTGTGTGTGTGTGTGTGTGTTCATATACATAATTTTTAAACCCAACATAAAATAATTAAGAAGCAAACATGACATATTAACAATTGAATGTTCTATCACTGCTGTAAATGATAACCATGTAAAACATGGATGAAATGCATTAGAGTTTGGATACAAAACATCCTCCACAGAGGTAAAAGTTTCAGTCTTTTGTTCCTGGATGGTGGCACTGTTTGGGAAGGTTGTGGAACCTTTGGCAAGTGGGGCCACAGGAGAAAGTGGACATGGGTAGGAAGGGACAGGACTTGCGTTTATAGCTTCCTGCCCTGTATCACTTCCTAGCATGATGAGATGTATGCAGTTGCCTCCGTATCACAGAGCTACAAGCTCCCATGCCTCCCATGCTATGGTAGGCCTTATGCTCTCCAGAACATAAGCCAAATATAGCTCTTCACTTTAAGGTTCATCTTGTGAGCTATTTGGCCACAGTGATGGAAAAAGTAAGTAAGGCAGAATATGTGTAGTACCAAGGAGTGGGTCATCCCATGATAGCCTGGCTCTGTGCTCCACGGACCCTTTGAACTGGTTTAGTAGAAGGAAGATGTTTGAAAAGCTCTAGAAGGTTGTTAAACAACAGTTATTGGATCCTTCTGGTAGGAATCTGAGAGACTAAAATGGATGTGAGGGTACAGAGCTACCAACTGTGTAACAGGAACAAATATAGATTACTAATATAGCTATCATATTTTTCTTAGAGGTCATTTTATAGATTTCAATGCAGAGATTCTCTATCGTTAAATTTATTCCCAAGTACTTTATATATTTGTGCTATTTTAAACAGCATTGCTTTTCTGTTAATATATAGGAAGTTTTCCATCTTCTCTAATATAATAAATTATTTTAAAACGAATATTTTGCTTTGATATCCTTTTGTAAATTAATTAGATATTTCTACATATACAATTATAATCTTTAGAAATAGTTTCATTTCTTCCTTTCCAAGCATATGGCTTTTAAAAAATTATTTCTTGCCTTGTTGCATTGGTTAGCACACCCAATACAATGTAGACAATGTAGACCTTGAGAGCTGTGGGGCGTTAGCAGGAGAACGCAGCTACTCATATACATATACTTAACCCAGGAACAGACCTGCTCTCTCAGGGACGGTAACCCTTATTGAGCAGGCAGCTCTGGGAAGAAGGCACAGGGAGCAGTGAGGAAGGAAAGGACACAATCCTTGCTAACAGATCATGGGCATCAACCCTGGCAATACACGAGATAACAGGTATTCCAGCCAGATCTACAAGTGGTCAAAGCACACTTCCTTACCTTTCTTGACCTCAGTGAGAACAGTTCCCATTTCTTAATTCCACACGATCTCCTTAACCACAACGAGCTGCTCCCTTCTACTCACACTTTACTAGATGTTTTTAATTATATAGTAGTACTAAACTGAACCAATGGTTTTCTGGCTCCTATTGAGATGATCATATTATTTTTTCCATTAATTCATTAATGTGGCCAATTAAGTCTATTGATTTGGGGGTGTTAAACAAAATCTTTTATTTCTGGAATGACAGTTCACTTGAGGGTGATATGCTTTTGTCTTTTTTGTTTTTGTTTTTGTTTTATTTGTTTTTGTTTTTATTTTCCAAGATAGGGTTTCTCTGTGTAGCTTTGGCCATCCTGGAACTTACTCTGTAGACCAGGCTGGCTTCAAACTCAGAGACCTGCCTGCCTCTGGCTCCCGAGTGCCGGGATACAGGGGTATACCACCACCACCCTCATGGTATTAACTTTTAAACACAGTATTCATTTTATGGCTAATATTTTGTTAAAGGTTTTATATCTATTTTTACTAATGTAGAATAATGGTTTGAATTTTTCTATTTATGTATTTATGGTTTGTAATTTTATATTCTAGTTTATAGTAATCAACCCCGAGTTTTTCCTGTTAATTCTTATACATGTGCAACAAACAAACAAACAAAAAACCACTTTGAAACATGAGCCATAAAAATGTAAGTATCACCTATGCATTTGGTTAAGGCTATTAAAGTATCAAATATTGTGTTTATATCATTTTAAATGGAGGCAGAGTTTCAAACTGGCATAAGGCCCAATTTTAACTGTTTTAGGGCAGGAAAACTAGAGGATCCACTGAATATTAAAACTAATATTTTGAAAAATCACTCTTCCATATTTATTTTGTATCTGAAATTTAAAATTCAACTTATCAGGGTAGTATAACAAGGAGAAAATTCATTACCAAAGTTCAAGAATGAGGAAAATGACATTACAATCATGGTAAACAGAAAAACCATGATCCCCACTGTTGATACAATACATGGCAGCTAGGAAAGTGATTTTCAAAGATTGCATATAATTCTTACACAACTCAGGAAAATAGAAAAATAATATGATGATTATTTTCACGGTAAGAAAACATGCTGAGAAAATTACATAATTTGGTCAAGTTTACACTAATAGCAACTGGCAACTTTGGGAGTGGATCTTTGTCCTTTAATCCAGACTACAAAATAACTCTACTTAGTTATAGGCCATCTGTTGCTAGCTATATACACAATGCGCACACACACACACACATACACACACACACACACACACACACACACACACACACAATCTGTCCAGAAGTTCATGACATTATTGGCTTAAAGACCCACAACTCATTTGGAATGGCCTAGGTAGAACATACCATGCGTTTCCAATCCAGAGTTAAGTATTCTGAAAGTAAGAAGAATGGTAGCACATAAAGACAATGGCAGGGCCAGAAACTACCTGGGTAATTTACTCTTCTCAAAGTCCCTTGATCACTGAGCCAGATAATAAGCATGAGGTCATTTGGCCATCTCGCGATTTCTGCCTTTTACTTGAGTGTTAACAAGTTAAGGAATTGTAAGGCCTGTTAGCAAAGGCAGGTGAAAACTATTCAGAGATGATCTGAACCCAGAGGCTGAAAGTCCAACCAGTGTACTTCAACAATGGCTCTGGCAACTCACCTGAGGACATAAGAAGTCAGTACCCAAATTCCTCAGCCTTTCTGAAAAGAATGCTAACAAGAAAACCAAGAAAGCTTAGTGTACGCCTTTCTCTTTCCCTTCTCCCTCCCTCAGCATGAGACACCAGAGTTTAACAATCAGAACTGCGAGGCAGTGTCAGAGCATACATTAGATCATTGAAGGCTATTTACTGAGGGTAACTCTAACAGTGTTTGTCTCCACTGCACTACCTACAGTACTGGACCCACTCTGCCACTAGGTAATGAATGGAGTATTAATTTAACCCCTCTTGCTCATAGGATTTGAAGTCAAAGGACCTTGACTGAATCCTGCTGCATTGGCACTACTTTATGAGGCTGAACAACTTATTAAATGTGTATTAAAAGTGTTCCTTCATCTACAAAATGAGGCTAATAAAAACAGCCATCCATTTTTTTCATTATCAGGTTGTTTATCAGAACTTCAAAGGTAATTAGAGCTTTCATCGTCTATTGTAATACCTAGAAATCATCGTTTGAACTCTAGATGAAAATATGATTATCATAAAAAGAATGAAAATCAGGCCCTAAAGTTAAAATGTGAAACTATTCAGCAACAGCAGAGGATCTGTTAAAGTTCTGTGCATATGGGAGGGAGCTGGCCACGCCCATTCAATGGAAGGATGACTCCATTAAGAGTCACGTGCCCTCTGGGTGGAGGGTGCTGCTATTTCCACATACAGGAGTCTGGGGTGCTGCTTTGACCGCAGCCACCAGCAGTGCAAGCAATGGGTTCTGGCCACAGGAAGAGAGAGACGTCTTCCTTCACTGAGAGTCATCCAGGGCTGGCAGAGCGAGGGAAAACCAAGGAAAGTGGTCCATCCAGAGACTCTCAACCACAGCTCGATAGGGGGAAGAAGGTCTAGTGGGCTGTTACTGCACAGAAGATGGACCATAGATAGCAATAACTGACTTTATATTTCAAAAAGCTAGAAGAAAGGATTTTAAAAGTTTTATCTGTAGAGGAATTATGGGTGTTTAAGGAGTATATATTTCCCCCTGATATAAATAATACAAGGTATACATATATCAAAACTTCAAATGGTACCCCAATAATATATACAATGTTTGTTTTAATTATCACGTAAAAAATAAATTTCAAAAATCGGCGACCATAAGATAATAACATGATCATTTAATAAGTCATTGTCCATTTTCAATAAAATAGGGAGAAACAACATGAACATACTAGTTTTATTTCTTGACAAATTACTAAGACAGGTGCTGTTCTGGGCATTAGAAACCACCTAAAATCCTGCCGTGAAAAACCAGACAACCAAAACAAAACAACAACAACAAAAATCTGAAACAAGAAATGATACAAAACACACACACACACACACACACACACACACACACGTATATACGCACACCCACCCACCACATTTTTGTCTTAGAGAATTTTTAAAAAACGAGTTAGTCATGAGACTTTTTCATCTTTCCAGGGAACATATTGATTGATCTTAAATACTATACAGTTAAGTAAATGGTGGTTGGAACATCTATTTTTCTACAAAACTGGAAAAATGAGAAATGAGCCTGGTTCTACAAGAATGTACAACAAAATAAAACATGTAAAGCAGTGTTGAAAAAAAAAGAAATGATGTCTTTCCTCTGAGATTCAAAACTGTCACAGCAAAAGGCAGGTGGGTGTGTACACATGTATACATGCCCACCTACATGCACTTGCACATAAGGTAAGCATGGCCTTCAAGTACTCCCATATTTCCCATGGGATGAGTTTCTGAGAGAACAGTGGATATGGACAGTCATTGTCCAGGTTGGTCTTGAAGCCTGAGGGGTTCCTTAGGTATGGAAACATGCGTTTCCTTGGCATAAGGTCTTGCAACCTCAACAGAATTGTAAATTTATAGGGAGCTTTAAGGACTGACGCTCTTGTGACTTGTTCCTGGAGATTAGAACTTAATTGGTCTGGGTATAGCAACACGGTGGAGTTTTTCAAGTTCCTCAGAAGTGAGTACCACTGGCTGAGGGCACCTCAGAATTTCCTGAGGATTAAACTTCTGCCTTGTCTCACAAAAAAGCCTCCTTGCCTGGGAGGACACAACAGCTGCAGAAACCAAGGGCCACTTGAACCACACCTGCAGCTGCAAAGCAGATCAACACCAAGCCCCAGGGTTAGCAGCGCATGGGCACAGGCAGTCTAAAGACCATCACAGCGCTGCTGTGAAGAGCTGTGATGAGAGGCAGGACGGAATTTCAGATTCTCATCAGGTAGGACCCTGATCATCTCCATGAGAAGGTGCTGCTGAAAAACAGCAAGACTCTTTCTTTCCTTCCTGATGATTAACTACAAGCATACAGTTCTGTTTTCTGAGAATTCTCTTAAATAGTTTTTTCCTCAGCAATGTAGAAAATACAAATAGAAAACATCACCCACAATCTATGGCTTAAACATGAGTCACACTCTCTTCCGCTGTCTGTATGCACACACAAAATGCCCAGATTTCTACTGCACAGTCTTTCTGGTGAGAGGTTACTTTCAGTTGACAGTATGTTGTGATGGAGTCCTCTAGCTCAGATCAGATTCACTTCGGAGAACGTTATAGATGAGAGCTCACCCTGAGAGTGCCTCTGCCAGCAGGAACAGCGGCAGGCACTGGGATCTACAGAAGGTGGCCTCAGAGGCAGCGCTGAGGAGGGGATGATGATCTCGTCTCTTATTAGCTTGCACAATGGTACAAAGTTGCCCCTGAGCCTGCAGCTCCAGAAACTTCATCCTTCTCGTGTCCCCACCTCTAGCAAATCACCAAAGCTTGGTCTTGCTACCAGCACCCAGAAGTGTCTGCATCTGGTGAACAAATGCTTGCTTCTGTTCACTCAGATACCCTGTCTCTGTGCAGGGTTTGGGCTGACCACTGGTTCTACAATGATGCGTTCTCTGATGAGTTCATGGAAACACCGTGGACCCATCCCCCTCCCTCCCCTTTTGCCCCCAAACCCTCATCTTGTGTTGTGTGCATGCATGTGCTTCTTCACTCTGCTCTGTGTGTGTGTGTGTGTGTGTGTGTGTGTGTGTGTTTTAAAGATGGACCTTACCTCCAACCACAGGCATAATACCAGATATTTACTGAGAACATTACCAGAAAAGACCTACTGACTGACTGACCGACCCTTGAGGATTTCTTAATGAATAGGGCAGCTCCTTTAATAAATTGGCTTAAATTGTCATTAGAATTATTTTTGGACTGGAGAAATGCTTATTGCACAAGTATGACTCCCTGAGTTCAAGTCCCCAGAAGCCACATGAAGCAGGGCATGGTAGCACACACTGTAATCTCAGCATTCCCACATCAAGATGGGAGGCGGAAACAGGTGAATGACAAAAAGAGAGACTATGTGTCAAACAAGGTGAAAAGCGAGGACTGGCACCTGAGGCTGTCCTTTGACTTCTACATGCCCACAGCAGCATGCACTCACACATACATCCTAAGTACACACTTAAGAAAATAATTTTGGAAATTATTTTTGTATTCCTGGAACAAAAGGAGATCAGGAAGTTGCTAACTTATGGTGGCAAATGAGAGAAAAAAATCAAACAAAGACAGACAAACGTTTCTTTTATTTCTCAAATTAGAAAGCAAATGAGTCAACTCTACAGATATTTCTGAAGACAAATGACACTATGAGAAACAAGTCAAGAAAGCACATTGGAGTCAAAAAGAGGCCCTGGAGATCTGGGGGGCATCTCATGCTGATCTGAAGAACTTTGGATTAATGATTAACTTGCAGGGAGGGAAATGCATCTTAGATAAGTTCCTCCACTGTTGTTTCCCACTGAGGCTTTAGAGCAGTTACAGAACCATGGAGCTAAAGCCTTCCCCACGCTCCTTCCTTGCGCGGGTGTGCGCTTCAGTCAGCCTACAGAGTAACCCTCTGCCATGGTGACCTAACACATCGTTAACCATGACGCAGGTGCCCATGTGCTCTAAAGGAGCATTTACACACGAACCTGGCCATCTGTAAAGTAAAAATTGTACATTCTCCCAAGGAGATATGTTTACTTTGGAGACTAAATTAACTCACTGTGGCTAATAAGCAAATGATAACAAAATTATTTAGTCAGAAAGAAAAAAACTTAAAAGGGGAATTACTTGTTGTTTTTAAGCCCAAGTCAAGCTTCTCTTGCCCCTGAGGCCTCTGGAATGTGCAGATACACCAGGCCACACGCAAACCAGCACATTCTTGGCTATGAGATTCTCACAGATATATTCAAAATTCTATCTTCTGTTTGTTGAGCTCTAAGATATATATTTTTTTATACTTGGGCATATCCTGACTATAAGTTACAGATGGACAAGTTCATCTGAAAATTGACTAATTAAAATATATTGATCATAAAATATGTACTGTTATCTTTTTCCCTTAACACATCCTAAAGCTAATCTTAGCTGAACACTTATAAGTACTTACCCCTGCACACACAAGACAAGAATATAATTCAATGAAACCTTTACAAAATGTCAGATTAATTACATTCTTTCAGTGCAGATGGATTTAAGGAAATCATCTCTGAAAACAGTACTTCATTTAAAGTAAAATAAAGACAAAATCTTCTGTGATAAGTCAACGTGTAAAGAGATGCCAAAATATTAAAACAGTCATATATTAAAGACACTTTGCTATGAATTTTTAAAATAAATACAACAAGTTTGTGAGACAATGGCCTAGACACACTAAAATTTTTGTTATTGCACAATCAGGAGGATGAATGATGTGACAGAAGAAATAAACTATGTCATGTGGGGCAGCAAAAAGAACAATCTCAGATTTTAGGAAGGTCATTAATACACAAGTCACATGTGTGCTGCATGTTCATTTAGTTAAGAAGCACTTGCAATCTGCAGAGCACATATTCAAATATATCTGTAACTAAAGCTCCAGTTAGAAGAGGAGTGAGCAAACAGACTGATTTTACCTCTTGCACATAGGTCAGGATGACATTTCTCTAAAGTGATTTTTTATGAGGTTTTGAAATTCAGTGCCATAAAAGTCAGATGCGTAAATCACTTCTGGAGAATACATTTATAATGCACGGCTTGTTGTGCAATGACTTCATGTTTTGTGGACTTAAAAGATTTACTGTTACTGGAGTTAAACATTAACAGAGGCAAAATATTTATCTCCTTGCCCATTAAAGCATAATATGCAGCTTAGAACAATTTACATTCATGTATTTGTTACCAAAACGCAAATAATATGCTGTCACCTCAAACTGAAATCTGTTGTTTATGACATTACCTACGTCATATTTGACACACACACACACACACACACACACACACAAAATAGCACTTTAGAGAGTACTCAAGTTAGGAAATGTGCAAAATAGAAAAATCTAAAGTTGTATAACTTGATCGCTAATGTGTTCCTGTGGCTTTTTTCTGTGCTCTTGCCTTCATTCCACAAGGGCTGCCTTCTTTCTGTGTTTTTAAAGCCCCAATAAAGAAGATATTCATTTCAACTGCTGTTAATAGTATGCTATATAAAATGAAACTGGGAGTGCCTAGATACACATGCTGTCTTTTAGGATAAATTACTTAGGCAGGACTGGGAAAGTGTCAAACATGGGGACACTCAGTGTTACTTAAAGTTCAGCTCTTTATATGGTTTCCTGAGAGACTCTGGGAAGAAGGAAGAGCGTCTGACCAAGTGACCATCAACTATGGCCTCTGAACTGCTCCTCGAGCTCCTTCAGTGTATCGAACCTCCCAGACTACCTTCCTTAGCATCCGACATCAGTGTGAACAGCCCGCATACGGGGCATCAGCATCTCACGCAGCAGGAAACTACTCCAGATGAAGACACTGCCCTCCACACTGACTGACTCAGTTCCATAACTCCAGAAATAACAAAAAACAAATGTTGACAGATCCTGTTTCCAACATAACTCAAGCCAGCTTGGGCTGCATAATGAGACCCTAGCTCAAAAACAAACAAACAAAATACAATGTAATACATGCACAAACAGTGACGAGAGCAAATTCTATTTATAAAACTGGTTGCCACGATATTTTCCCTTCGAGAAATGCCCTATCTGCCCTCATCTCCTATCGGTTAAGGCCTGCTCACAGCTGTCCCAGCAGAGAATGCTACTCAATCTCTGAAACGTCTTCTGTACAGCATCGCACTCTTCCAAGCCTGCCTCTGACATTCCTCTGAGAATCACTACTCCAACGCTTTCTGCTTTTACATACCCTTTATAATGGTACAAAAGTTCTGCACAGTGGCTGTTGTGTGTCTGATTCCCATGTGTGTAGAGTGACTATGGCCTGGAGGCAAAGTCAAATTACCCATCATGTCCTATCTTACCCTTGTGCCATCTGAAAGAACAGGGTGTTAGAAAAAAGTGCACAGAGCAAAGTTTTATGCCAGGGATGATGGTACATATCTGTAATCGCAGCACTTCAAAAGCAGAGGAAGATGGTCACCAGTTTGAGACCAGTCTGGTCTACACAGTGAGTTTCAGAGCAGCCCAAACTATATAGTAAGGCCTTGTTTCAAAACCAAATGAACATTAACACAAAAGTTTTACTGAATGTAAGTACTTCTGTTGCCTGCATTATCTATTCATATCGTGGGCTATGTGGGTGGTTTTACTACTCTTTTCCTAATTTTCCTCATTACCTTCCTAATACACCAATACTCAATAAATGCAGATGACTGAATGATCAGATGTAGGCATGCAAATGAAATTACATTTATTTGAAAGATGGCTATCTTCTAAAACTGGGACAACGACAGGCATTAGTCTTGTTACTTTAAAATTAAACCAGACATCATGGACACAATGCAACTGTGCCATGTTCTGCTTAACTTGCAGGGACAATAAGAGCACGCAGCAGCAGAGGGCATCTGGTATCTCAGGAGAGTAAGGGAAAACAATCTCCCAAAAGATCGAGTGAGTCTCTGTTACAACTGGAAATATAGGGAGAATGGAAAAGATGTAACAGTCCCTGAAGAAAATGGGCTAAAGAATCAGAGTCCCAAATAAAATCAGAACCACAAATTTTAGAGGGCCAAATCAGTATGCCTCTGGGGATTTCTTCCCATTTCTACCGTCAGACTATAGAAAGGGGCAAAGCATAATGTTGACAACCACAATGGACAAAGTGTACAGTAGGAGGGCTATGAACGTGGGGCTGAGGTACAGATATTTCTGACTAGGCTGGACAGACGATCAATGGTGGAAGGCTCAAGTCCAGAACCGGCTCAGGATGTGGAGGTATGGAAGAGGCAGTGGTTTGAGACTTACTCAGCAGAGAAGAGGAGTTGCTGGGCTTCAGAAGAAGGTGGGTTAGTTAATACAGGGTACACCAGAAACGAGAGGGCTAGGGCAGGGATACAGGCGGAGAGGGCAGGGATACAGGCAGAGAGGGCAGGGATACAGGCAGAGAGGGCAGGGATACAGGCAGAGAGGGCAGGGATACAGGCAGAGAGGGCAGGGATACAGGCAGAGAGGGCAGGGATACAGGCGGAGAGGGCAGGGATACAGGTGGAGAGGGCAGGGATGCAGGAGGAGAGGGCAGGGATACAGGCAGAGAGGGCAAGGATACAGGCAGAGAGGGCAGGGATACAGGCAGAGAGGGCAGGAATTCAGGCAGAGAGGGCAGGGATACAGGTGGAGAGGGCAGGGATGCAGGAGGAGAGGGAAGGGATACAGGCAGAGAGGACAGGGATGCAGGAGGAGAGGGCAGGGATGCAGGAGGAGAGAGCAGGGATGCAGGAGGAGAGGGCAGGGATACAGGAGGAGAGGGCAGGGATACAGAAGGAGAGGGCAGGGATACAGGCAGAGAGGACAGGGATACAGGCAGAGAGGGCAGGGATGCAGGTGGAGAGGACAGGGATGCAGGCAGAGAGGACAGGGATGCAGGTAGAGAGGACAGGGATGCAGGTGGAGAGGAACTAGCAGGCTAGAGCAATGACTAGCCATCATCACATGTGCCCAAAATTGGAGAGGAGGACAGCAGAGAACAGAGAGAAAATATGACCCAGGTACTGAGGTCACATGTAAAAATGAAAAGCAGTCCTGGGTTGACAGAATCAGTGATGATCACTAGCAAAGAGTGATGCAGGGAGACACATCAGGATATTTTTGTATTTTCACCGTGAGTCAGGAAACTAGAGAAGGGGAGGCCAATTTCCACCTAGGACCAGGTGCTGATCTACACAAAGGAGCAGGGGTGTCAGGGAGAAACAGAGGGTGTGTCTCCAAATGAGAGCACAACACTGCTTCTAGCTAGCTAGAGTTGCGTTGACTGGATTACTCAAGAACAGAATTAACTAACAAAGTACCCCAAGACCCTTTCATCTAAAACATCAGAAAAATATACCAACCAGAAAGTGCATCGACTATTATCATCTGGAGACTTATCATCGGTCACCCATCCTCACAGACCCACTATGACCTAGGTATTATATTCATTTCAAATCAGACATACAGGCAGAAATAAGCAACTTGCTCAAGGTCTGGGTCAGTGACAATGCTGAGACGGGAACAAAAGGACAACTTGCTACCTTTCCTGTTCTCAATCACTAACATATTTCAGAAGACATCAAAACTCTTCTTCTACTAGGTCTACTTTATTTTTAAAAATCATAAACCCTTTATTTTAAAGTTATGCGATGTCAATGTTTAACCACTTCAGAGAACAAGCGGGCCAGTTACTTGCATTGTGATAAGAATGCAATTGTGTCTTCCTGGAAACAGCACACATGTAACTTCAGGGTGAAAAAGATAGCATGCTAAAAACACAGTAGTGCTTGACTTTCAAGTTACTGACAACCTGGTAAATGAGACGGCCTGTTTTGTTTTTCCCCACAGCAATATGCAAGATCACATCATGAACTCTTGGGCATCTGTTGTTTTGTCTCAGTGTTTCCTCACCTCCAAAGAACAAAAACAACTCAGGTTGGCTCAGTTTTCTATTGATCAGAACAAATAAAAGCGTCTTTGGAACATCTGATAAAATATCCTGGTGCTCTTTAGGCTGCTAGGACATGTCCATATCCGGACAATGAGTTGGGTTTGCTCTTCTGAGAGATAACGGGTCTGAAACAGACTAAAGAAATCATGGATGGCTCCTAGTTGGGATGAAAAGGGTTCTGTTTCACTTGACAGCCAGCCAGCCAGTGATGGGGACTCAGAGACACAGAGGGAGAGAGTCTCATGTAGTCCAGGCTGGATTTCAATCCTCCTGCCTCCATTCCCCAAAGGCTAGGATTACTACTACACCAGGCTGTCTAATTTTTTTTTTTTTAATGGCTGGAAAAACAAAAATAAGAAGCTGGCAAAGAAGAGTGCCAGACCAGCATTAAGAACTGTGAGAGAGGCTTAGTATAAGCTATGCCAGCAGGAAGGCAGGTGCCTAAGGTATGTTGAAATATGATGACCACTCAGCTACTCCTCAACTGGCCATTCAGGGACATATAAAGTTAATACTTTATATGGTGGCAATGGTCTCCAATGTTAAGATACTTCTAGACACACTGAGATAATCTGAGGAGTAAGTGATTTTCCTCTCCAAAAACACCTTCTCCACATGGAAGGCACTAGTCTGGTCTCCACCAGGGATCAGGAATCAGATGAGAGTGACTTTAGCCTCCCTGCACCGGTCTCTGGACCACAGACACAGAAGCTCGTCTTATAGATGAGAGGTAGCTCTGTTTGCCCTGCCTGTCTCCGTGGCTGTGAGGAGAAGGGCATCAGGTATGCTGCCCTGGCTGACACAGGCGTGCAGGAGAGACCCCACAGAAGCAGGAGCTCTGTGATCAGCCTCTGTGAGCCTGTGAGAGTCTGTGAGGCTTCCAACTACCCTTCCCTGCCTCCTGTCCCCACTATAGGAACTCTGCTTCTTGGGCTCATTATTGCTTCATCAACTGCAAGGAAGGAAATATTTCTATGCAATAAAAATTCTTTTGGTGTTTTTTACTCCCTCCGCATCCATGCACAACAGGAAAGCATGACACATTGCCTTTTATGGCTATAAAAGATCCAGATGAAGGTTCTTCGTGTTCTCAGACAATTGTGCTCACAATATCAACACAGCACTTCCCAACCAAGCCCTGTTGAAAGAAGGGGAAATGCCATCTATGCTCTCGGCGCATATCTCCAGAGAAGACAGAGCCTGGCAAATGTTTACTGAATCAGGTCACTGAATAACCAAACAGGGAGTTCATGGAAATAATAAAATTAGTATGTTTGCAGATGGCTGTTTAAAATGAGAATGAGAAGGTAATTTTAATTGTTTTTTTAAATTATCTTCTCTTTTAAATATTTTAATGAGACCCCTAACAGTGTGGCCCACAGAGCACTGACAACCTAGGGCACAAATTGGTTTCTTAGTACCTGATAATTTAGTGAATTTGCATGCCAGTCACCAACCATCACCATAAAAAGTCAACATCTGACTGGTACCTCATAGAAGGACTTTTCATCTGTCACGTTATAAATGAGACTATTTCCTCCCTAAGGCAAGTAGTCTACGGAGTCTACCACTTCACAGAGAGAGTCTAACTGGAGTTATCATTTAATGACACAGAGGTCCTTGAGTCCTTGATTCTTTACCTAAACTGATGGGTGAGGCCATTACTACTGTCTTATTTTATGAGTGTGGTGCTTTGCCAGCATACTGCCTGTATACCCACAGAAGACATCTGGTCACCTGAAAACGGTGTTCCAGGCTGTTGTGAGCCTCCATGTGGGTGAATGATAGGACCCAAACAGACTGTGGAAAGCAGCATGCTCCTCACCACTGAGCATCTCTCCAGCCCCCACGATCATTATCTTTAAAGCAAGCAACATAACACATTACAGCTAACTTTTTAGAGATTATAACTGCTTACTTCTGGAATTAAAGACAAAGCTGCAGCTCTGAGATGCTTCTTCACATCTCCATTACACTAGGGGCCTGTACTTTAACTATTTAGAAAATATAATCCTCTAGTCTGAATTTACAAAATATTGTGCATTTTATATTAGAACTTTCCTTAATTTCCCTAACCTGGAGTAATTTGGGGCCAAAAGGTATTTTAAATAATGAGCCTTGCAGTTTAAGAACTCACTGTATAAAATAATGAGTATAATATATATAGAACTATATCTATGTCAGTTAAGTATAAGCCAAAATTTATAACTTATTTCTAGATAGCATGAGTCATATAAAATAACTTTAATGACTATCACTAGCAATAAAAGTAACATAATTCTGCCTTCTTCAAAAGAGGCCCATGTGAAAACATAAACAGTGTACCTTCTAACGGCCACAACACGTTTTCAATCAATAAAATGGAACCAACCCACACTTACTTCAAATTAAAGGCAGTGCTTACATGCACAGAGAATCATATTACTTAATAAGCCCCCTCGCTCCCAACAATGTAATTAGAATCTGGATTTCCCATGAAAAGAATTATGAAGGGGCTGGGGAGACAGCTCAGCTGGTCAAGTGCTGGCTGTGCAAACATGAAGCCTGAATTCTAATGCCCAGCACCCACACAAAAGTCAGGTGAGGTGGTGAGTGACTGGAACACCAGAAGTGGGGATGCATAGACAGGAGGATTCCTGGGGCCTACTGGCTAGCCGGCCCTGCTGCAGTTTGGTGACAGGCATTATCTCAAAAATAAGGTGAAGAGCAGATGTCAACCTCTAGCCTCCACATGCATGCGTTCACACACCCGTGCATACACATGCACACGTGAGCATGTGCACACACAAAAGAAGGAAAATGAGATGACTTCAAGCTCAAAGTTTTGCTTAGAAAACCATTTGGTGTCATACTTCATCATTACTGTAATGTTTGGTTACAATTTAAATCAATAAAGCAATAAAGAAATTTATTAAGAATACTCTCTATAGTAAGCAACATTACCTAATTAATAAAAAGAACTTTAATTTTACCTCTGTAACTCTTGCTCACTGTATTAAAACAAAAACAAAATGAATAAACTGTCACTGGAGTCATAAAATTCCAGAGATATTCTCTAGAAATCTGTGCCAGAATCTGTTTTTGATCCCTATCCCCAGGTTAAGCAGTCAAGACACTGCTATGAATATCAACCTACCCAGCATTCAATACGAAACCCAGAGGATATGCCAGGGAGCCCCTTTACTGTCACCCTATCCAAGTACCCATCATGCTGAATTTTCTACGTTGAAAAAACTGGCATACTTGATGTTATTTTCTTAAATAAATTATTCTTGTTGACATCTTTTCCCTCTGCAAATTTTACTATATTAAATATAGAACATAAGTTGCTACAGGAAATGAGATCAATATTCCACAATTTATTTGAAAATACATTTCTGTTTAATTGACATGAAAAGAAGTTAAATGCAACTAGGAACAATTTTTTTAATAACTACCGAATAAATGAGTGAATGGACTCGCCATCATGTTTTTAATGTCTCTGCTTTCCCACTGCCAGTGCTCCACGGTGTCAGGCATAGCTGAGCATGTCTCCTGGGACGCCTCTTTGCTTAGATGCATATATAGTGGTGCTTTCACTTGAGCTTTCAGCTCCTGTACGAGGCACTCTCTGAGCTTCTGGTTTGTCCTGTGTCTCTGATTCCCTTTGACATCTACATACTGTGGTCCCCATGGCGATGCTGGGCACCTCAGTGATGTAACGCTGTCTTTGTGCTGATGCTTCTAACTTTCAGTGTCTCTAGAATCCTTCTCTTGAGCGCACATACTTAACATGTCCCATCTACTACAGCATTCCAAGCGCATGCGTAAGAGCGCATTCCAAGTTAATACAGACAAACCATGACCTGTGTCCAAACTCTTGACCTGCTTACTGCACCTCAAACTTGTACCCAAACCACTCTTCATTCTCATGTTGTAGTAAAAGGCACCACCATGTACCAAGTCACTCAAGCTTAGGAACTCAACCTTGACTCCTGATTCTTCTCCAAGACTGCATCTTTCTTCTGGTGTATAATAGATTCCATGAAAACTAAAAGGAACATTGGCTTGTCTTCCCAAGACACTGGCATGCGTAAAAAAAAGTAACGGAAGAAAATGAGACAGCATATGGTATTTTCGATTGTATCTATTGGATGTCATCCTTGAGGTGAGGTTGAGAGTGTTTAGTAAACAAATGCAAGAGAGTAGATCTAGTAATGCATTAGTGATGGACAGCTAAGGGTGCTAACAAAAACCCGTGTGGAAGGTTTATACATCAAAACAAAAAAACAGGTCCACCCACCAAAAAATTCTCACTTTCTCTGAAATAACATTAATTGAGGTTAAAATGATCTCAAAAAGATAGCCTTGGGTTGGAGAGATGGAGTCAGAGTTAAAAGCACATACTGCACTTCCAGAGGCTAAAAGCTCAGAATTCAGGACCCATGTTGGGTAGGGCTCACTATCACCTGGAACTCCAGCCCAGAGAACTCAACACACTCTTCTGGGCTCCACAGGAAGGTATTCACACACACACACACACACACACACACACACACACGAACGAGACAGACAAAGACACAGAAAGGAACAGAGAGACAGCGACACTATTTTTAGAGTATTTCTCAAATGTTACATGAATTTTTTGTGCAAAATAAACAGCTAGCTCCTTATATACTGCCTCGCTGAAGTCTTTAATCAAGGGTAATTATACTATAGAATAAAAGCCAAAGGAAGTACAATTTTAATAGTATCTTATACGCTCTATAAAAATATTTTAAATTCATAAAACACATAGAAACAAAGATGAAGATTCCTCTTAAGACTTTAGACCTTTAAAAGGAAAGTTTTTACTTAAATATTCTGTAAAGTGACTTCGAACATAGTAGGTTATAGTCCACACTAACAATCATTCTCGCAGTTTCATAACTGGTCTCTCCTTCCCTATTAATTAATAATTATGTTCCATCCTACTGTCAATAAGCAGACAGCTCTGTGTGGTTTTGGTGTTTGTCTCCAAAATCTAAAGGCTGACAGATCTACTTAGTCCCTTACAAAGCATGAACATACCATCAGGGGAGCTATTCATAAGGCACTTACTTTACTGCCAATATCCAATTAATGAAAGAATATGTCAAGCGGGTAAAAAGCTTGTTGATCACCCAAATTAGGTTTTGCCAATGCATGGATATATACGGCCTGGAGTCTGTCCTGAAGAGTGCGTGGGACAGACTCACCTTCATATAAGGTCAACAGTAGAAAAAAGAGGGAGAGAGAAAAGTTTTTGTTAAAAGTGGCTGTTCATCCCTAGAAATCCCTCATTCTCTCAAGAGTTCTTTCTCACTTTTCCTAAATAAATCTGCACTCATTCTGTTCAAATGAGTAAATAAATCAATAAACTTTAAGAAAAAAATAAATATCCATATAGTCATCTGTGATGGGAATGCTCTGTCAAACTGCATGTTAAATTACTAAAACTAATTATTGCTGACAAACAGGGATAAAATTTTCTACTTCAGAAAGTATAAATGTGCCTAAAAACAATATACAATGTATGCAATATGAACAAAACCACATAATTGAAGCAAAAATATGAGATAATGTGCAAGTCTATTTCTTGTTCAAATAAAGTGAAAATAGTTGTAATACTTTAAAGAATCATGAATTCTTAAAGCACTTACAATGACTTCTAAAACATACACAAAAAATATTGCACACTATATTTAAATGATCAATCAAACAGATTTCCCTTACCTATTTGCAAAGCACAGAAACTGTACAAAAGCAGACACTATTAAGAATATACTGCTATATTTGCAATCAGGAGCCTAAATTAACTGTCATCTGAGAGGCTTCACCCAGCACTGACATCAACAGATATGGAGACCCATAGGCAAGCATTAGGTAGAGCTTGGAGACTGCTGTGGGAATAGGGGGAAGAAGGATTGAAGGAGCCAGAGAGGTCAAGGACATAACAAGAAAACCTACAGCATCAACTAGCCCAGACCCATAGGGGTTCATAGAGGCTGAATTGCCAACTGAGAGCATGCATGGGACTGACCTAGGCCCTCTGCACAGATGTAACAGTTATGCAGCTCGTTCTTCACATGGAACTCCTAACAGTGGGAGCAAGGACTGCCTCTGACTCCATTGCCTGCCTTTGGATCCCTTTCCCTAACTGGATTGCCTGCTCTAGCCTCTGTAGGACAAGATGCTCCTAGTGCCACTGCAACTTGTTATGCTAAAGCTGGCTGATATGGGAGGCCTCTCCTTCTCAGGAGAAAGGGAAGAAGAGTCAATGGAGGTGGATGGCAGGTGAGAGGGAGGGGCTTGGAGAAGAGGAGGGAAGGGAAGCTGTGATCGGGATGTAAATTAAATAATTAATAATGAAATAAATGAATGTGTCCATAATGCAAGTTTAATTCAAAATTATTCAGCTAGAAGATTACCAAGAGAGTCTGAGTGGACAGACACCATATAATTAGCAGTGGTTGCTTGAGGAGGTGAAATTACACCACATTTTCCCTTTCCATTTTAAATACATTTATATTAAGGACTTTTCATTTTATAATGACCATGTATATACAAAAAATAAAAAGATTAATACACTTTTAGTTTTTAAAAATCTTGAGAATTGTTTAGAATAGGCCCTTACTCAAGGCATAAAAAGAAAAGCCCAAGAGCTTATGTTCCATTTGCTTACGGCAGAGCAGGTCCATCATCAGAGCAGGTCCAAACTCAGAGGTAAAAGGAGGCAAAACCTGAACACTACTAAAGTATTTACCAGTGAAATACATGATGTATGGAGTTTGATTCACAATTATCCAATACGTACGATAAGGATGGGAAAGGGTACAGGTGAAATAGGTTAGCATGTGATAAGTACTTAAACTAGAATAATGGGTTGCATGATGATACAATAGTCTTTCTACCCTTTGCATGTATTTTTTAAATCCCATAATTTTTAAGTATATATGTTTATGCGCCCATAAACACATGTGTGCATGCACACACATAGGAACACACATTCAGAAATGAAGAAGGAAGGAAGGAGGGGAGGAAAGAGGGACAAAAGAAGGCAGTTAGGAGAGGAAGAGGGATGGAGGGAAAAAAAGAAGGAAAGAAAGAAAGAAAGAAGAAAGGAAGGAAGGAAGGAAGGACGGACAGACTGACTTAAGAACCAACTTCAGGAGTATAAAGCTGGCCAATGACAAAACAATCTGAATTTCAATAGGTTAGACTATAATAACTAGAAATCCATGAAGTACATTTAAAGTCATAAGTCCAATATAAATTTAAATGTGTAAAAGATTAACCAATCTCATCTGAAGCATGATAGATTTATTTATGATCTTGAAAAAAACAGTAAACAAAAGAATCAAGCAACTATCTACACAAAACAATATGAGAGCATAGGTGAGGATACATCCTGGGGTGATGAAAATAATTTCAGTTTTCCTTATAACATGCTGGTTACTTTGAAGAAAAGGAAGATGAAGATTGTAGTGATTAAAATGAGTGCATGACCCTCTGGAGGAGATGTGCCAGTCCCAGGATCATCTAGGCCTGTAGGTCCCCAGGAAAAGCCAGTTTAGAGCCTGCCCAGCAGGGATGCAGCCAGCAGAGGCAAACAGCATGATGGCCCCCTCCACCCTCCCAGCTCCATAAACTTCCCTTTACAGGAAGCCTGATGGCCCCAGGATCATCCAGACCTGCCAGTCCCCAGGAAGAGCTAGGTCAGAGACCACGCAGCCATCCTCCTGCCCACTTGAGATACAGTCAGCCAAGGAACATCCAGACCTGCAAGTCCCGAGGAACTACTGCTGAAGTGAGAAATCTATTCTCTGAGTTCCATTATCAGACCCAAGGCTCTGTCTGCCTCCCTAGGAGTCCTGTGACCAACAGGAACATCCAGCCAACACTAGGGACAACCAGATGGCCAACATCCAGTGTTAAGAGCACAATCAACAAGAACCAGAGCAAGAACCCAGGTATCCTCTTACAATAAGCCCTGAACACATGGACCCAGCTGAAGCAAAAGAAGGTGACCTTAAATACAACCTTATAAAGATGACAGAGTCCTTAAAAGAGTATATGAGTAAATCCCTTAGTGAAACACAATTAAACAAATGAAGGAGATGAATAAAACTGCCCAAGATCTGAAAATGGAAATAGAATCAATAAAGAAAACACAAACTGAGGGAATCCTGGAGAAGGAAAACCTAGGGAAGAGAACAGGAACTACAAACACAAGCATCACCAACAGAATATAAGAGATGGAAGAGAGACTCTCAGGTGTAGAAGATACAATTGAAGAAACTGATACATCAGTCAAAGAAAATGTTAAATGTAAAAAGTACCTGACACAAAACATCCAAGAAATCTGGGACAGTATAAAAAGACCAAATCTAAAAATAATAGGAATAGAAAAAGGAAAAGACTCCCAGCTCCAAGGCCTATATTTTCAAGAAAAACAGAAGAAAACTTTTCCAATCTAAAGAAAGAGATGCCTATAAACATACTAGAAGCTTACAGAACACCAATAGAGTGGACCAAAAAGAAAATCCTCCCACCACATAATAATCAAAACACTAAATGTACAGAACAAAGAAAGAATATTAAAAGCTGCAAGGGGAAAAGGTCAAGTCACATATAAGGGCAAACATATTAGAATTACACCTGATTTCTCAACAGAGACTCTAAAAGTCAGAAGGGCCTGGGTAAATATCTTACAGACAGTGAGTGACCACAGAATCTAGCCCCGACTACTGTACCCAGCAAAACTTTTAGTCACCATAGATGAAGAAAACAATATATTCAATGACAAAACAAAATTTAAACAATATCTATCCACAAATACAGTCCTACAGAAGATACTAGAAGAAAAATTCCAACCCAAGGTGGCTCACTACACCCAGGAAAACACAGGAAATAAATAACTCCACATAAGAAAAACCATAAAAAGGGAGCATACACATACCACTCATACACTCTACCACAACCAATAACAAAATAACAGGAATTTACAATCATTAGTCACTAATATCTCTCAGCATCAAAGGACTCAATTCTCCATTAAAAAGACACAGGCTAACAGGATGGATGCAAACACAAGATCCATCATTCTACAACATACAAGAAATACACCTCGGCAATAAAGAGCTGGAAAAAGGTTTTCCAAGAAAACAGACCCAGCCATTCTAGTATCTAATAAAATAGACTTTCAACCAAAAATTAACAAAATAGATGGCAAAGGACATTTCATACTCGTCAAAGGAAAAATCCACCAAGACAGCATCTCAATTCTGAACATATATGCCCCCAAGTCAAGAACACCCACATTCGTAAAAGAAACATTACTAATCATATTATTAATCATTAAAAAAATCACACATGGAACTTGACACAATAATAGTGGGAGACTTCAAAACCCCAGTCTCACCAATGGACAGATCATCGAAACAGAAACTAAACTAAGAAATAATGAAACTAATAGATATAATGAACCAAATGGGATCTTGACCCAAACACAAGTGATTATACATTTTTCTCAGCACTTTAAGGAATCTTCTCCAAAATCAACCATATATTCAGTCACAAAGCAAGCCTAAACATGTATAAGAAAATTGAAATAGCACCTTGTATCTTATCAGACCACCATGGATTAAAGCTAGAGTTCAACAACAGAAATAAGAGGAAATCTATAAACTCATGAAAACTGAACAACTCCCTACACAATGACCACTGGGTCAGGGAAGAAATAAAGAAATTAAAGACTTTCAGAATTCAATGAAAATGAAAACACAACATACAAGGCTTATGGAACATAATGAAAGCAATACTAAGGGGAAAGTTCATAGCACTAAGCATCTTCATAAAGAGATTGGAGAAATCTCATACTACCAACTTAAATGCACACCTAAAAGCTCTAGAACAAAAAGAAGCAAACACACCTAAGAGGAGTAGATGGCAGGAAAAAAAAAAAATCAAACTCAGGGCTCAAATCAATAACTAAGAAACAAAGAGAACAATATAAAGAATCAATAAAACCAAGAGCTGGTTCTTTGATAAAACCAACAAAATAGACAACCCCTTATCCAACCTAACAAAAAAGTATGGAGAGACAGTATTCAAATTAACAAAATCAGAAATGAAAAGAAGAACATACCAACAGACACTGAGGAAATACAAAAAATCATTAGGTCTGATTTCAAAAACCTGTATTCCTCAAAATAGGAAAATCTAATGGAAATGGATGGTTTTCTTGATAGAATTCACTTACTAAAGTTAAATCAAGATCAGGCAAACAATTTAAACAGTCCTATAACCCCTAAGGAAATAGAAGCAGTAATCAAAAGTCTCCCACCCAAAAGAAGCATTACCAGACTTTCAAAGAAGAGCTAATATAAATGCTCCTCAAACTATTCCACGAAATAGAAACAGAAAGAACATTGCCAAACTCATTCTATGAGGCCACAGTCACCCTTATACCTAAACCACACAAAGACTCAACAAAGAAAGATAATTTCAGACAAATTTTCTTCATAAACATTGATGAAAAAATACTCAATAAAATACTTGCAAACTGAATCCAAGAACACATCAAATACATCATCCACCATGAGCAAGTAGGCTTCATCCCAGAGATACAGAGATGGTTCAACATAGGAAAATCCATCAATGTAATCCACCATAAAAACAAACTAAAAAAAAAAAAAAAAAAAAAAAAAAAAAAAAAAAAAAAAAAACACATAATTGTCTCATTAAATGCAGAAAAGGCCTTTGACAAAATCCAACATTCCTTCATGATAAAAATTCTTGGAGAGACCAGGGATATAGGCCCATAACTAAACTTAATAAAGGCTATATACACCAAGCTGATTGCCAACATCAAATTAAATGGAGAGAAACTCAAAACAATTCCAATAAAGTCAGGGACAAGACAATGCTGCCCACTCTTTTAAGCATGTGGTTATTGTATAATTCAAATGCTGATTTCTTATACCCACTGCTGCCTGTCCCCATGTCTGATTGCAATCTTTGTTCTGAGAATCTCTTAACTCAATGTTGATTAAAAACTGCTCCCCAATTGGCCCCCTGACATGTCAATAAAGCAACATACAGCCAATGGGAGATAATAGGGCTGGACTTCCTGCCATGTAGGGGTGGACAAGTTAGATGAGAAAGTAGAAGATTCAGCCACAGGCAGCAATGCAGGAGAGATGAAGATTCAGCTGGAACAAAGAAAGAAGTAAAAAGCAAGTAACTCAGGTATTTTTGTAAAGATGGAGTCAGGATAATGTAGTGGGTTAAGAACAGATTTAAATTGCTCAAGATTGTGTTCTAAAGCCTTATAAACAAATATAAAAGAGTCTCATTTATGTGCTGGCCATGTTAAGAGACAAACTAAGAGAAGCACACACAGTTTTATAAAAATAACTTTAATACACTCTCTCCATATCTCCTCAATATAGTACTTGAAGTTCTAACTAGAGCATTAAGGCAAAAAAAAAAAAAAAAAAAAAAAAAAAGGAAATAAAGGGTATACAAATTGGAAAGCAAGAAGTCAAAGCATCCCAATTTGCAGATGATAAGTGCACCCCCCCCCCCAAAATTCTACCAGAGAACTCATACAGCTGATAAACACCATCAACAAAGTGGCTGGACTAGCTAAAAATTAACTTTAAAAAATCAGTAGCCCTTCTTATACAAATGACAAACATTCTGAGAAAAAAGTTAGGGGACAAAAGTCATTTACAATAGCCACAAATAATATAAAGTATCTTGGTGAAACTCTAACCAAGCAAGTGAAAGACTTGTATGACAAGAACTTCAAGCCTCTTAAGAAAGAAATTGAAGAAGATACAAGAAGACGGAAAGACCTCCCATGCTCATGGATCAGTAGGGTTAACATAGCAAAAACAAAAACAAAGCCATCTTACACAAAAAGCAATCTACAAATTCAAAGCAATCCCTATCAAAATACCCACACAATTCTTTACAGACTTTGAAAGAATAATTCTCAACTTCATAGGGAAAAACCCAGAATAGCTAAAACAATCCTATACAATAAAAGAACTTAGGAAAAGATGTTCACAAACACTAATATGACAAAGGGCTAATATCCAAAATATATAAAGAACTCAAGAAATTAAACACCAACAAATCAAATAATCCAATTTAAAATGGGGTACAGAACAGTGGACCGAAACAGATGCTGAGACTCACAACCAAACATTAGGTGGAGAGCAGGGAGCCTTGTAGAAGAGTAGAGGGAAAGGTAAAAGGACCCAGAGGGGACAAGAGCTCCACAAAGCATCAACAGAGCCAACTAACCAGGGCACAAGAGGGCTTATGGAAACTGAAGCCCCATCTAAAGACCATGCATTGACTGGACTTAGGCCCCCTACACATTATGTACCCAATGGGCAGCTTGGTTTTTGTATGGGTTCCCTAATAAGAGAAGCGGGGGCTTTGGCATGAACTCTGTTGCCTGCTTTTCAATCACTGTCCCCTGGTGGGGCTGTCTTGACAGGCCACTGTGGAAGAGGACGTGCTCAGTCCTGATGTGACTTGATATGCTGGGGTGGGTCGGTGGTGGTGGGGCTTCCCTCTTCTGAGGGCTAAGGGAGGGGCATAGGGGAAAAAGGATGGGTGGAACTGGGAGGAGAGGAGGGAAGGGGCTATGACTGGAATGTTAAATGAGTAAGTTAAAACAACAACAAATGTGTGCATGAAGTCAACAAGAGAACTCTCTAGAGAAAACATTTAGAGAATAAAAATGTGTGTGTGTGTGTGTGTGTGTGTGTGTGTGTGTGTGTGTGTGTGTGTGTGGTTTCTTTCAAGACAGGGTTTCTCTATATATCCTTTTCTATCCTGTAGCTCACTCTGTAGACCAGGCTGGCCTCAAACTAAGAGATTTGCTGACCTCTGCCTCCCAGGTGCTGGGAGTAAAGGCATGTGCCACCACTGTCTGGCTCATTTAAGGCAAATATTATTGTTCTATTTTATAATTAATAATTTCAGGGTTCCAAGATTGAAGTGACTTGCTAAAATTACACAGTAATTGACAGATATGCAGTTCGAACACAGTTGTTCTGACCATAAGCCTGAGATCTCACCCAGGGCAATGTGACTGAAACATTTTTTAAAGATAGATTAAAACAAGTGATAGTTCACAACTCTTCAGTGCAGCTCTCCTCGAGAACAAAGTCAATAAGTTTCACCTTTGAAACAATGTTTTGCAGTGATGGTAAATATGGAAAACTAATTAATAAAACTAGTTGGTACTCTGTCTAAGGCTTGGATTGGCTATGTAATTCATAGTAATTGATAAATGTAATTCAAAAATATCTATCTTATTAATTAATTTTATAACAATCATTGTAATAGGGAAGTTCCTATGGAGGGCTCCTATGGTTGTCACTGAGTTAATTACTTACATGTCCTAAATTAGTTAATCTTCCAGCTACCTTTAAAAATTGGTAGTAAAAGAAAAAATTGGTAGTTAGAGCCTCAGTTCTTTTTGTTGTTGTTGTTGTTTTTTGGGGTTTGTTGTTGTTTCAGGACAGGGATTCTTTGTGGGGGCCTGGCTGTCTTGGAACTCAGAGATTCGACTGCCTCTGCATCCCAAGTGCTGGGATTAAAACTTTGCACCGCGACCACCTGGCAAGTTTTTTGTTTGTTTGTTTTGTTTTGTTGTTGTTGTTTCAGCTGAGGAAAGTAAGATGTACAAGTAGGCACATCATAGCTTGAGTAATGACTCAAGGAGTGTCATCATTCTCCATTGTGACTACTGGGCAGTCAGTCTTTCTACTGACCAATCCTGCTTCAAATCAGCAAGCTTCTCGTGGTGGCTGACCAATCTTAACAGAATTCTGAGCTCTCTAGAGAGCCTATATCCATCCATTCCTTTTCTGCCTAGGCCTGCATGTTTCACTTTCCATAATTCTTTGACCCACGGCATTCCAAAGTCACCTAGGAACACATCAGATACTCATGGACTGACATGGATGGCTGTCTTTATCTTCAGCTTGTCAGGCATCTCTGCTACCCTGAAAGTGAAAGTGTAATAAAGGTGAGTCTATTCAGGCTGGAGTGTTTGTCAAGCATGCATGAGGCCCTAGGTTCAAATATGCCCCAACATCTACCAGTAGAGATTTTAAAAAGTAGACACAGACATTTAGTCTCCATTAAAGCATCCTGTGAGAAAAAAAGTGAAATAATTAGAGCAGAATATTTTGCATTCATGGACTCATTTTTTAAAAGATTTTTATCAACCTAGCTATTTTGAGGTGCTATCCACTAAAAACTATAAGATATGTCAGTGTCGGGGCCATATGTTGAAAGTCAATGGGACTCTTTTTCTTCTAGCATTCTCTCTTCCATTGGCAGGTTTTCCTTAGATCTGTCATCTGGCAGAGCTCATGCTGCAGAGTTGATGATTTCCCATAGGTTATGTTTTCAGGCTGAATCATATCTTTTGTAGATATAATCTGCTGAAATTCTCATCACACTCGTACAATATTTAAAACCTTTTTTTTCAAAATGTAAAAGTTTTTCACCATGTTCACAACTAGACCAATATCAAATTGTCTCAGCAGACTCTTCAATCATTGGGTAGAAGTTACTAGGTTTTACAATTTAAAATCCTCCATTTACCCCAATGCTGGAAACTCCGAATTTTATGTATTCTTAACAAAGGTTGTTTGAATCAACCAAAGGAGTTCGTAAATGTTACATTGCGTGACTTGGCTCTGATTTATGGTTGAGATTGTTAGAACTTGTATTCTGTGCCCTTGCTACACATGTACATTGTAAATATTGCATAAGCAGATTGGAATGCAATAGCCATAAAAATAATTGCAGGGTATTACATAATCAGAAGTCTGTTTCTAGTCTTTATTAGGCTCGTCTCATCCCACTAAGCAAAATATATATGTACTAGGTAAAAATAAAATGAGTTCTAAGATATTTTTATGTTGCCCTTACACTTAAGACTTTAATTACTATAATTGTGGATCATAATTTTTCTTCAAAAAGCAGAAACCATAGAAAAAGTAGAGTCTACTCAAACAATACAAGACCTCATCTATTTTATCATTAAGTCGTGTGCGTGTGTTTGTGTGTGTGTGTGTGTGTGTGTGTGTGTATGTGTGTAAGCACAGGCAAACATACATTAATCTTTTGAAAAAAAAGTTAAATGAATACATTCAGTCAACCCTCTGCTTCTAAAGGTTCTGAATCTGATGAGTCAATCAACCCAACTAACCCAATTGAGGGTTGAAATACTTAAAACAAAACAAAACTGAACCTTAACTGACTAATAGACTTCTCATGACATTATTCCTTAAGCAATGTGATACATTTATATGTTTACACAGTCATAGAAATTATAAATAATCAAGAGATTATTTATCTAGAGAAAAAAATGGGCTTAGATTGCATGAAACTAATGCTCCATTTTTTAAAAAGATTTATTTATTTACTATTATGTATGCAGTGCTCTGCCTACATGTACACCTGCAGGCCAGAAGAGGGCATCAGATCACATTACAGATATTGTGAGCCACCATGTGGTTGCTGGGAATTAAACTCATGGCCTCCGGAAGAGCAGTCAGTGCTCTTAACCACTGAGCCATCTCTTCATCCCCTGATACTCCATTTCATAAAAGACTGGAACCATCAGATTCCAATTCTCCTACGAGTTTAAATTCCTATAAACACCACACGTCTCTGTATAGCCAATAGTGAGTAACAGTCTTCTGTGGTCTCCTTTAGCCTATGATCCTTCACGGAACACAGACTTCCCATTGGAATCTTATCCTTCACGGAACACAGACTCCCCTTTGGAATCTTAAGGCTCCATTTCGATGGTATCTGGCCTCTATTTTACTTTTAATGTATTTTTAACTCATATATTCACTTTACATCCCAATCGTCGCCCCCTTCCTCCCCTCCTGGTCCATCCCTCCCATGCTCTTCTCCCTATGCCATCCTCCATTGTCCTCAGAAAAGGGGAGCCCCCACCCCCATCAATCCACCCCAGCACATCTACTTGTACAAGCTCCTCCTCATCCACTGAGGCTAGCTTGTCTATATTCTAAAACTTGAAACAATCTCTTAGTGCAGCGATTCTCAATTGTGGTACATGACCTCTTTGGGGGGTCAAATGACCCTTTCACAGGGGTCACATATCAGATATTGACATCACAATCCCTAACAGTACCAAAATTACAGTTATGAAGTAGCAACAAAAATAATTTTATGGCTGGGCATGGTGGCACACGCCTTCAATCCCAGCACTCGGGAGGCAGAGGCAGGTGGATTGCTTTGAGTTTGAGGCCAGGCTGGTCTACAAAGCGAGTCCAGGACAGCCAAGGTTACACAGAGGAACCCTGTCTCGAAAAACCAAATAATAATAATAATAATGGTTGTTGTTATTTTTTTTTTTATGGCCTCAGTGGACGAAGAGGAGCTCAGTCCTGATGTGACTTGATGTGCTGAGGTGAGCTTGTGAGCTTTTCTGAAGACATGGAGCAGGTGGATAGGGAGAAGAGGATGGGAGGGAGGCACTAGGAGGAGAGAAGGAAGGAGGCTACGATCAGGATGTAAAGTGAATATATAAATTACAAATAATATTAGGAACTGTATTAAAAGGTCGCAGTATTAGAAGGGTTGAGAACCACAGCTTTAGTGTGTAGCAAATCAACCCAAAGTCTTCAATCTGACATGTCACACTCAATCATCATGTTTCCTTCAACAGAATTTTAGCCCAATGACGTCACAAACTTCCTCACTTCCATTCTTCCTGAAGTAACCAATGTGTAAGGCCATATCTGACAAGGACAAAGATTTCAAGCAGGTAAAACTCATACTGTAGAGTGTTCTAAATCAAGGGAGATAGAAGTGAAGCGTAAAGCAGATGCCCAGACTCACTGCTGCACTGCCTGGGATGCAAACCCACTAAGTGGCTAAAGGGACAAGGCGATGCTCAGGAACCTTCCAGACCCCACGGTCTGTTATCCACTCCACCCACTCCATACGGAGGCCATGTTAGACTCATGGATTCTGGGACACTTTTACCTGAATAATGTGGGGGCTCACCCTATGCCTCTTAA